>NW_020447753.1:1337529-1428903 GCF_003343035.1 Apteryx rowi | reverse complement strand
TCTCTTGAACTGTTTCCAGTAAAGAAATCTCAGTCTCTTGATGTCATTCTGTTTATTTCTGAAGAATAGAAGTAAAATCCTGTTTACCTAAATATGGTAGCATCTATAGCAGCGGCTTTCAACACTTTTTGACTCACAAGCAGGTAAAATTTTTCAATGTGTTAAAAATTTTCAATAGTTTGTCAGCCCAAAGGATTTATTGTTTGCAGACTGTAAAGCACTGATTTAGACACATGAGCTGAGAGACAGATGTGCAGGCTTGGATGAGATTGTCAGGACTGTGGCTTCCTCATCCTTGGAGATGCTCAGAACTCAATGGGACACAGCCCTGAACAACATGAGCTAGGTTGGCCCGCTGTGAGTGGGCGTTGGACCAGATGACTCCAGAGGTCCTTTCCAAGCTAAATCACAGAGCAACTCTATTTAATATGTCATGTAGCCAAAACAGAATCCAGGTAAACCATGAAATCCAGTTGCAACATGCCCAGCCTAAACAAGTAAAACAGATCAAGAAAGTGACCATCAATGATAACTTTGTCAGAAATCAACAGTACCTCAAATTTGACCTCATGTGTCTAACAGCAACCTACTGCTAAAAGAAAAGTATTATGTCTTCTGAAATATAAAAAAGCCTTATAACAAGACAGTTACAAGAACCAGAGCTGGAAAGTTTTATGAATTTGGATTGAAGAATTTCTCTTAAATCAGTATTTAAATATAATAAAAACAATAAACTATTCTTGCAAATGTAAACTGCAGACTGCTAGGTACAGTTCAATGCCTGCACATTTCTTTAAAGTTCTTACATAAAGCTTTCTTACCTATGTTACTTTTTACTACTATACACCTAGTGCCCGATTCACAAAGATCATTGTGTCTAACTGTCAGATGAGATGGCTTCTGTACTTAAAGGAAAGTATCTGATTCTGTATTTAATGGAATCAGGTGCAAAGTTACATAAAATAGGGCAGCGACTGAGTATTTTCTTCTTTTGGAACAACAGATTCCTGTTTAAACATAATCCAGCTGCTCGAAGCCAGGGATCCTTGTTCACGAGAAGCAGGAAATTTATTCAAAGCTTACACCAACGGCACTGTTTATAAAATTATTCTGTATACAGGAACTGTACTGAGGGATACTTTTTAAGCCTTCTTCAGCATTTTAACTATTTTTTTTTTATGTAAGAGGAGAGAAAAAATACAGAAAACTAATGCAAAACTGCAGATATAATGAAATTTGGTAAATCTGTTGCATTAATTCATAGAACACTGATTGTTTTCCAAATGCCGTTACTGTTTTAACAATGCTATACAATGCATTCAGACAGGGAAATAAATGATATTTTTCATCTCTTTACTTATATGCAAGTCTTTTTATTGTGTCTCACAAATTAAAGAAATTCTTCAAAAATTAGAGGAAGAAACATAGAGGATTTATGTTTCCTGTGACCTATATTTCAAAAATTTCTGTATAAGCTCAAAAAAATGTTGAAAACAAGTTCCATGTAAATGAAACTAGATCTGAAATGTATGGTATAGACCAGAATCTTCACATTTTTAAGAATACCATTTTTTTCTCTTCTGAAAAGCTTTCAGCTTTCTTGTAATGGCTCAGTCCCAAGGGATTTATCTATGGATTTTAGCCTCACAGTTGAAATACTTTATTGCTTTTTCATAATGAAACTTAAAGCTTCAATGTCTCTAGACACTCTAGGGAAAGGGAGACAGTGCATCAAGTCAGAGATAAGCTGCTTAAAACTTGAAAGTCACACCCAAAGCTACCCAAAGAGCTCTCAGTTTTATTACGTTTTTTGTCACTGTCAGGGGGTGGGGGAGAACTAGCAAATGCTAAATGGAGGAAAAAACCTAAGTGCATCATAAGACTCCAACACTAATTGCTTTTGTCTCTCCCATTCTTCTCTGCAGCATAATTAATTTGCTATTGCAATTTTTTTTTGTTTCTAAGCTGCCTGAATATAGAGAAAAAAAAATCAGTAGAAAATTGAACAAAATGGGATCCAAAGCACTTCACCTCTGTTTCCGTGGTTGGGTATTGCTCAGGCTGGGAGCATCAAAAAGCCTTTGTCATTTAAAGGCTAATCAGCATTTGCATGAAACAGGAGATAGTTCACAACTAGAGAAGAAGTAAGTACATCAGAATAGTTAGCTACCCATGCTTGAACAGCGGTTCAAGACAACCCAAAGTTGAATCATGCTGGTAGGACTAGCACAAGAACTTGAACTGTTTCCAGGCATGTTTGACATTCTTGAGATAAGAGAGGCCCCAAGTCCTCACGGATGTCGCTCCAGGAGCTCGGGTGAGCCCTGCGCTGGACCGTAAATCCCGCATGAGGAGTGAAAGCGCCATTCCTGGATCTCAAAACAGTGCCATGCACTGACCCTTCTGATAACACCAAGGGCAATTCCTAAGAGACAACGTTTCCGGGGGTGGGTTTCAGCTCACAGAGTAAGACACTTAAAGATGACTTTACACATCAGCTACGTGTTTGAACTCCCATCACCATCACCACAGATTGGTAGCAATGTTAACACTGAATTTGAACACAAACTTCAAAATGTACTGCAAACCGGGAAATTATCTTACATTTAAAGGACAAAATGACAAAGAATACCTCTTGCAAATTATGCTGAGAGGAATCCTAAGGACAGCACCATACACAGTACATAGCAGTTTACTGATTTCTCTTTTGTTTTCCTTCACACGAGTAGTTTCACAATACTACCACAAGCTCATAGACCTTACTTGGACACCAAAGTTGTATTATTAGTTTATGTTAGTATGCAGCTGAGTTAAGATTCACTAATAAGAGAGGTTCAAGCAGATGAAGGAGTGTTCACACAGGATTCTGCACTCAGTTAACAAAATTTAATGTGTAAATTATTTGAAATATGTGGTTTATGGAAGCTTATCAAGAAACAGAAACACATTTCCAAACACAAATTTGTTCTTTCTGTGCCACTATGGCTTGTTAAAGGGAGAAGTCCAACAAGCATGTCTACCTGCAAGGGAGTATCGGCAGAGACTACATGTAGAAATCTACTGAAAACATGTTTTTCCAGAGAGAAATAAAACTGCAGATGGACATGCTCCAGAGTATTCCCACAGAGAAAAATGAAAAATTTAATCACCCAGGCAAGGCCCAGGCAGTGATACTGAATTGTTTCAACTCCTCACATCTATGACACGTGGTGAGGACGGCTGCCCGAAATCTCAGCAGTGCGGAAGCTCTCCGGCCAGATCCAGGGAAGGACATCTGGCTGAAACGGGCAACCCCAGCAAAGGAGTAAAGCCAACAGGAAAGATAATATTATGCGGCTAGTAAGCAATTGGGCATCCTGCTGAGGCTATGCAGCACACAGTGTCCACCTTAAGAAAATGGTTTGCTTAAGCAAATGCTGAAACCAGAGGAAACCACCCAAATCTGGAACAAGCACAAGCCTCAAAGGCAGTTGCTAACCACATGATCCCAGGGGTCTCCCAATGCAGGAGCAGCATGGTGATTTCACAAAGCTACAGAAATAAGAAAGACAGCGAAAGAAAAGCAGTACAAAACCCAGAAAAGGTCAGCGTAATTTTTAGTTGGGTGGCCCCTGGAAAAAGTATAGAGGTGGAAAAAAAAAACTGAGGTAGGATACTGTCGGAAAGAGGCTTGATGCTGTGAGCAAACAAACAAATCTCCCAACGTTCACAGATACTGGGCTGCAGTAAACTGGATTTTGAAAGCAAGCAGGACAGCGTCAGAGAAATTCCTCCATTAGCATCCACAAGCATATCTGCACTGAAATAAAGCCCAAGACCCTCAGCATTGGCCTAAACCCTTTCAACAAAAGGGACAATAATAAAATTGAATTGGTATTAGAATATCTGAAGAGGGAAACAAGAATACCAGCATAATTATTCCCAGCTTTAAGACCATGTTTCTAATATTGCGAAAGACAGAAAACTGCAGTGTCCAAACCCAAGGAGAAGATAAAAGGTTTTAAACTCCTTTGGGAAAGCACTCTTCTCATTTCCTCCTGATGTGGCCTGGGGAAAGTTAAGCAGTTCTCATATTTAGCCACACTTTCCTCCTAAACCCCCCCCCCCAAATGTTCCTGAAGAAAAGCCTTGACAAGAAATCTGAGTGGCAAGCAAAGTAAATCCAAGTCTCTAAGAAATTCACACTGTCTATCCAATATATTGCAAAAGTCTGGCAACACCACAAAACACATTCTGTTTTTCAAGCCCATAGTGAATATCAAAAGTTAATTTTCTAAAATCAGTTAGAAGCAGCTAGTCTCAACAATGAGTACAGAACTGAGAAGCAGCAGTGCTATTGAAATAAACTGCTTAAAAGCACTATGCCTTCAGGCCCAGTTGTGAGAAAACTGGCAATTCTGAAAAATCTCAAAAGTAAGCAGTTGACTTGCTCGTACAGCCGAGCATTAGAAACAGCCACTGTACAGGGGGATTCAAAGACGAGAAGAATTGGTTTATGCTTTAAGCTGGTTCCACACAAATTATATGCCAGTAAACTTTATATCCGCAGCCAACACGTAGGATATGCTATGTTCAGAAATATGGATAGGAAATAGGGTAATCAGAATTCTGGAAGAAAACCGTATCAACTTTAACCAGTACAGTTGCTGCAAAGGAGTACTTGGCCTCACTAACCTATAAAAAAAGCTAACTATATCAAACTATTCAGTGAAAGGAAAAATCAATAACTATAAATACTTAGTTTTTCAAAGCCTATCCATATGTGCAGCATGTTAAGGAAATCAAGGACAACTGGATAAAGATTTTTGGTTCAAAAAGCAGAACCCTCTATTTTCAGGTCAGAGGGAATTGCTAAGTTTGACCAAAACAATGGAAATCAGGAAAAAAAAAAAAAACACTATTGTAACAAAATAACATTCAGGGACTAACTTTAACGAAATGCAATTCATTGCATTTTTTAATCTCTAATTCGAAAAAAATGCTCTAAAACAAAACTTAACTCTTTATTTTGAAGTAAATGAAGTATTTCAGTTCAGCAAAAGTAAAAACATCAAGTTGGCCCATAACTATTTCTTACCTTTTCTTTTTCCAGTTCAGCCACTGAACCAAAGGGGTTAACTATTTTATGCCATGACCATAAAATGAGAGAAGCTAACTAAGGAATATATTTTAAAAAATAAGAAAAATAGTCATCTTTAATATGGCAAAAGATTCATAGATAATCAGCACCTTATTCCATCGCAAAATTTTGTGATGCAATTCTTAAACTGGAAGAAAAGTGTAAAGTAGAGAAGTGGAAACATTTACAGATAACACAAAATTTTGGTTGCTCAGCTCCCCCCTTTGATCATCGAGGCACTGCAGATAGAGCCAATAAGCAGACAGCACAGTGACTTGAGAAATTTCAGTGTTGGTAAAAACAAAGAAGCAAACACCAATCAAAAGCTACATAAATAGAAAAATAGAAATTTAAAAAGAGAGAAAAACAGAGAAATAGAAAGTATTTAGGAATTACAGACAGCTCCAGATTAATAGGAAAGGAATCTTGGTACCATTTTAGAGAATAAAAAACTTGCATAATGCGGGGCTGCAGTGGAAAACAGACAAAATGCTGGATCCGTGAGGAATGTAAGAAAGCATAATTTGGAAAATATTATTAATCCCAGATATCTGTGATTTATTTTCACTTGGACTCCTGAGTGCCATAACAGTCATTCCACTTACAAGACGATATTGCAGAATAAGAGAACAGCAAGAACATGTAAGAGTATAGAGAAAGTTTATAAAAATTATTTACCTTGAAAAATAGGCAAATAAAAAGGAGTATATAGAGATATTCTCCTTTTTAATGTATTTGTATATAAGAACATATAAAATAAAGAACAGACAGTTCACTGGCTTTTGTTGTCTTTGTCTCATAATGCTAAGAGAGGATACTTAATTAAAGCCCTATACATTAAAAGCTATCAAAGGAAATATTTTTCCACACAATATATAATGAGACTGCAATATGGTCTGTAGCATTACTAAAACCAAGAAATCAGCAAAAAAATTCATAACATTAGACATTTTTGCAAGCATATCACAGTAATCAGTGTTATTGGCTGGAATATAAAGTCTCATTTCCAGCCAATTTCTAATTACTAAGAATTGCAGTAGGCTTTCCAGGACAGCAGATCTGCAGTTCCCTGAGCCTTCCCCTCAAGATGACCACTCTTAGCAGCTGCATGTTTGACAAGAAGGATGAGATTCAGCACATGATTCAGAAAGCTAAAAGTAGGGGTCTACATTTTAGGTGGCCTGGAGGACACAGCTCCTGCTACAGTTAAGGGAGATCTAGTCAATAATCAGTGGAGCCCACAGAGACACTGAGCTGAACAACTGTATGAATCTACTTTAAAGAGTTATTAATCTTATCCTTGATAACTAAATGTAGGTGTCTAAAAATCCATCACTGAATCCCACCCTGAAGTTAGGGCAAGCTGAGTCCCTACCTTAAGTATCATCCAGTATGTTTACTCTCACATTCCCAGAGGGCAGTTTCCCCAGCTGTCATGAAATTATTTGCTCTGTTATTCTCAGAAGCAGTTAGATAAGAGAATTAATCTTTTTAGGATTTTCACTTTTCTTGAGAATGTATATTTAGTAAGAAATCGAGTGTCCACAGCTTTGTATGCAAATCTAAAATGGACTAGAAGCTGGCCTTACCAAGATCAAATGTTCAAAGACAGCTATACAAAGTAAAACCTCAAAACCAGTGTCTCTATCCTGAAATTATTATCTTTCCATCGTATCTGTCACAGAAGAGCATAACAATTAAAGTGTTTCAGACATCAGTTTGGATGGACTAAATATAAGTGCTGCCACATGATGCCTGTGCATTTTACGTGAAAATAAGCCAGGATAGATTTATAATAACCCATGGCATTTTACATGTACATGTGGATCAACAACAGAAAAGCAACACGGTTAACATTTACAGCTTTTTTTCCTCTCCCAGTGTGTATCAAAAGGTTTTTTTGTCATGGAGAGAAAGACAGAGGTACATACCTAAGACAAAAGCTACCCCGTCAAAAAGAAATCACAGTTCATAGTCATCTTTGCTGCCCTGTAGAGCTTCATTAATTTGAATATGCCCATACAAAAGTCATATTATTATTTAAAAATCCTGTTCCTTATACAAATTTATATATATAGTTATATATAGAGAGAGTTATATATATATTTATATATATATAAACAATCCCCTGAGGTAGAAGCAAAGCACTGGGTGGGGAGGGGGACACACATTCAGCAGAGTACTCAAAAACATTACGAGACTCAGCCCCAATCCACGCCACTGGACTGTGGGTACCTGGGGAGCAAGAGTCACGCCGTGTGGCTGATGGAGAGGGTGACACAGAGCTCAGCTGGGCCCAATTGCCCTATTGATCTGCTCTCTTCCAGCACTCTTAGGAAACCGGTACCCAACAAGTAAGTGGGAAACAGAAATATAAAATGCCTGTAATCTACTACAAGCCTCTCTAGCACAAGCCTGTTCACAGGGAACTGTTTGCTAGCAGAGAGTTGATTGTTCATTGAAAAGTAATGACAATACCAGCAATAAAGTACAAACTGAAACAGATGAGCTGTTACAAGTCTAGCAGCTTCTTAGTTTAATCAGCAAATATTTATTTATCTCAACTTCCCCCTTAACCTCAATTTGTTTGTAGTAAGAAAGGGAAAATAATTCTGGGCAATAATGCTGATATTTAGTTACGTAAAATATTCTACAAACATGCACATTACAAATAAACTCAATCTTAAATCAGTGTGTTGGAACTAATTTTAGGACTTGAGTTTTATTAAAAGAAAGAGCAAGGGAAACCTTGACACACACAACTCTGTCTCCAAACAGACAAACTAGAATGGGCAAAAGAAGGCAAAAGAGTACTTTCACAACAAGTTGGGGGGTTGGGAGATTGGGGACAGGAAAGAAGGCGGTTGGACTTTTTTTTTTTTTTAATGACAAGGACATTTGTAAAAAAAAGCAAACAAATTTAATGAAAATTATAAAAAGCATATTTTTCTTGAAATATGTTTATTTGGACTCTATTCCATGTATGTAAGTTTGTGTCAGCAATATTCTCTACTGGGACAAGAAACCAAGAGGAATACAGTAATTACTGAAAGCAAAATTTCAGGATTTATTTTTCACTTTTTTAAACAAATGCAATGCTAGCAGAGCATTTAAAACAGAAAGAGAAAACAGAATTCTAAGAAAGACTGGATTATCTTTTAATAAGCTGGGGAAAAAAAACAAAAAGAACTGTTTCTTTTTATTTATAAGGAGTATTGCTAGAAAGCTACCCCACCCCTCTCTCCAAACCAGTGCAGGCAAGGCCAGAGATGTCTTACCCCACTGAGCTGCATTGCTTGGAGATGGGGTTAGGGAAACACAAAGGAAGAAGCCAAAAGATTAAAAGAGATGACAACTATTACCATATTTCACAGTCAAATCAGATGACACTTCAATACCACCTTTCCTCTCCACACAAAATTTCACATATAAACAGGAACGTCTTATTTAATGATTCGGTGATCGGTAACATTATACCCAGAGTTTTATTAATTTTCTTTATTTCCATAATAGAGACAACAGTGAAGAAGATTTAGGTCTTCAGTGGATGCTGAGTCTTATGTCCCTTCCTGAATATAATAAGCGACAATCATGACTCTATTGGGATCCTCAACTAATAGCCTTTGTATGCCTCATTATTCCTCAGCTATCCTGATGCCTGAATGACAGCTTCAATTCTGGACAAGAGAAAGACCGAAGTGGAGTTTCTAAGCAATAAAAAGTAACTTTTCAAATGGCAAGCTGGTATATCATGCAGGACCCCACTCATTTGAGTGGGTCAAATTAGTCTTTTTAATATCATATTTAGTCAGTAAAGAAACTTTTATTGGCATAGCATGCCGGCCCGTCTATGCTAACGGGACCACATCATTCCAGTGCTCTGATTACTCCAGTAGCTGCCCGAGAAATACCAGAATAAGGAAGTCCTGGAGCCATAACCCACAAGCTTTGAGGCTGGCATCAGGACTGCCTCCAAAATAAACAGCAACACTGACAACACAGATCACTTGTGATAATTAAAATCTTCAGGAAAATGGAATATAAACGTTTTCAAAGAGAATAATAGCATCTGCAAATAAAGAAAAGTAATACCATTGCAGTTAGTGGAAGAATTCGTGACCTTCAAGAGGGCAAGTTTACCACAATCTTCCTCATAGCTAGTTCTTGTTCACAAAACTTACTTTGCCAGAGGTTAAGAATGAGCATAGGAATGGTGTCAGATGTTATTATAGTTCCAGCAATGCAGTTAAACAATAAATGTCAAGAACTGTGTGTAAAACACACTTGTGAACTTTATATAAACATGGATGTTATGAGCACCCTTGTTTCTCATACCATTGTCAGAATCAAGGTACAACCATGAAGACAGTTTTTCATATGACTTAGAAGCTATAAAAAAATATAGCAATGTGGTTAGCAATGAAAAAAATTGCTAAATTCTGCTAAAAAAAAAAAAGTGAGGTAACTGAGACAAAATTATCAATAGCCTATGCAATACTGTCATGTTATAAGTTATGCCATTTCCAAATAAAGGGCATTTTATTTTATTTTCAAACAAAGGAAAATGGTAAGCTATTCAGAGGATTCTTGATTTTCTTAGTAACAGTCTACGTACAGGTTTCAAGATCAGCATTATAATTGTTCCATACCGTGAAGCTGTTGTTGACATTTTTTGTGCTTGATTCAGCTACACTGGCATCTGACAGGTCAACTTCGTCAAATATTAGAGACTGTGAATGGAAAAGAACACAAAAACATCAAATACGATCTGAGTCCCCTTTCAAGTAAGCTTTATATTTGGTGCTTTCATTTCCTGTTGTCCAACCCAACTGGAAAATAAAAATAGAAATAAAAATTNGGGGGGGGGGGGAGACAAGACTGCTGAGGTGATAAAACTTTCTATTTCACATCTCTAAACCCAGTTCTATTCTTTATCTAATCAGCTGAAGAGTGTAAAAATCCAAAATGGCTCCCCCAAAAATTGCTTTAAAATCTCCTTTGAGAGATTTTTTTTTTGTCTTTTTTACCAGCAGATTCAGTTGTGATGTGTACCATAAATATGTCAAAGGAGAAAGATCCACACTAATAAAATACAAATGAACTAACCAGTTTCAGGATAGAATTCTAAATTTATTAATTCAAGTCTAAAATCTGGCGCTGTCATAGGAGGAAATGGAGCTCAAGGGCCTAAAGAGATCCCATCCACTCCTTTGTTTGCTGCTCCAGTAAGACAAACATGTCATCTCCAGCCACCCCAGACTCTGGCAAAGGGTTAGAGAGCTTCTGTTAAACTCACAATGGCTCATAAAAGCAAGGAAAGACCAACAAAAACACCCTGCTCTTTCAGTGCTTCAGCCAAGTAATAGCTTTATTAAGAAGAGCAGCCTACAGATGATAACGTGGTCTTGAAGCACCTCACCTGCAGCTCCCAAGGGTCGCTGGGACAGACAGACACCACAGCATAAAGAAAAGCAGTGCCCGCGCCTACAAAACAGCGTGGTCTCAGCCAGGCCAACAAGCCAAAACGCTCTCAGTTCAGATCTTGAGGGGGAGGGAGGAAATGCCTTTCAGGACAGCACAAATATTCCCCACTTCCCACCCCCAATTTTCCCAGTGAAAATTTTAATTGATGAGAAACAGCTTTTTTCCCTTATAAATCAATTTTGGCAGAAAAGGTTCCCATCTTGATTTCATGTAACCTTTTACATCTGTTTAAGGGCACCATGGGCATCAGGCTAGAAGAATTTTAATGGAATTCAGTCAAAAGGATAATTTTTGAACAATATCTGATTTTTACTTTCTTTGGAATCTAAGATTTGACTGAGAGAGCCCACACCCCTAAAACAACGCTCAGATAAATGTATTATTTCTCTAAGTCATCTAAAAAGGTTAAAAGAACTTTTTTTTTTTTTTTTAAGGGAGGGAGGTCACCAGCCTTTCTTGGTTAAAGGTAATTTAGCATACTACATCTTACATATGCTTTTTTTTTAATCAGGCAATCACTAACACATCATTAAACTATTATTACAATTATAAACCTAAACAAAAGTGCATTTACCAGTATATAGCATTACTTGGTAGTATCACAGAATTACCTTTGAATCCTTAGCATAGTAAAGGGTACGACCTCGAAGTTTGAAATAACGCTTTTTCCACCTCTGAAAAGAACTGGTTTGCTTCAGTAGTAATCCTTCTTTTATGCTTGTCTGAAAAATATATTAAAATACAGTAGACAAGGTAAATACATAGGTAAGTATATAGATGAAAGTTAAGTTTTTAAATATATGTTATACCTCATATGATTATCAATTTTAATTTGTATCTATTCACATTAAATTCAGATTAATCCTCTGGACAACCAGACTATGCATAGCTATTTTTAAAACAATGACAATGTCGGCAAAATGCTAATTTTACACATACAATGAAAAGGCAGTGGAGAGGCATATAATTATTGTGGAGATGAACACAAAATAATTCAGTTGTTTGGAGAGCTGCAAAACTGCAAATGTTAAAGCGAGCAACAACTGAGGGTGGCAAAATTCAGAAAAAAAATGCTGATAACAATCCTCGCACGGCTATTTGCAGCTCCCGAATCTGATTATGTTGAACGGGAATACAATTTCCCCATAGGCCCTAATTCAACAAGGTACTTAAACTTGTGTCTGATTCAAGAACATAAATTATGCCTCTGAAGTAGACAGCATGATCCAATATGCTAAAAGTTATGCATGACTTTAAGCACCTTGTCGAACTGAGGCCTTAAGCATGAAATCAGCTTACAAATAGGCTTAATCATTTAATGGAAAGTGTGGGAACAATAATAGCCAGGGGCATTCTTGCTAGGCAAATATTTTTAGTCAAAACCAGATTCATTATGCTGATCCAACCTATTCCACTGCAAACCGAATCCTGTCTACACAGAGTCAATATTTTGAAATTAGCAAAATACAAAATTAGTGCATTTTAAATGTGTGTGCTGCTCTTGACAGCATGTGTGGGATTCAATCACACAACAGATTACATAAATTCTCCATTTAATCAGATGAAATGACACGACGTAGCATTCTAATCACGTGTCTTGAAAACATTTTTTTCAGTTTTGAAGCACACAAAGGGTATTAGAAAAAGCAAGTACATTTGGATATTATATTCCAAAATGGTCTCTAAAGCATAATATTCCCAGTTTGTACTGTAACAATGTGATGCAAATCTAAAAATACAGTTTCTAGACAACATGATACAAGGGTCATTTGCAGTTATTCTAGACTGTTTAAGGGCTTAATCAAGATCTGACTGCAAGTTCATAGACACATTCTTCTGTAATCAGATTTCAAATTCTCCTTAACTTTAAGTAACAAAAATATAGAAAGAGCAGAAAACCTTTTTATCTTCCTACCATTTCCTTTAAATGAGAAACATCATTGTTATGTGCATACACAGCACCTTCATTTAGAGATTCCTAATGTAATAAACTAAGAATATGGTCCAGTGATCATAAAGCAATTGAATTAATGCATTCTAGAAAGCACCCCTCTCAGATGAAACATCAGAGATGAAAGTTTGGATTTATCTGATTTTACTTCCCATTACAATGATCCCAAACAATGCATCCAGCCAGGCAGCCTGTGCTAGCTCAGGGGTAGTAATTCCCAGCTGAAAGGGAGTGGAGAGCATTCTTAACGCACACAATTTTATGATTGCCTGCAATTTTCTGACCAGACCCTAAGATAAGCTATTTTTACAAAGTATAAATAGATTTAATCAGTTAGCAATTCAGCCCATTGTAAATACAAGCACATATTCAAAGCTGTTTGTCGTAGCCATGCAGCACTCGTGCTTCATATGGCTCCCTGAGATTGCCAGAATTCATCGCGCAGGATGGGAGTACAGGACTTGGGTGTTAGGGTTCAAAAGAAGAACACAGAAACTCAGTTCCAAGGGAAACAGTACACCAAATACACAGTGGGCACTGACTTACTGAAAAAAATCCTAAATGGAAGGAAATCCACTTTCACTACTGTACACTGCACATACTAAGCAAACTCTGAACTTACATTCATGAACTGAGTATTTTCAGGAATTGGAAGGTGGGGTCGAAGAATATAAATCTCCTTAAGCCCTGATCTTATTGCTCACTAAAGATTAAAATTAACTCTTTCGTGTCATTTTTATGCCTACATAAGCCATTTTCCCCTATTGCACCCATTAAAACACCAGTATCCCTGGGATCAAACTAAATGCTTCAAAATTAAAATTGTTAGCAAGTCAGCCCGTCAAAACTAACTCCCTGAAACTGACAGTAAATAACCATGCCGCCTTTACAGAATGTATTTTTGTATTAAAACAGGAGAAAAACACTGGACTGGTAAATGTTCCCCCCCAAAATACAAGCACTTCATGAAATACATAACCAAAGTTTACCTTTTACCACCAATAGATATAGGGGACTGAGGTTTAAGCATCGAACATAGCCAATTCCATGGCTGCAGAAACCACACCAAGCATCAGGTTTGGGCTCCATATCTTTAATTAATTTCATTTAGCCTCTAAAACATGCAGGAAACCTCAAACTGCCAACTGAGTCATTAGCTAATCTACTAATAATGCTTTCCTGAATCTACACACAAGTCACCATACTTACAGTAATTTAACATCGGAGGGGACCTCTCCCATTACTGAATTTGGGTCCCTATTATTATATACAGCCAAGTCATGTAAAGTTCTTCAAATACATTGATCAGGCTGCAGCTGCCCCTTCAGAAAGCAGTAAGTACCTTTTCTCTCACAACTGCAATTAAGACACTGCTCCAAGATCTCACTCTTCTGATTATGAGAAACCTTCTTCTAATTAATCTCAGCTGGACATTAAATCTGAAGCATAAGCAAAAATCATTGCCAGTTATATTAACTACTTTCCTGCTGTAAATTAGGAGAAACTTAATGTGCAAATCCCACAATCCCATGTTACTTCACACATTTACAGAATCGCCTCTCATCTGCTTGGCAAAACCTCTGACTTCCCCCTGCAACAACCTGTATAATCCAGTAATACAGCATCACTCCTGATGTATGCAGCTATAATAAAAGCAAAAGTTTTAGGCATACAGTAAAAACTCACAATTACCATAGCAACTACTACAACTATAAAGAAAGTTTTAATTATCAATAAGCTTGACTGTGTTTTCAACTCAGAATAAAATTAATCAGTAACAACCTTTACTACTTTAGCCATGAACAACTAAGAAAATGATTCACATCATCCCCATCACAACATCACAATGCTTCACAGTTGTATATTTTCCTAACCAAATCTCTTTCAAAAAATAGATGTGTTTCATAAAATTAAGAAGGTATAAGTTATTGTTCAATTTTCCAAGAACATTTAACGCAACTCTACATCAAAATAATCTGAATGATAAAAATAGGTGGGATAGGTGGATATTTTGATCACTAAAAAATTAGAGGCACCTTCTTTTATTCAGTTGAATTTTTAAATCTAGACAGTTTTTTAAATATTCAGTATACCACTCCTGAAATTTCAAAACTAACACTTTGTTTCAAAAAGAACCACATTATTATTCTGATTCACTCATTTTGTAAAGTCCCACATCTGCCCAAAAGTCAAATTTTGTACTTCTGTTGCTGTGAGAAAGGCCCAAAGAAAGGAGAAAAGATGCTGAACTTGGAGAAGAAAATAGTAAAAGTGACTATAGACAAATTATTGGCAATTGCAAAGCAAAATACTGAATGATTAGAGATAAAAATAACTCTCCTCTCCACTCATTTTCAGTTATATAACTGGATGTGCTGCTTAAAATGTGTCAGGAGAGTGAAGAGAAGAATATCAGGAAGTTCCTGAAAACGAAGAGAATGAACATGGGAAGAGGAATGGCCATAAAACAGCACAAGTCAAATGTAAACAGGAAATTAAGGGAATAAAGAACAATTTTAAGAGCACCTTACAACAGACGCTCAAGCTGAGAGTAAAAAGTTCTTTAAATACTTGGAAAGATGAAAGTCTTTCATCATTTCAGCCACAGCCAGAAAAGCCAACAAAATGTTGGGCATCATCAAGTAGAGTATCAAAAAAAAACCCCAAAAGACAGACACTGCTGCTATTTAAAACTTCTGGACAGTTCTGGTCTCCCCATCTCAACAAACAGTTAAGAGAAGATACAGAGAAAGGCAACTAAAATGATTCAGGGGATGGAGCAGCTGCCTTACGAAGAGAGACTAAAAAAGCCGGGACTCTTCAGTTTGAAGAGCAGAAGACTGAAGTGGGATATGATCAAAATTTACAAAATCATTAAGGAAGGGAGTACGGAGAACGCAGAACTGCTATTCACCATATCCCACAATATTAAAACCAGGGGGCACGTGATGAAACTGTACGGAGATCAGTGTAACAAAGATAAATAGCAGCACATCTTTACACAGCAGGTAGTGACTTTATGAAATTTGCCGTCACAGAAGATTGTAGAGGTGGACCGTAAGAGCAAGTCCGAAAAAGGATTAGACAAATTCAAGGACAACACCTCTATATATGGCTCCTTTAATATGCTATGGGGAAGTACTAGGGGAATGGACTACTTAATGGCCAAACTCATGTGCTGTTCCTTAACCACCTTTCATACTGCGCTGTTAAATAGCAAATATTGTCTGACCCAACAGGACATTTATGATGTTGGATTTTTTCCCCCCAATTTGACAGTATCCATTTTGTTTTAAAGTCTGATGCTTGAGGTTGTAAATGTATCTAGGCCCTCATTTACTGTAGTAATTAATACTTGGATTGTTGATAGACCAGGCCACCAAAAAAAAAAAAAAAAAAAGAGAGAGAGAGAGATCCTATTGATATGACTTTCCAAAGGCGACTACTGAAATAAAACAAACCTTGACTGTTTTAATACTGTGGAGAGTTTTGTTTGTTTGCACAGGTATGGCTAAAGGCAGACAGAATCCTCATTACGTTACTAGGTAAAGTGTCGCAGCTCTTATTAACTCAGAGCCCCTTAAAATATTCAAAGTGTTCACTAGATTGAAAATGACATTCATTATTAAAAAATGTGACAATCAAACTCTCAAATTTTGATTAAAATTATGACCTGGGAATTCCAAGCTCACGGTTTGCTTGACAATCACAGCATAGCAGCTTCCATTACTGCCACTTATGCTGACAGATATTTCATTACTTATGTCAAAATAAAAATAGATTTTATCTGCAGAGAATAAAAGCTTCATCAGCTGCTCAGTAAAAGGTTACATTTCTATTGAGGATTCTTAATGATAGTGAAGAAAGCCTGACATTTGAAAAACCAAACCAAACCAAGAACTATGTAATACCTATGAATTTATATAGCTAAGAAGGTCCATAATAAAAAATATTGAAAAACAGTATAAACAAATTGGCTATAAAATTGCTTCAGTTTTAGGAAAATCTTCATAAAAATAAGTACTAACAAAAACTGATCACTCAGTGTAACCTATTCAGCAATTTCCTGGGCCACCTAGAGTATCACGCTTGCCTGAACTGAGTTGGCACGGACTGCACTGCTAATGCATCCTCTGGGTTACAACCAAACACCACTAGTGACAGAGAAATCGCGAGAAGCAGCAAAATGCATATGGTCAGTCTGCCACTGTTGATAACAGCTATACCCACCCAGTTTAAAAAAAAAGTCTAGTTAGCTTTGAGAGTACAGCTTTCCAAAAATCTCAGAATGAAAACCAGTCACTTCCTCCTCCACCACAGTACTAACCTATGATTAAGCATAACAACTTTGTGTAATGAAAAAACAATATATTCTTCCAAAGTTATCCTTATATTCTGTATTTTTGGGGGTTCTTTATGTGGATGGAGTCTAGTCTAAATGAAACTGTAATACAAAAAAATGCAATTATACAGCTTATATAGTGCACTTTTTCTCAACCTTGATCTTCCCTCATGTTCCCTTCCAGACTACTTTGAGGAAACAGATTTTGCATTACTGTTCTTAAACTAAAAACAATCTGACTTTCAGATTCCTATACTTAGAATAGACAGTAGAGCAGTAAAACATGAAGTAAATATGAAATTGCAGAGCAATTTTTATAATGAAAATATATTGATAACAAGGTGATATTCAGTTAGTAGACTGATGTAAAAATATAAGTTATGCCATGTATCAAACATTAATAGGATATTACTGTATTAGGATGCAACACTACACTGGGAATTAAAGAAAAAAATGTTTTAATTATAAACTTAATACTAGATGGAGAGTCAGAAAAACAGCTTTATCTGCAGTTCAAGTATTTAAACTCTCAATTTCCATCCATGTACAAAATGTTGATTTCAGTCTGTGTTCTCATTAATCAGGGGAAGGAGAATCAGCTGCAAAACACTGAAAAAGGATGGAACACTTTGTAGGACTGACTAAATGCCAAAGATCTACAGGTTTGGGTGTTATTTCACTGGGTGTTATTTCACAATTGAGCTAACTTCAGTCTTAGAGTAATATTTTGCAGCTACTCTTTAGAGCTCTATAGCTGTTCATTTTGGATTACACATGCTCTGAGCAAAAAGATTTAAAACAACTAAGTCTAACTTTTTGAGACAGAAGAATGTAAATGGCACATATCTTGGGGAAAAAAATGGAAAAAACCCAAAATATAATAAACAGTGAAACCATTCTGCTGGCATGACTTTTATTCTGTACCAGAGTTATTTAGATCTTGGTGTGGACTTGGAATGATACTCAACACATTTGCTGTTCTATAAAGCGTATGTAGTGTAGGTCCAAAATAAACCATTAGAAACAAGATGCCTCCCACAGTCAAATGCAAAAAAATCCCATTACATTTCCACAGAGAAAAGCAAACTGTTTCTGTAGTTCTATCTACTGTTATTATGCAAATAATATTTGATCAATTACTTGAGGAAATTACAAAAGCAGCATGGAACAAAAAATATATTAAGCGCTGCTGCAAACTTTAAGCAAGCCTTTCTTTAAACAAAATTCTAAATTAAACTTGTCATACTAAACCTTCTGTGTTTTACTTATTGCAGCTTTAATTTTCCCCCTCTGCAAATGCTTAAACAAATTCCACCGATGATGTCAGAATTCCTAGGAGCTATGCTTGCTAGCATATAGCCTACGCAGAACAACTTAAAGCTTGTCAGTTCCCAGGGAAAGCTGGAAAACAACCAATTTCCTTCTTGTAGGCATTCTGCACACCTATACCTGACCTTTGACAAACAAGTTAGGAAAGTGAATTTTGTCGCTGAATGCTTTTTCTAACAAGCTCAGGAATATCTGTAAATACACAATTTCAGGAAACATCGATATTATGCAAATGTGTTTCAGAAGAGTATGTTCTTAGAATCTTTACATTTATTCACTTCTTTAAAGAGATGAAAAATGACACAATATCATCCCCCCATTCACTCTTAAACCTTTTCTAAATTACCAGTTACTGTTAGAAAGTGATCTGTCATTGCAGTCGATATCTTACTATATACTCAAGTCTGCACAGGCAAATGGCCAACAATTTCACAGATGCTATATAGCCCTGCAATCTGCAGATTCCTGATGTGCTTAGAATTATAACAAATAGAGAGGTTTATTAACTTAATACCCATGCATTTTTGAAATTTTTATAGTGCATTTCCTTTTGCTGCAGATACAAATATTACATGTTTTAATCTAATTCAGAGTTTGCACTGCATTTCAAGTTTATATTGGCCTCAATTTTGTTTCACTGGATGGCACATAAAATCCTGGATGCACATTCATCATGTTTTGAATTACATTTTCTAGTATTTTTCTGCTATCAGCCTTAGCTTAATAGTCTACTGGAATAGCTAACTCAATAAAACCTTTAATTCCATAAGAACTCATGGGCAAGAATATCTTGTTTACCTACAGATCTCTTTGGGTATGGGGAGGAAAACAGTAATAAATACTCAATTATTGAGAAAACCACCTCTATGTGGGAAGCCTAGGAATCTAATTTAAGTGACCACAGTACAATTATACTGGCAAATTATGTAACAACAGAAAAAACAATGTACAGCAACAGGCAGTTAAAAGAGTTGAAGTATTACACATTGTGCTAAATCCTTTCAAAGAGTTCATACACAATGTACCTTACTGCAATGCGGGGTGGGAGGGGCAAATCAAATTTTAATTTTTATGAAGAAGTATGTTTTGAAAGACTTTACATTTCAAGGTGTTTTGAAGATATTAGTCAAATGGTTCTCAAATCAAAGACAATGTTCCAACAAAATGCCAATGCCAATTCACAAAAAGCTCTGCAGCAGGATAAAACAGATATCTTCCAATTCTTTAAGAAAGTTATTCTGAAAGAGAATGGTAGGACAAACAACCGGTGTATCAACCATTCATCCCAGTTTTCTATCATCTGTGAACTTGCTGGGGGTGCACTCTGTCCCACCATCCAGGTCATTAATGAAGTTGTTCAACAATATTGGTCCGAGTATCAGCCCCTGGAGAACACCACTAGTGACTGGCCTTCAGCTGACTTTGTGCCGCGGATCACAGCCCTTTGAGCCTGGCAGTTCAGCTAGTTTTCAGTTCCCCTCACTGTCCATTTATCTAGCCGGTACTCCATCAGTTTGTCTATGAGGATGTTACAGGAGACAGCATCAAAAGCTTGGCTAAAGTCAAGATAAAGAACATGCACTGCTCTCCCCTAGTTCACTGAGCTAGTCACTTTGTTGTAGAAGGTTATCAGGTTGGCCAGGCAAGATTTCCCCTTTATAAATCCACTCTGACTATTCCCAGTCAACTCCCTGTCCTTCATATGTTTGAAAATGGTTTCCAGGATTAGCTGCTCCATCACCTTCCCAGGGATCAAGGTGAGGCTGACTGCCCTGTAGTTCCCCCGATCCTCCTTCTTGTCCTTCTCAAAGATAGCAGTAACATCTGCTTTCTTCCAATCCTCATAAAACTTCCCTATTTGCCATGACCATTCAAAGATCATTGACTGGCCTCACAGTAACATCAGTCAGCTCCCTCAGCACTTGTGGGTGCATCCCACTATGGCCCACGGACTTGTGTATGTCCAGTTTGTTTAAATGTTCCCTAACCTGATCCTCCTCCACTGATCCAGTAAGTCTTCTTTGCTCCAGACTTCCTTCTGCTCTCAGCAATCTGGGAATGCTGAAGGCAAATCTGAGCAGTAAAGACTAAGACAAAGAAGGCACTGAGTACTTTGGGCTTCTCCATGTCCCCTGCCACCAGGTCCTCCATCCGTTCTGCAGAGGTCTTCCTTTCATTTCTGATATGCCTGTGGAAGCAATTCTTGCTGCCCTTCACATCCCTCACCACATTCAACTCCAGGTGGGCTTTGGCTTTCCTAAGCCCATTCCTGCACACTCAGACAGTGTCTCTATATCCTCCTGGATCACCTGCCCCTGCTCCCACTGCTTGTATGCTTCCTTTTTATGTCTGGGTTTTGTCAGAAGCTCCTCATCGATGTTCATCCATCCATGTTCATCCATCTGTGTTACATAGATTGCTTTTAAGATTCTGGGACCATTTCCCAGGAATCCTACTGTGTACTTCTCATGTGAGGATTAATGATCAATTATTACCTGAAGACATCTGCTCAACAAAATATGAGGTAATTTCTTTTATTTTTAATAAACAGAAGTGATCATAGAAACAGCCAGATTTTGACTCTCAGTTAATAAACCTCATCCTCTTTTATCCTGCATTTTTGTCAGTTCTAAAAGTGAAATTCCTTGTAGCAAAAAACCACCTTATTCTAAGTGTGTGCTTTTCTATAAATCCTTACAATTATTATTAAGTTACCACTTACACAATGTCTGGAACCCATACCGGCAGCAAAATCTCAGTTCCAGTTACTGTATTTTACATAGTATCAGGTTATTAAATTTCATATAATTAGTAGGTAAATATTTTATAGCCTGTATGTATAGCATTTTGGAGAAAAATAAAGAACAGTTGGTGACAAAGTACAGGATGAGTACTCAACAGATCTGAAGTTTACTTTCTGGTCAGCTACCAATTTCCTTTGTAATCTTTGATAGGTCACTCACTCATTGCACTTTGATTCTGAACACGCAGAAAAAAGAATAATACTTCTCCACCTCAAGAAGATGTTATGCTGATTCTTTCACTTGTGCAGCTACATATAAATATTACACAAGTAATATAGTCATGTACCTATTGAGCTACTATTCATTTAGGATACAGACTACTACCAGAAGAGTTCTGATGAATTCCCCAAAACAGCAAAGCACTTTTAGTAACAGGACAGGGTCTAAGCTGCTTCTAGCTTTTTCTAGCACTTCTCTTGGCAAAATCCTATTTTTTTTTCCCCCAGTCTTTAGCAGCAACCACAGTGGAAGCAGAATTCTCATATTACAATTGGGAGGAAATTCTCTCTTTTCAGATTATGAGATTGGAAAGCAGAAGAATAACATACATTGGATCCTCCCTTCCCCTCTGCTTATTGCCAGGAAATAAGGGCCTGTAAATACTTTTGAATTCAAGTTTTCTTTGTGATAAGGCTCATTCATGTACATGCTATTTTCTCTCATTCATTGGTAACTCCCAAAATTTTATAGTGTGGCTCACGCTCACATCTATCCTCTAAGAAATGCAGGTTTCTACTCTTACTCCATGTTTGAATCCTTGAATTGAGAAATCCAACAAAATGCCTCACTTCAGTCCCTGGTAAAATCATGGAGTGAGTCCTCTTGAAACACATTTCTGGGCACATGCAGGAGAAGGAGGAAATAGCACAGATTTACCTAACTCCTGAACCACCTGAATGCTTTCTAAGAAAGCATGAGTGAATTTGTGGATGGAGGAGAAGCAGTAGATGTCATATACCTCAACTTCAGTAAGGTTTTCAATTCCTTTATTTATTATTCTAAACGCACAAGTATCAGAAATAGAACAAATTCCCAAACGTATTCCTTTTCCTGCAAAAAAAAAAAAAAATTGTTGGCTGAAACCATTCTGCTGAAAACAGGGTCAGGATAAACTGAAAATTTTGGTTTTCAGCTCCTGGAAAAGTATTTAACTAGAAGAGTTTTAAATATTCAGTATTCTAATTGCTAACTTCAAATCTGATGAATATTACTGGGGTAAAGCAACACAGTAGCTGCTTAGCTACATCAGTTAAAGAAAAATATATACTTAACATTTTATTGAAATCTTTGTCGCATTTAAGATATCCATCTTTCACTTCTGTGAAAACTTTATTGAAAATATTATGTAGAAAAGCCAGATTGTCCAAATATAGGTATATTTTGGGGCTTGTTTGCTTGTTTCCCAAGCAGAGATTAGAACTGTCAGTTTGTAGGCTAGATATGTGTATTCCCTCACCAGAACAGTAGCCAAGCAAGAATCACAGAGCTCTATGTACCAAATCTCTAACTTCACTGAAAAGCATCATAAGCATCATTTTGCAGAAACACATCAATTGTCTTTAATACGCCACAACTAGAAAGGGATAAGAGGTAGATGACGAAAGAGTTATGGCTTTCTGTCTTAGTGGCCAAGTATACTGTTTATTGCATACAAAGGGAAAATTTAAAAAAGGTCTAAAATAGAGAGTCAAGTCAAAATAAGTAAGAGAAGCTAGCAGTGGACTTCCAAGAGGCTGTTACTGAACTTTCATTGCCATCTAAAACACAGTAGAAAAAGTGAGAAAAAAGCTATTGGAGGAATGAAGGCAGAAAAGGGAGCACAATTTCAGCAGCAGGCGATGGTCTGATTTCAGCCATGTGTCCTATCTCAGCAAAAGCCCGACTGCAAGCTGAAGCTGCTCTGCCCCACATCATGCAACAGTTCCTGTAACAACTACAGTCCTGCACCACCTTCTAGTTTTTGATGCATAACTGCTTTAAAAGTTTTTAACGTTTGTGAGTCTTGAATGGTGTGAGTAGGATAATAGTAAAAACATTCATTTCCTATCATCTAGCAAGCTCCTTCTAAATATGGTTTGTAAGAATTACTCCAAGGACACTTTTCTAAGAACTTTGCACCAGAAAAATAACATAATGTCTCTCATACAGCTTGCTGTTCAACAGCTCTTATCGCTAAAATATAACAAATGTAGTAATCACTCACTTTCCTTTTTTCAGTGAGTTGAGCAGTTAAGTATGCACTTTGCCTTTTCGGTTTTAAATAGCTTGATGGTCACTTTTTCCATTTAAACAATTTAAATTGCTATTAACAAAATAGTTGTAGTATAAAAACAAGTAAAACCACAAACATGGACATAAATGTCCTAGAATAAAACAAGATGAAAGTTTAACATTACTATGTTTCTATTTTATTGAAGTAAATAAATTCTGGATTTTATAAAACCTGTCACTTCATATATTCATTGTGTGTGAGGATTTGGCACCTTGCAGGTAAGAGCATTTATGTGCTGTACAGTGTACTTGCTTTTAGATTGTTATGCAAAAGCTACTTTTCAGGGGAGCTATAAAAGGCAAATTCTATTTTAGCTTTAACAAAACCTCAAACATATTCTTAAATCTTTGTTCAACAATATTTGCTCCATATCCACTAACAAAATTGGAGACTCATAAAAGAGCCAGGAGGGGCAAAAAAAGGTCTTTTAGTCCATCCTCTCCCCCAAAGTAAGATTAATTTTATACAGATTTGCAAAAATGGGTTATCTATCACTTTATTCAGGTGTCCTAAATTTCGTCTGGCCCACTTGTTGTCAAAACGGCCGCTATCATCCACCATCTGCATCAGAAGACAGCAATATGCAAGCAATAGATGTGTTGTATCCCACAAGCCCAAACTCATTGATTCTGTAAAGTTAATCTTCACATGTCCTACACTTCTACAATATATATTAGGCCCCAAGTGCAGAATCCCTAGACAGATCTATGGGGGCTAAAACAGCACAAAAGGCCCTGGCTTTTCACATGACCTGAAAATCATCACAAAAATACACCCTTCTCCTTTCCTTTCTGTTTGAATCAGGTCTACACCCACCTTTGACAGCCATACTTTGCCCATTCCCAGAAGACATTTGTCTAAGATATTCTTAAAGCTCCCATCAATGGAGACTCTCTGCCACTAAATGTTTCCTTTAGTCTAAATCTCCCTTGTTGCACTTAGCATACAGCGTTAGAGGTAGTTATGATTATGCTATGCAAAACGTCTCAATGAAGTGTCATCTTCAAAAGCATTTTTGAGTTAGAAGCTCCACTTTCCTCTGGGATGTAGGTCCAGCGTCCTAATTATTTCACTGGCCTTTCACATAGAAGTGGAAAGCATGGAAAATATATATATTTTTTAAATAGTTGTGGTTAATCAGATTTCCTCTTATGTTTGCTGATCATGTTTCTTTGGTATCTACTATCTTTCTTCTGCTAAAAAAAGAATATTTTTTCTCACAACTGCTTGCTTTGGTTTAATATAGGTACCATAAATTTTTGAGATACATCCAATTTCTATGTAGGAGTATGCTGGATAAGCTCTAAAAAATCTTGCCCATGCTGTCTCACCCTTCCCATGGTTGTGACGGAGTCATCCAAAGGGAGCACGCAGCCACGCTTCAGCCATCTCAGGGCACTGTTCAACACTTCAGGTTAACAGCCAAAAACATGTTATGAGTTTCACTGCCGGGGGCAGAGGCATGTATCCTCTGTTTCAGGGCCAGCAACTTTGAGCAGAAAAGCAGGGCAGATGCTCCTTTGCCACTGAAATCACTAAAACCATCAAAACTTCTGAGACAGAGCATCCCATTTTCTTTGCATATTTGTGCTGGAGGCCAAGCAGTGCTCTAACTTTTTCCATGCACAGAAAAAGTCATAGAAAACAGACTAAAAATCATTAAGAATAAATTAATCAGATCTAAGGTGTATGATGAAAATTTAAAATCTACAGGGTAATATTCAGTCTCCTTTTAAACTAGCATGGCTTCAAAGAAAAGGCTAGATAAGTATAGTGTCATGCTATGTTAATTCTAAGAAAAATAATTCCAGCTAATTGTCACAATGCTTTATTTGTTAAAAAAGGAAAATCACTTCAGATGGAATACTTTCAGAAAAAATGAGTAGTCCAAAATCTCATTTGCACAAAGATACCGTTAGTTTGTTAATTGGTTCCAGACTAGAGACACCATCAGAGAAGCTGATTAGAAGGGACTTGGATGAGAGAAAGGTGACAAAGAAGCGAAGGCACCTATGTCAAGAGTGATTTCTGAGTCACCAAAACTTATCACTCTCTTTTCTTTCCACTAGATTATGGATATAATCATATACTAGCAAGAGGTCTGGCAATAAAAGTGATTAATACTCCCTTTTTTCTCTTTTTTCTTTTCCTTTTTACAGCAAAGTGTTTGTTCTCAAACAGTTAAACCATCTTTACACTTTGTATCTTAATAGGTTAGCCACACTGATTCAACTGGGGAAGCAGAAGAAAAACTACACTTGCCTGTTTGTATGGATGATATGCCGGCTTTATTTATCTGGGCAGAAATTACCATCACTACCAATTCTAGAGACATAGCAGTTAGCACTGCCAAAAAATTGATGTTTCCTACAATCTAAGACAAGTTTAAAATCAGCTGTGCTGATTTTAAAGCAGGTCCATTGATTTATCCCATCAGCTGCAGAGACTGCAACCATTTTTCTTTAATGCCACAGTTACTAGCAGATTCTCAGGCTACTAACTGAAGGGTGATCAATCAGTGAAACTATTTAAGGACAGCCACAGATGTGAGGAGGGCATCTGGTCCAGCTTCATCAGGCAGCAGCCTGTAAGTGTGCTCATTTGCTCTAAAGCTGCCCAACCTGATAGAAGATTATTCATCTAATTATGTTGTAGTTGCTGCTTACAAACTATCGTTAGACTTCAAGTTGTTTTTCCAGACACCATATGAACATACTGCAAAAACAACAGATACTCTAATTACTAAAGATAGAAATTACTTCTTGGTAGACTTTCCTCTCAAAACTGCAAATCAAAATTGTTAAATCCCTCCAAGACTTTCAGTTGCACTTCAAGTAGTAGCTCTGTACCCTCAGAAGTGGCAGAATATATAAGGGTTGGCCTTACGTCCCCATTCATTAACCAGTGCAGTAAATGCCCTATGAATGAATGTGCTCTCAACACAGTACCATGGGGGCACCAGCAAACAACATACTTAAACCTCTCTATTCTCCACTGGAAGTCCTGGCTTAATTTATATACCTGTTAGTTAATGAAGGTTTTAAGCTCACAAGAAAAGCCTGTAGGGGAAAAGCCATGGACAGGCACTGACAAGCTAATACACGATGAGAAAGGCAGAGGCCCTGAGGTAGGTTGGTTATTGAAGGCTAATGGCCTATTTCATCTTCCTTGCGCCCAGCTCATCTATCAGGAATGCAGCACCAAGCCGCAGAAGCCTATTTAATTAATGGATCCTGCTAGGCACCAGGCTTTTTGCTTTTTCTTCTGCATTAGAAACTGGTTGGGTTATAATTCTGAATGAGAAAGCAGAAGGTTTCTTTATGCACTTTTAATATACTTTAAGACTGATGGAGTGACAATATACTTTTTTTTTTTTTTTTTTTTGAGGTTGAGGGTAGTTTTACTTTCTGCTACCTTAGCCACTAAAGATGATCGCTGAACCTGTTGTGCCTTCGGACATCCTTTTGGTGCTATTTATATTTGGACCAAAAATTGGCTGAATGTGGTCCAGGGACAAAAACAAGGAGTTAATGGCCCAAAGAGGCTGCAGCTTCTTAAGCAATCAAGATACAACAAGGATGCACTATGAAGCCCGGAGAAAGGAATACATTCGTTTCCAAACACGAAGCAGCAAAATTGGTCCTATTGGTTCAATACTGAAAGGAGATGAGGGAACTTCAGTGGAGGGAGACAAGTGACATGCCTGAAACAAGAAAGAGGGTCCTTAAAGCAGCACTGGCATAGAAAAAAGGACGGGGGGAAAAAAAAAAGGGGGTAGGATTATTAAGTCTAACATCATTGCCAATGCTGGGAAAAGCCTTTTGCAAATCAGTAAGGGTCTCCCACAGCGCGAGCTTACATCCTATGTTTCATAGTAACAATTCACATATTTTATGAATAATCAAGGATTGCGAATAACTACACTTTGAAGCTCCTTTTTAAATTGTTAACAACATTTGATATCATTTGGTACATTGTGAAACTGAAGTCATAGAGTCATTAAACTACTTAATTGACCTATCTAGAAACCTTTTCAATGAGCAAACAGAATCAATACTGAAACACAGATCTATGTTGAAAGAATGTGCATTAACATTGCTACCAAGAGAGGAGATACCTTTACTGCTAAGGCAGCACTGTCAGTATAAAACAGGAGAGGAGTACGTCTCCGCACCTAATGGTAAGTTAAGTATCACATTCCCGTTCTACAGGTAGTTGGAAACTAATTGCAACCAGTCACCTGAGGAAGAGCCAAGAAAAAGTACAACTATAACAATTTTAAAATTACACTAATATTTCTCTAGCCTGGAAGAGAAGTAATCAATGAACAGAGTCCAGTTAGACTGTAAGTGGATATGCCAACAATAAGAACTGAAAAAAAAAAATTTTTTAATGGAAACCACTGTCTATTCTGGAACAGATTTTGGGTAATAGTAATACAGAAAATTTTTCCTGTCTGCCTCTTAAGAAAGATTAATGCATTATTATGTACAAATTAGGATTTGAGTAATAAATAAGTGATGACCACTGACCACCTTTTGTGTGTATTATATCACAACTGGGACAGATTCTTGCAACAGAGGGAAGAAAAAGCCCTCTCACCACAAATCACCATACCACACCACACACTGGTAAGTTATATATACAGGATACATATAGATACATCCTTTGCTCTGAACGAAGCATTTATTTCATAAACATTTCTTGCATATCCTTCTGAGTATACTGTTATTGACACTGGTCTTTCATATAGCAGGATGTCATGGACACTTAAAAAGCATCTACTGGTTTTGGACACAAAAACTACTTCAGAAGTAAATACTGCACTTAATAGTTTATTCAAAGATAGCTATTGCCAATGAAATCTCATATTAATCTTCTTTAAATATATTCTATTTTAGGTTTTACAATTTATTAAGATGACTGTGTAGGATTCTACACCCGAAATTTCCAGGTGTTATTTCTCTAGTCAGTCCATAAAGGCTGTTGCAAAAGGCTAGTTCTTATATCAGCTTCTTAAGTAATATTGACTTTGTAACAGTACTATGTGACAAGAACAACACATGATGATTTTTTAAATCTCTTAATGCTTTATACCTAATGTCTTAAAAAAAATATTGAGATAAAAACACAAGCGGTGTCCTTTTTTAAAATGAAAATTTACTTTTAAGTGAAAATAAACTGTAAAAGAACCTTTTGTTCCTTTCTATAAAATTGAATTATAGCTAACTACCACAAGGGGGTAGTAGTGTGATGGTAATGCTCATACGCAGTATTTTACGCTTAACCTTCCACAGTAATGGAAGCATATGGTTGCAAAGGGCTGCAAGTAATGCAAGCGCTGGCTGTGTGAAATAAGACTGCATTTCTGCAATAGGCTTTGGACAGAAGTATGTTTGATCTTTTAAAGCATACATACTTTAACGTTAGATATGTACATATATGTGGCTGATTGCATTACCAAAATCTTCAGTTTGGGCATGGGAGACTCAGGGAAGAAATGTAAGCTATCCTCTCCTTCTATAAAGAATTTGCTGTGAAAAACAGAACAGTCACAAATTAACATTTAGTGAGAAAAATATATAAAAGACTTTTGGCAGTCATTTACTGAAGATTGACATTTTCATTTACTAAACTACAGAAGAGTAAGCATTTTTGCTAAGACAAGTTGGTAAGTTATCAGTGGTTAGTCACTTCTTGCCTTAAATATAGATTTGAATATTCTATACATAAAAGAGAATGCTCAGGCTTTACTTTACCAAAAGCAAAGTTAATTCCTATGCTCACAGCTAGTGTAAGCAGGCCCGGTGTTGTTCTGATTGTTACACCAGCCGGTATCATATATAACTCACAAGAGTCAGTCTTGTGAGAGTCACTTGCCTTTAAGATAAATAGGTAATTATTTATTAGATTTGTACTGTATGCAATCATAATGGAGGAGGAAAAAGCAGAAAGTGGTTACCCCGTATATAAATAGCTATAAGTACATACAAGATCATACAGTGCAGCTGTATTACAACTAAGCAAATTGTTTGGGTGTGCAGTATTAATTGGGTGTGCAGAATCAGCTATGCTGATTCACAGACTTTCTAAATCTATTATTTTTTATTCACACAACAGTCACAAATGCATTTGGTAGTGTTCTTACATATGGTTAAGGACAGACTGTCAAGAGAAAACAGACAGGAGAAGAAAGAAATTTTTAAGTTGGCTGAGCTACAGTCCAGTGATTCGTTCCTCTCCAATCTTTTTTTTCCAAATGGTACTGCAACCAATATGTTGCAAAGTCAATAAACACCAGCCTTCCCAGAATATCTGTGTAAGTAGTGTCTGTATTTAAATTTAAATAAGTATTGTTAAGGGCTTGCCCATTCTTGAAAGTTAACGCAGATTATAGGAGTGTTTGACAGTGCTGCGCAATAGCTGGTCCAGTGTGCAGTCACTCTTACCCTCAGACGAAAGCATCTCATTCCTGCTTTGCTTAATCTCCAGCTAAAGAACTCTGCTGTCAAGATGATTCATTAAATCAATAGTGACTTCTGAAATAATTCTCTTCAGTGGAGTAAATGAAGCTCTGACAACTATGCTTAACACAACCCAAGAAAAACACAGGAAGAAAAAGGTTAGAAAGGGGCAAGGCATTTCATGGCAAAAAAATGGTTAAAGTCAGGGTGTACAAGTGAGGGCAGTATCATCTTCAGCAGTGACTGCTAAACCTGACTGAGTTCAAGAGCATGACGTTTCCTGCCTTGCCAACATTACTCGCAGAAGAAGAAGAGATTTAAATGGTAATGACAACAGCTTGGTTAAATAAAATGTCATCCTGCTCTATCTGAATATTTTCACCTACCATTGTAATACGGAAGGGCTTCATAGGTTGGTTAATACACTTTTTTCCTAAAAATAATCTTTCTCCTAAGCCAAACAAGGCTGAGCAATTTGTGTTGGGGCAACTATATTGGTAACTAATTTGCCAGTGTTAAACAGACTTAAGATCACCATAATCGAAGGAGACTAGAAAAAACTATTCTTGGTTTTACTTTTTGCACTTGCTAAGTCTTTTATTAAACCAGTTAATTTTAAAGTATAGTAAAGAGTCAATTCTTCCCCTTTGTAAGGCTTTTCACAGAGCAGCAGAGAAAGACATTGCAAAATAGCAGTAAAAACAGGAATACATAACTTAAAAAAAAAAAAAAGATGTTTTAAGAATGGAACAAGTATTGAAAAATTTGTTAAAATTAGTTAAAACAAAAGTTGACTTCTGCCCTTTCATCTGCAGCAGTCAAAGCTTCTGGACAATGGAAGAAGGTAAGATAGAGAGCATATTTTTAGCCTGAGCTGCTGATACATAGAAAAGTTAAGTGACTTGCATAAGGTCACAGTGAGTCAGCACCAACAGAACAGTGAATCTAAATCCTATTCCCATTCTCAAACTACTGGATTGACTCATTTCCCACATCTCGTTACTGTTTGTGTTTTATGCAATACTTCATTCAAACCATGAAGTTGCTTTTGTAAATGGAATTTTTCATGTTACAGCCCAGTTTTGTAAATCAATCAAGAAAACATTTCATTACTTTTTAATGATCTTATGTGATCTCATTTCCCATGTCTTATTGTATATCCTTGCTCAATGCTAGATAAATGAGTCAAGTTTGGCATTCCAGATGACTGATATAAAATAGTTTTAATAGTTTTAATGCTTCCAAAGAATAAGTCCAAGAATATGTCTCTACAAAAAGTCTGATCACAAAATAAGTACGCTAAAACTTAGACATCACAATATCTGTAAATTAACACACATTCTTCAGGAATCATCTGCTCTGGGTTACAGAAAAAATTAACATTCGATCAGATTCTTTTCATACAAAATGACCTGGTCATTTCAAAATGACAAAAGGTACTGACAAATGATGCCAAAGATCCTAAGAAAGTTCTCTCTTGCAATGCTCATGAAGGGTCCCATGACGAAAAAAACCCAACACTTAAGTCTGAAAGAAAACTAGCTTAGTCTGGAACTGGTCACTGAAACCTGCTGAAAAGAGAGCAGTGTCCAACACTCACACTGCCTCCAACTGTTACGAAAAACATGGATCCAAACCCTGTGCAAATACCAAGGGCTTCCCTTCTGCGCTTCTTCGTCTAACCCTGAAAACCTGCTTGTTGGAAACTTCGCTGAGAGGAGCAGGAGATATTTCCCTTCCCAAAATTAAAAGCTCTGATGGAGTCAGAAAGAGTCATAAATGCCGCTAAATTGTTACAACAGAAGCCATGCAAGGCTCAGGGCTGGGCTGAGGCAATTCAAACTGTTTTTTAGGTATCCAAAGCATTTCCCCACCAGGTTAAGGGACAACCCAAAACTTCATTCGAAGGGACAGCAGAGAAGCAGAGATCCTCCTCCTGCATTACAGCAAACCTTGGCACTTGCCAGCTTCATTCCAGTTTCAAAATTGTTTCATCTCTTCATTCATGAATGAATCAAACAAGAAGGGACAAAGAGCTTAGCTGCTAATACATCAGCTGCCACCTATCAGGAATAGTTGAACTTCTTATTATTCTGTTGCAATTTCTCATATCTTCCAAGGTTGCAGTAGCATAGACGATCAGGCACATCATGAGAAGGAGGAAAGATGTGAAATTCTGCCTGGAGATAGTCATTACACAAAGATTTTTTAAGCCATATGTTATATTTCCAGATCAAAAATCAGATGTGTGATACACCTGGTTGTGTTAAGCAGTCTGGAAGCTATCATGAAATTGTTAGTTCACTGACTCCATTTGAAGAACATCTAAAGTCCCTGATTGAGTACAATAAACACTTTAAAATTTTTTAAAATATTTAAAGCTAAGCTGGTGACTGAAAAAATTCTAACATAAGCAGTATAGAAAACAAAACTTTGAGTAGGAAAGGGCAGACAAACAGAGTGGTTATGAGGCCACTGTACTTCCTTCCTACACATCACTTTTTCATTCCTCTAAAGGTCCCAATGTCAAATTTTCTGTTGCCAATAGCTCAAGAGCTGAACAATGGTGCACTAGCCGCTACCTTGAGACACTGGAGGTGCTTTAGGTTACTGCTGGAAAACAGTTGTGAACACATAGGTACTGCAGTAGAGACATATGCCTTCAAAGCCCAGAAGATCTCGGGAGAAAGGACACTGAGACAAAGAAGAGAAACAGAAAAAAAATCTATTGACAGCTCCCACCAGCATATCTAAGATTGCAATCTCAGAAACACTCCATTTTAGCTGCATTAAAAATATTTCCTTGGCAGAGCTGCAATGAAATGCATGTCTGTATGACAACAGACTTTCACAGATGCTGTATCTATCAGCAAACTGAATTTTTGGCAGTATAGGTTATATCAGTTGTCGGAAGAATTATAAGCTGTACAAGAAAAGAATTAAGCTGTACTAGAAAAGCTTTTGAGTTTTTCATTGATATCGTTTGTTTAAGTTCTTGACGCAAAAACAACAAAATAATCCCACTCCGACCCTACAGTCGCAATGACAAAAGTTTCTCTTGGGTTTCACGGGCCCTGAAACTCCATGCAGATTCAACAACACTTGCTGAATGGATTCTGCAAGAGCACTTGTCTAAACCTAATTCTGAAGGAACCAAGTCCAAAAAGTTTTCCTAATCTCTCAAATTAATTAGTCTATGTTAAAGAGATGATCAGATTATATACTCCAACCACTTCATAATTTTAAAGCTGAACAGAACAAAGAGTTTTAATTAGTTTGTGCTAGTATTCAAATTCAACACCTTTACATTTCCCTTCCAGGAGAACAATTCAAATATCAACTGTCCATATATCTTTAACAAATTCAATCTATTTAATATGAGAACATGGAAATAACGAACTCAGTAAAATTCTAGCACAGGCTGCGCTATTCCACACTGACACACACACAAAAATACTTCTGAATTAAGTTGGAAAACTTGAAGAATCCAAGAGCACAACGGCAAATAGAGACAGATCTTCTGGTCACGCTTTTGGAAAGGAAATAAAGTTTCACTGAGTTAAAGACTACATTATTTAATCCAGTGGTAAGAAAATGTGCATTGATTAGCAAATATATACATGTTTTAAAAAATAAAACAGCTCAGAACACAGAATACCATAGACCAGTAAACCAAATATTGATCTGATTAGATTATTCATTGGTTGGGCTGGTGTGATTTTGAAATAAGTTGAGAAAAATATACTTATTTCCACACATCTGTCTTGAAGTAAGATGTTTTTTAGTGAACCAAGACTAATATCAAACCTTCCAGATTAAAATCCCTCCCCTCTGATGCATTAAGGAACCTTGGAAAGTCTTTACCATCTCCCAGCATTCCAGTTTCCCATGATATACAGCAAGGATAATACCTCTGCCATCAGAGAAGATGGGGAAGTAATTATTTAGCCTTTGTATACAGTTTGATCTGCAAGCTTTTTATGGTGTGCCAGGTATTTTCAATGCACCCTTGCCATGGATATAAACCAAATGAACATAGTTCACATAGTTCAAATGATCACAGAAGGCACTACTTTTTGCATACTGTAAGACTCAGCTTTACAGTAATAACCTCCAACAGAATAAGTATTCGCCTTATACATTTTTTTGTAACACAGAACCCTACTATATATTGAAAAAAGAATTTTTAAAGACCCACAAGTTAGCAAAGTATATGCATTATCCATGCTGGTTCAAGATATGTACAATCCAATGTTCCCCTCTAAAACATGGGCCTGTTCATACCACAATACTGGCCTGCTTCACAAACCATAATGGAACGTCCAGTTCATGAGTACAAAAATTCTGAAAACACTATAAAAAATATGATATTCATTTATCCTGAAATGTAATAATTTTGGTGGAATGCAGAGGCGTAACAGCCAACACTGTTAGCTGTGTCATCTTTGTATCTCACTTGTGCAAAATCTCCATATTCTGGCACATCCGAAGAAACAGGGTTTTGCACAATTTTCATACTTATTCCTCAGTTAACCACAATAAAGTAGATCCCTGCTGCAATAGCGTAGATCCCTGTACTAGGGGTGGTCACTAAAAATCTTTAAATATTTAGAGAACAGGGTTTTTTCACTGATGTATGTGTAACATCTCTAACTGTGGAATATATACACAGTGGCAGTATATATACATATATGAATATTTATTCATTTACTGCCATCAGAAATTCGTATCTCCATGCCCACAGAAACAGGGGTGCAACAGCTTCTTTCCCAGATTTTGGCAAGCGAAATAGCCTGGCTTTTCTTCCTCTTACCCAGCCATAGTGCTGCTCGATCCAAAACAAAGCCAAGTCTACCTTTCACCACTTAAAGTATATATTCTCAGGTTATCCATTTTCCCTCCCTGCAGGTAAAAGGAGTGCTGATTGCAGGGGAAGGATAGAGGACAACTTTAAGTAAGTAAATTACTTCTTCTGGGTCCTGAAAATATTTTTCAGGAAACAAAATACAAGAAAGAAAAGAATGAGGAGGAACTGCATTTGAAGCAATACCACTTTCTCAAATTGCTATGTTACTCATAGCCATAATCCATAACGACAGTTCCCCAGCACTGCTTGTGCTAGTTTTATAGGACTGTATAGATGTACTCTGTTGATTTCCCTACCTAAAGTTCTTTAGAAACCTAAAGAAAGACTTTCTGGGTGCCTACAAGCTACAAAGGCACACTGCAATGCAAAACACGCTCAATAATCACATTCATTGAGCTCTCTCCAGTTGCTTTAGGAAAAAAAAAAAAGAGAGAGAGAGAGAAAATAGATGCAAGTAGTTCCCCTCCTCATGCAGAAAGCAACACAGAGCCACTCCCTACTTTACAAACATTTTTTTTTCCTGATTAGTTCAGACAGAGCACACCCAAACTGCAGCCACTCTCTCCCAGTCGGAATGACCTCCAGCAACCTTCCTGGTAGGCTTATGCAACCAGGAAACCAAAAGCAATTCTGCGCAACTTGGCTAATTCCAACTAATAGTGCCATTGCAAACTGGAAACAAGTAACTGCCACCAAATTTACAATCAGCAGCCGGGAGTAATTAAAAAAAATGGTATAAAAGTTGCACTGAAAATTCTGAAGTCTCTGAATATTGTTCCAGTGTTTCAGTCAAATTCACAAAAATGTTTTACTTTAATGGCTTCTTTCCATCTGTGAAATAAAGACTATTAGAATTCAGTAATCTGTTAAAAACAGAAGTGTCACTAGATGCTAGGTGTACACTTCTGTCAGAATTTTAAATGCAACTTTCACCTCACACTTTCATTAATCAGATGCTTTATGCCAAACTGTTACTTTAATAAATCCTTATAAATTGTATTTCATTGGTTTTACTTCAACTTAACAATAGCCTGCATTAAAAGGCTGTTTAAAAATTCATCTTATAGGAACTTTCCAAGGAAATACTGCCTCTTTGTACATTTATATGCAGACTAAAAGGCATACACAAATTCTTATGTGTAGATGAAGTGAACAGATGGAATAGTTTCCAGTGCAGATGAACTACGGAAAAAACATGTGCGTACATGGATATGTGAGTGTGAAAACGTGAGCAACAGTGATAAACATATTGCTTATAAAAATCTTCTATGCTACAAATGTATCTGCATGGAGAAGCCATATCTCAGTATCTCAATCTTCTGCCCTGTAGGTGACATCAGGCTGCCAGATTCATCCATCATTCCAACAGGATATCTCCATGTGTAGGCAGCTTCATGGGAAGTCTGAGGACCTACAGACCACACATGTGCCACCTCTCAAAAAAGCAGGGAAAGGATCTTTTTAGGGAAGGGATGAAGGGCAAATAAGAGCCAGAATATTCCACATCATAGCACACACATTGATCCTTCTTCCAAAAAGGTAGTTGGAGGAACAGGTGTGGACACTGAGTTTTCTGAACAGCCTAAGAGAAGGAGCATGAAAAGAAAAAGAAAAAAATGCCATCATCTAACTGATGCTAGTTAAGTGATCTCACCACAGCAATGGATAAGAGAATATCTGGCAAACAACTAAATTTTGCCAAATTTTCCTAAAAATAGCTGCTCACCTGAAGCACTGGACAGCCAAAAATAGAAATGTGCTGGTTTTCTAAGTTGAGGTGACTCCAGATATGAGAAACTTGACTTCACCACAGTCTGGTTTACTGTCTGTCTCCATCTGCTGGTAAGTCCTATTACCATGTTAGATAACTAAACTGTATTTAAAACTCAGTTAAAATATCTTTAAAATGTCATGAAGTCATGCATGTTCAGGCAGATGAGTTTGCATTTCATCACTTTTAAGTAAGTTGGAAACTTTTGTACCGTGAGGCCACTGATGACACAAGGACAAAAACCAGCTGGTCGCCCCATCAAAACCCTGCACAGCCTGCATTAGCCTCAGCAGAAAGTTAAAATTTTACCGGTGCATCCACAGTCATCATCACTTCAAACAGAACAGACAACGGTAGATGGACCTGAAATGAAAATACAGAGTCTCCAGACAGTTCTTTTTTTTAATCACATTTAAATAATGATTCATTTTAAAGAGAGGAATGAAGACGATTTCCTTTGGCCTTAATAAAAGCTTTCACTTTCACCGTTATTTCTAGCCTACTGTTATCTTCTCACACAGATAAAAATTATTTAAAGAAAATCCTCAAGTTTATACAGTGAACTATCACATAATAACAAAACTGAAACTTTTATGCACACGTGCAGAGGAATTGTTTGACGAGCAACTATAAGGCACCGCTGCTCACTGCTTTACTGTCACTTCAGTCCTCAAAGACAAACAGAAATCACTGGCGGACCCCCATGTTGGTCAGTACTATCACTCAAGTTCTTCAAGATAAAACTTATGTCATAAACCTGTCCCTAAGCAAGTTCCCAATTATGTTAAATTAAACCTCAATTCACTGCATCCTACTTTATCAAGTACCTATTTTTGACATGACCATATTTATAATAAGCATCCTAAGTCATGGGAGGACAACAAAAGGGGGGGGAGGGGAAGGAAAGAAAAATCAATATACCCAATAAATACACATTAATATATCCAAGGTAGCCGCTGGATGAGGTACCAGCTTGCCTTAAGCTTTCAGTTGAAATTGCAACTGCAAAATTACTAAAAATAATCTTTTTCTTTGGAAAATTTGATTTTCATTTGCAAGCCAGTCACCGCAGTTTTGTGTTAATCCAATTATTTCACTTTAAATTACTAAAAGACAATATACAAGGATAATTATTTGGAAATAGATAGAAAGCCAGGCAATTATGCTTAATATAGTGAAATAACTGCAAATTAAAAATACAATTTATCAAAATTTGCCTTATCTATATTCAGCTTCTTGTCAGGGTATAAGATTTGGTTCAATACTCTTCATATTAAAGAACTGCAGACAGGAGAGTATTTTCCTCTGCTTTAAATATAAAAAGAAAAAAATTCTCTTAAAGGAAATTATGAATATTAATTTCTAACAACCCTGAGCGACAAAAAAATATTAATGAATAGTGACTCTGTGATCCTGATAGGCAAGTAGGGCATCCATTTTTATATTTTTAATAGCATATCCCATTTTAGTTTCTCTCCAAATACTCAACAAATGGCTGGTGAAGCCTCTGGAAAGGCTGAACACAATTAGTTGTACATGTTCTTCTCGAAGAGCAGTCCAGGGCCAGAGAGAGAAGGATGTGGAAAAACTGCTTCTTTTGTCATTTAATGGCATCTTTAAAGAAACTGAGGCAACAGGCAGCTTTCTCTGAAGATCTGGATGGGATAAACTGCTCAGTCAGAGACCTAAGATTTACAAAAACATGAGCGTAGCCCCACTTATCAGGCAGCAAGTGATTTAGCTGTCAGCTTTATCACCCGGAGCCATTCTCCTTCGGTTATGAGAAAGTATTTGCGTTCAAAGGGAAAAACATTTCTTGGCTGTCTCAGTCCCCTCCCCAGCTCCCCTGCAAGTCCACGCAGCGACAGAGGGAAGCCGTTTGCAGTCACCTCTGACTAATATCCTGGTAACCCATTTCTCACGTGCCTCCCAGAGGAAAAGAGGGCTCCGAAGACTAAACGCCCTCCCTGGTAAATTGGGGTCAGCACTGAAAGCCGGGCAAGAACACTTCTTCCATCAAAAATAGAAGCCATTTTACTGCATTTTTGCATGGCAAATTTTCATTTCTATCCTGCATACACCAGAAAAGACACCTGCAGGGATAACTTGGCTGTATGGCACGTATGCAGCCTCCGGTATGCAAACCAGACAAGCAGTCCACAGCTTTCCACCTTCTTGCACTGTGAGAGCAAACTTTACAACTGCGTTTTGCTGCCTATGTCTAAATGCAGAGTGCTTTGCTTTGTGTTAGCTGTCTGCTGTAAAAAAAGCTAACATATAAAAAGAATTATACTTTTGTCAATTCCCGGTCAACTAAAGTTTGTACTCTTTGGTAACTTAACACTAAAACGTGCTATGCCAAAACACCTGTAGAACCTATTTAGGGTCAGATTCTTCAAAGCTGACTTTCCCTTTTGCGGATGTATCTGAGAGCATACAAAATCCACATTTTTCATTTATGTTTAAATTACAGACGCAAAGAAAAATATCAGGTTTATTCCTTGTGTTAAAGTATCAGACATTTGGTGGCTTGGCGGAAAAATGCAAAAATTTCCAAGTAAATTACATAGAGATTCCCACAAGTAATAATTTTTGAGAATAAAACAGTATTCCTGAGTAAGCATAATGACTTGGTAAAATTAATTACTTTCCTTTTTAACCCGTTCATCATCTGGTTTTCATTCTGAAGGAAGCACAGGGTTTCATCTTCTTTTGTACTGCAACATTAAACCAAGAAAATTGCCAGTGGCTAAATAAACATAATAATGTTTCATGTAAGGTTTCCAAGACTCTGGTGGGAGCTCTGCACAAAAGAAGTATTTCTGTACTCTGGGTTACGACATTCTGTTATTTAAATATTAATAAAACAGTGATGTAAACCACATTAGGAAAGAAAACAAATCTTTTCAATTAAGTTTATTTTTAGAACAAGTCCTAGGATTCCGAATACAGCAGCATTTTCTGAACACAGTGTTTTTCCCTTAAGATTTCTAACTGGCAAGACTCCATAATCTACTCAGTGGTGGGAGGTGAACTTTTGTAGAGAGAACAGAGGCAGTTTAAAGGGTACCTCAGAACATTTCTAAATGGACAGTCAAAAAGCTGGCGGCGACACGTTGTGCATCTGCTACAAATGTTCAACACAACATTCAAGTGACAAATAAAAGGGAAATTTTGAATTTTTAATGGCATGAAATGCCCAGTTATCAGAACACTTTTCAAGACAATTTTGTAAACTCAACTCTGAAGGATCCAATGAAGGATGTTAGCTCCCAGTGCAACAGAAATGCAGCCAAGTAGCACTGTAACGGTAACAGCATGAACTCAATTTATTCACCAGACTGATGCAATCTGGCCTGGACCAGGCTGTATTGTCACATCTCTACATGGAAAAAAAAAAATAATAATAATAATAAAAATTCAAAAGCTGTTATTTTTAGGGGAAAAAAAATATTTCTTTAATGTTGCTGGATAATAGCCAGCAGCACAGGGCTTTGTCAAGATGATGGAATAACTCAGCTTTACATCTCTAAGCATCACGGTCACAGGAAACAGAGGCCAAGGCTAAAATGTGACCTGTTGTGGGAGGATTTGGTTAATCTCAGGCTTTAAATGGAACAATTTCTTTCCAAAAATAAATAAATAAAATAAATAGTTAACTGCACGGATCATACCATATTTGTTTAGCAACCATAAAATAGCCACTTGCACTCTCCATGCCACACTTCCATGGAGGAAACTGCGTGCAACTCTCTCGCATGCGGTCCCTCAACAGATCCATCAAAAGCGAGACCTCGCTTTGAACTTGGTTACTCAATGCCAGTAAACAATACCAAGAAAACCCTGTTCACACCATGACTGATTGGCAAAGGCTCTACTGTAGATTGCTTGGAAATAGCATTTTTCATTCCTATAAAAACACCTGCTGCTGATGGACAGCTGGCATTTTAACAACAGTATCAGTAATGTTCGGTGCTTAATACCAGGCTTTTCAACAGAAGACCTGAAAGCCTTTGCTTACATGTACTTACAAATTCCCTTATACTGCCCCTGAGATACAGGTGAGCAGGAATCCCACTGCATAGTTAGCAGAAATAGCAGAGTTTCTGTCTAGTGTAAGGTTAAAGAGGGGGCTGGCTGCAGGAACAGGACCCAAGTGTCCAAACCCTCCATCTGTACTTTAGGAAAACCTCTCCTCCCTTCCCAACTGCAGCCTCCGTGCAGCTCCCAGCTCCCCGCTAACTAAAAGTGCACGTGCAGGCAAGCACAAACACAACCTAAGTAAAGTTCAATAAAGTGAATCATAAATACTGCAAAGAATGCACAGCATTTAAAAATACCTCCAAATAAAAACAATCTGTAACTAGCAATATAGAGAGGTTTTCTGACTGGCAAAAATCCAACACTGGTAGGATCAAGCGGGCAAAACACCAAAGGTAAAATGTAAAAAAGCAAAATAAAACAACTCCCCCCAAATCCCTAAGCACCTCTTAAGTCTATCTACTGCTCATGATTAACATAGCCATGCTTCTGATTACACTGGCTTACTGAGGTTTTCTTTCTCAAAAATAAGATGGGACAGTGATAAACTGGGAAAGTTATTGGTTCTGGTTACTGTGCACTGGGAAACCCAAGCATAAAAACAGATATACCAGGCTCTATTGGGAGAACTCAGTGTTTAATACAGCAAGGGGGTTGAAGAAAGAGAAGTTGAATTTTTGATACAGAAATTATTTTAATGAAGAAGTATACAGAAAAATCTCATATTTAACAAAACGGAGCCTATTGTTCAAGTACATCACTGATGACCCTTCTTCCAGGAATTCTCACTGTCCTATATAAACATGTCTGGAAACAGTATATCAGTAAAAGACCAAAGTATTTAACAAATCACAATAAGATACCCTTACTAAAGTCACAGATAGAATAAATGTAAAAAATGGTCAAGCACAGGAGGACTATGAAAAAAAGCTATGTCACTGAAAATTTGTAATAATTCTGGGTTAGGCAGAATTGCTTTTATTCATAGGACCTATACAGTAGCAGTAGGATACAGACTACATACCTTATATGCGTACATCTCTCTAATGGGAAGCAAAACAGCAGCARACATGATACTGGATTTTATTATAGGTCTGGAAGATTAGTGAACAGCTAACAAACATGTGGACATACAAGAAGGAAGGAGAATTAATAAAACAACAACAAAATATTTGCCTAAAGACAAGAGCAAATTTAATACAGTTGAAGTCTGGAACACACTCTAAGAAAAACCTCATGTACACATGCTTCCTAAATATGAGAAACTCAAGTAAAAACACTGACTCTCATCTGTGAACTCACTTCAAGACAACCTTGTAATAATCTTCCACATAATTACACCACCGAAAACATAACCTAGAGGACTTGAATTCTGTTCGACTTCAACTTACAGTTAAGTAATAGACTGAACATGTTACTGAAAAAAAAAGAAAAAGGGAACTCTTAGAGTTTCTGGAGTAAAAGAGATTCTGCAACTTGCTTTCCTTTGGCTATAGCTATACCAGCAATTTCCAGCAGAGTTAGCTTGAGTATTTGTGTGAATACTGAAATCCAAACTAACTCTGCCCTAGCCAGAATGGAGACCTGAGGCGCTCGGCAGCACCTGCCTCAGCTCTGCTTCAGTTACCCCAGGGAAACTGCTAGTGTAGCTATAGTTCATGTTTCCTCTGAGTAAACTTGTGAAATTTAAAAGCTTTAAAGGAGATGGGAAAAAGGGAGTAGGGCAGAAGGATGAAGGTTACTGTAAGGGTCCACACTGCTTGCCCATCACGACCATGTCTGGTTGCTCACCACAAAGCAAGAGCAATTAATGGGGGCAAACAAAATCAGCCGTTTAATTACAAACTAGAGAACTGTTCTGAAGGCAAAGAAATTATGCTCCAAAAATGCTATTTATTTACTGCTCTTTCTAGAACAGTAGGAGCACTAGGGGTAAAGGAATAGATTTTTTTGAATCAGTGAAAGTCTACTTGCTACCTTAACATATTTTTAAATACCACAACTGATGCAGATACTGTTTCACCCTTTTAAAAATACAGTGTCTGACTGAAGTTCACCCCATCCATCAGCACTGAAGATAACCAGAACATCCCCTAGCACAGGTTTTCAACTGTCTTACACTAAATATCATACCTTACAAAAAACCTATGTGCATTAAAACACATTTTCTAACACAAATTTTAATACATGCCTACCTTCTGCTCTCTTCACCTCCACCCAGCATGGAGAGGGATATACAAAAGCAAACTTCACTCAACAGAAAGTATGCCTTTGGGTGAAAAGCACACAAAAAAAAATGAAGGCTCTTCTCTCAAGAACAACATAGCAAAAACAAAAAACTATTCAGAGCATGATCCTGAGAGCTGAAAAATATCCTCCACAGACATTTAAGCTGATGGAGTAAAAACTGATTTCTTTGATTTGGGACAAAACAATTTCTATGAAGTACTTGCACGTATTGCTTCAAAACCATGAATGTAAAAAATACCAGGTGGTTCTTCAGCCTCGTCAGTTTCCACACAGTAAAAGTTCTGCATAGGTGCCTAAAGCTCGGGTTATGCAAGTGTCCAGAACGGGCCCCACTCTGGCAGAAATGAGCAGTTCAGATCCTCCCTCACATCTAAACGTGCTTCGGATTCTCAGAACATCCCCGAGGTGTCTGATCTGGCAGGTGTTGTCAACATAAACCTTCACAAAACCGACACCATGCCACTAGGAAGGAGGTTTGAGCAAAAGAGCAAATCACAGTCACTTCTGTTCAGCAACATGCAAAAGGGCTGACAGTCCAGCAGGTAACAAGTTCAAGTATTGGCCCATGACGCAAGAAACCTGTGACTGCACTCTAGCCTTCAGCTGGAGAGGGCTCAAACCCCTATGTCCATCTGGAGACAATAACTTGGCTAGAAGCTGCTGGGCTATGAAACAACGCTGTATTCATTCTGCCAAAGGTGTGCCGCTTTGGAAAAAATAATTATTCCAAGGGCCTCCAAAAAAGCAGCACGGCTCCATGACTCGACATAGCCATATGATACTTCCCCAGAAGGGGAAGACCTAGGCTCTGACCTCTGCTCCATGAACCCTTTATGCAGTTTGTATTATGCAGTCCCTGGATAAAGCACTGTTACATATTTTTTGCATTTGATGCATCATTTTGTGGATTTAACACTATGATTTTCAGGCCATAACATCACAGCTATTTCTTTTGACACTTAAAGCAAGTGAGCATGATATCTAGAACATAACCAGAACAACCTTTTTACCCAAATCCACATCTCTGAAGTTACAAGAAATCTAATAATTTCTGCTGGCTTTATCTTTATTTTCCTCATATTTCTGCCAAAATATGGTTCTACCTTGGCCTGTTTTTCATATCCAGAAGTGGTAGGGCAGTGCTTTACTACCTCAAGAAATACTACTTAACCGGCACTGAATCCACAAGCCTTAACTGAATCTACAAAAAAACTCAGTGTGATTTCCAGAGTGAAACAATAAAAATCTAGCTGTATATATGCATTTAAACCACAGAATCTTGTAAATATTTAGGTTAGTACCTCAGTTTTTACATCTGCACCTTTGAGTCACATGTGAGTAATCTTCTTAGTCTATCAACAAGTCAATTACATTAAATTAATCACCAGTAGCCCAAAATAACTATTTTGAATGTGAAGTGCTATATTTGACACTCATTAGCTAATTAATATTCTGCTTTTAGCTAGTCAGTTTACAACATTTCAAGTCTATTTTAATCTCAAGTACTCCGGTTGCTGAAATTTTGATCTGTTTAAACAAGCTGTCACAAAAAAAATACCCAACATCTTTCCACCAGGTTAACACTCTAATGTCTAGGCTCCAAATAATCCCAAGTACATGCTTTCAGGAGTTAGAATCATTTAGTAAGAGAATTAAGTTTGTTTAAGGCACAACAAAAATACATGATATCCTGCGCTATACATCCGGATACTACTGTCATGAACAGCGTATACAGGGAAGTAATTCTGAACACAGCTGCCAAATTACATTTTTCCCAGCATGGGTTCTCAACGGGGAGCACAGTTTCCGCCTTTTTTGCATTGATGCAGCCACTCTAAAGGCAGACATGACAACCTGCTACGCCCGGATCTGATCCAAGGTCCCCCCAAAGTTCACAGAAAAAATTCCTTTGTTTCCTCTGGGAGGAGGATTAGGTTCCCGAAGAAGCCACAGTTCAGCTTCTCTTGTAAGTACCTTTTCACCCCAGGATCTACACAGCTTTTTGTAGTATCCGGTCTCATTTTCCCTCTCCCCGCTCTCAGCTCAACTGTACAAACACGAAAATCTCCATGCACGTTTGTAATCGGTTGGGATGCATACTCCATTTGGATGCAAATTTCAGAGCACTCCAGAACTTTATGCTCAGACACACATGAAGAATTAACCGTCTGTGTCACCCCATCTGTCTCCTACAGTACTTTATATCAGCCCGCAACACAGTTTGGCACATTTCACCACCTAAAGTCAGAAATATTTTTTTGTTACAAAAAACAAAGTGACAGACTAAAAACATACATCTTTCTATACTTCAGGTTAGGCAGTGCCATTTCAGACAACATTACAACTACTTTTTTGGGGGAGGGGGGAACTTACTGATTTGCAATTCATCTTCATTAAAATATTCATAGTCTACAAGATCTGAAGAAAGAGGAAGTTTTACATATTAGACTAATGAAGAAATGTAAGTATAACTGGAATTTTAAAAACTGTCTTTTTTTTACTTTTGCTTTAAATGAATGGAGACAATAGACCTACAGTACTACTTATGTAATAGCAACTTACATGTGTTAACTGTCAAGAAGAAATCATACCTATTTGTTCCTGAAATACCAAGCAACTGCAACTGAAATGCCAACCATAAATAATTAGTAAACACTATTACCCGCTATGTTGTTATTTCATTAACATTTCTGTAAGAGAAAAAAATATCAGCACTCAAAGACAGTAACATCATTTAGGACTGTGGAGAGTCTTGGCTTTCACTCATACTGCAGATAACAAAATACTGATACATTTATGGAAAAGTTATCATCAAGAGAAACAGCTGATCCAAGGACTCCTGAGAATGTCAAATGTTGATATTCTATGACATTTACTCTTAAAAAACAAAAATTTCAGAAACACCCTCTAGAATCTAGAAAGGTTTCAAACTTTGCATGAAAAATCTACTGCAAGTGAAAATAAGTCTTCTGAATTTCACGTTTGGTAATATGTTAGCTTTTATTTATCATGCTATTTCTAAAAGCAACACCTCTTATAAATGTTCGCATCAGCAAGTGTGTTAGAACCAGTTTAGAGGCTTTAAAAACTCTTTGCTAACACTATCTCACAAATAGGACCTGGAAAGACACAGTGGATGAAAAAAACTTTATATTCTGTCCAATCTTATGTCACAACTGAAACTAAATTTACAAGTACATATTTCTGATGAAATGTAGACAGCACTGAAAAAATTATTAATTTTACAAAACACTATTAGAAGCCCAAGAAAAACAGCGTGATAAAGGCATGACTTGTGAATCAGGGATCTGGACTTCATTCCCACCTGCCACAGACTTCTTGATTATTAGCAATATGGCAACTTTTCACATTGTTTTTAATCTTGATTTCACAACTGGAAATAGCAAAAATACTTTCTTATTCATAGAAGAGGGAGAAGATAAATTTAGTTATTTTGATGATTCATTCAGATACAATAGTCATTCTAATATCCAGAATAAGTTAGACAGACAGGCATTATTGGCAGAAGTTTCAAATAAATCTTATGCAACACCAAATTATACTGCAGTCTATTCAACTATTAGAAGTGAATACTCCATTATTTTAAAGCACATTCATATAAGATTTCCAGACAAGTGAAAAGAATGTATGGCATGATGATTTTGACACCACATTATGGCTAGCTGTACCTTATTCTGTTAAGTGTTTTTAATATACATCTTTTAAATAATTTAAGAAAGATGGTTTTATCCTTATTTTTCTGGAAGCGTCCAGAGTCAGTTCAATGCATGCACAGATGACAACAGCTTCTTAATTTACTTCACTAGCCTACAAATGTGGGAGCATTGCTTTACTTTATGCAAGAGAGGGAGTATAACTCAACTCAGGAAATTTCTAGATTAGAATACACAGCATATTTTTAAATATAAAATCTTACACTCTGTATGTTTAAAAATCTTTATGTAAAGCAGACAATGCACATCTGAACTGTTTAGACGAAGAGGAGGATTTTAGCCGCAGAAATTCTAGAAAGAATGTTTTGAGTGTTCAGATTAATACCTGCACTGTTGTTCAAGTCTAATCAGAAATTAAAAATTATAACAAGGCAGATACTCTAACCTAGGTGAGCTCTCAGACAGATTTTCAGTCCAGAGCAAGGCATCAAGACCAAGTACCTGACTTAGACATGTTTCCAGTAGTACACATGGCTTAAATTAAAGGGTTATCTGCACTTTATACATAAAATAACTCAGGTAAACTTTCAACACAATGATCTGAATTTACAAACATTTATAATAAAACATGTGACTTTTTAAACATGTCATCATATCAATTTGGAAGTGCGTGTATTTTGACATTGAAGTATCTTCACCAACAACTGCAGCAAAATAAATGTGTATGTCTAACTGTCCTAAGGCAATGGTTGATTATCTGCAAAGTCCTCCAATTATTATTCCTCATGGTCTCTGGCAAAAATCAGCAGGCCAGCTTTTTATCTGAATGTCATAAATGCTAGAGAATTTATGGGTCATGTTGGGTCATCACAGACCCAACATGAGCTTCCCATTTAAGTGTGGGTACACAATCAGTGACTATTTATGATGCAGAATTTATATGCATGTGTTACATCCTTTATTACTTGAGTATCAGCATGGTCTTTTGACTACCTTGCCATTAGGAAGAAGTGTTTTAAAGTCCGCTGGTATTCTATCCTGCTTTGTTGATAAATCTTCAGATCATTGTGTAGGACAAAACAGGGTACCTGAGTACAGCTCCAAGTCAACGGTTTTCAATCTTTTTTGACCTGAAGGTCTCAAAAACAAAGATGCAAACATATGAATAGAGGTTTTACACTCTCTAACAACAGACTTGCCCTCCTCTATGACTTTTTAGAAGCCTGTGTCCATAGACACAGGGTGAACAACATTGTTTTATGAGAAACAATCACCAACAAGTTAAAAGATTACATATTCCAGTTTTCAGTATAGCTTTTGGGTCTGCAGTATCTATGAGACTATTTATTGTCAAAACATCTCACTGCTCAATGAGAGCATTTGTGGGAAATTCCCCATCAGTGACAACAACAATAATAAAATTCGTGGATTTTATCACTAGGAAAAACAAGAGACAGATACATCCATGAAGGCCATGAATCTGACTGAATTCAAATACTGGATGATACAACACAGTATCAAGGGATGAAACTGTAAAGGAGACCAGTCAGCAGGTTCACACATTCAGCCAACCGTAATTCTTATGGCTCACCACACTAATGCAAAAGAATCCAGATGCTGAGTGTGTGTGTGGGGGGGGTTGTTTTTGTTTTTTTAAATCAGCTCCAAGTCATGACTTTGGTGGACGCATGTTCCCAGACACTCTCCTGAGAGTCAAAAATTTGTGCTGTCATAAAACAGGTGAGTACAGGTAAAACTGGTTTTCAACTCTTCCCCCCACACACACACTTGTGGACACTTAGTTAATATCACATAAATCACCCATGAAGAATCAAACGTTCAAGGAATTCTTGGAATCTCCAGGGAAGGAGAGAAACTTTGTAGAGATGGGTTCCCAAAGCATTATAGATTAGGGAGAGACAAAAGAACGGTAATTTTCACAAACATGGTTTTTGAAAATGGAGGATCTCAAACAGCCATGCTGGACAATAAAAAGAAGGCCATGTGGTTAATGACCATCACTTACGTTACATGTACTCTTGCAGTCTTCAGTCTTTCAATACCTCTGAGATACTAGATTTGTCCCTCAACGCTCTCCAAAAAAGCCCTCTTCTAGATATTGTAAAACAGCTGTGGACAATGACAGATCCACCTTTCCCCCTTAATCCATTCCTCCATTGCTTTGATGCTTTTAACTTTCACTGAAAGTAAATCTTAACAGGCTCTACATGAATATATTCACACTGTGTGAATCCCACGGAAAGCATTCCAGCTTTGCACAGTACGCACACCAGCACGAGCAACGATTCCTAATACAGCTTACACACAAGCAGAACAAGATGTTTCCTGATATGCGATCAGAGAGTCCCTCCAGCTGCTCAAAACATTCATTAAACAGCTCATTATGCTACCCACATCGAAGTCCTACTTCCAGGTATATCCACTCATTGCTAGTACAAAAACTCCAAAAGAACACCCACCAAAGCTGCATGCTCGCTGTCATCCCTCTGCTGCCCCGGTTCTCATTGCAGAAGTTCAATTGGGGCTTGCAGCAACCTTCTTAAAATCAGCACTGATGAGACCAAAGACTGGCAAATTTTCAGCCTTGCTGGTTTTTTACCCACTCCAAGGCCTTCCTCCACCAGTCCATGTATGTTACATTTACATCTTGAGCATATATTGGAATTTTTAAAAGGTGGAGTTTCTTTTAAAGTGCAGGGGTTAACACATTGTAATATGGATCTAGCCATGGACACATTTTAGTCTAGAAACATACCAATTCTGTTCACACCTGTAAATTTACTAAGATAAACTAAACTGATAAGAACCAAGTTTAAAATGAATTGAGCATTGTCACACAGGATTGGTACAAGTTCAAATAAATTGCTTTGAAAAGCTGTTTTGCATTAATCTGTACAACTTGGCTGCAAGTGCAGACCTTGGGAGATTAGACTTCTGTGATTTCTTTTTGGTAACAGAAACAAAACTGAGTGGGGGTCAGATTTGTTTTTAATGAAGTTGTATTGAAAAAAAAATACAGTATACCATGGATTGGATTTGTTTAATGTGTCATATTAACTTTGACTAGAATATATAGTCCAAACTCTGCAGTGTAAAAAAATTACCAAACCAAAATTCTGCCTTTACTCTTCCTAATATTGGTTCAAGTCCTGCCCTTCCTTTCCATTACATGTAGCCACGGCAGGTACCTTGGCTGCAGAGCTGACGCAATTCTGTTATCTATATACATGGATGGAGATGAAGATAGATCAGAGTGGAAAAGGAAAATCAGGCCATGGATTTTTTCGGACCTGAGAACTCATTCTAAAGGTCCCCAAGCAAAATTTTTATATGATATTGCTGGATTCATTGATCATTTCAAAGACTGAAGAAAAATGGGATGAAAAATGGGATGATCACTTAGGGAAGAAATATTTATCAGCAGAAAACACCAGCTCATACTGAGACAATCCTTCCCATCAAACCTCAAAGTTGGTGCTTTCTCTTAAAAGCCTTGACATATTTTCTTCAAAATACAGTAGAAAGTTCAGCCACTTTTCAACCAAATACATTGATTCTACAGGATGAAGAGCACAGCTAACAGAAGCAGCAAATAGATGCAGCAGTTTGTGCAGCAGTGTCTGGGCTCTGCTTAGAACTTCTGAGAACCTTCTTGGATATTATGGGGGCTCTCTAGGGATCCTCTGAGGAATGAGAGGATGCTTGCTGCAGACAGGTGAGGAGAGCTAGGCAAGCACAGCTACAGGAGGCTTGGGAAGGCCCTGGGAAGCTCTGGCTAGATGTAGCTGCTGCTAATGAGCTCTGTTGGTTGCCTCTGATCAGAAGGAGTTGGGGCCTTTGTTCCAGCTGACCCTTGATTAGGGCGGGTCAAGGACCCCCTTAGTCAGTGCTAGGGAGAGGCTATATAAGAGCCAGGCCTAGAGAACAGTGGATATTGTCTACCTTGACTTCAGTAAGGCTTTCAACACTGTCTCCCTAACATCCTCACAGATGAGCTGATAAAGTGCAGGCTGGATGAGCAGACAGCGAGGTGGATTGAAAACTGGTTTTATGGCAGAGCTCAGAGGGTTGTGATCAGTAGTGCAAAGTCTAGTTGGAGACCTGTTGCCAGCAGGTTGAAGGAGGTGATCCTCCCCCTCTACTCAGTCCTGCTGAGGCCACATCTGGAGTACTGTGTCCAGTTCTGGGCTCCCCAGTACAAGACAGACATGGAGCTACTGGAGCGAGTCCAGTGGAGGGCTGCGAAGATGATTAGGGGACTGGAGCATCTCTCCTATCAGGAAAGGCTGAGAGAGCTGGGCCTGTTTAGCCTGGAGAAGGCTAAGGGGGGGATCTTATCAATGTGTACAAATATCTGAAGGGAGGGTGTCAAGAGGATGGGGCCAGACTCTTTTCAGTGGTGCCCAGCGACAGGACAAGAGGCAACGGGCACAAACTGAAACACAGGAAGTTCCATCTGAACATGAGGAAAAATTTCTTTCCTGTGAGGGTGACAGAGCACTGGAACAGGTTGCCCAGAGAGGTTGTGGAGTCTCCTTTCTTAGAGATATTCAAAAGCCCTCTGGATACAATCCTGTACAATGTGCTCTAGGTGACCCTGCTTGAGCAGGGGGATTGGACTAGATGATCTCCAGAGGTCCCTTCCACCCTCAACCATTCTGTGATGAAACAATACAAGCAACATGTAAGAATCTTTACAGTGAGCTGACCARTTTGTAAAGAGCCATATAAAAATGAATCAACTGCCCATCGAGGGGATGTGGCAAAACTTCTTCCCATGTTATATATTTTTATCAAAACACAAATCTTATTTTCATACGTCTTCCATTTGTGGACTGTACACCACCACCTTTCTTATGCTCTCCAGACAATCATATGAAATGTTTAAGAACCTGGGGACCCACCACATCAGTGCTGAACACAAAACAGGACAGGGTTGTGCTTTGAAATGTTTGCACTGTAGATCAGGGCCTGAGAAATAGGTATAAGTTTCCAGAGCAACTCACATAGCACACAGCTTGATGTGGGTCAGCTCTCTGTTGGGAGCCAGATGCATCATTCTGGCTACTCCTCTCATGATGGAAGGGATTTTACTTTCTTTCAGAGCTTCTCTCCCATTTCATGAGCTGTTCTGAGGACAAGACACTAGCACAATACAGGCGAAAAACCTCAACAAATTGAGCACTCCCCCAATGTAAGGAAAAAGTAATAATCAAGGAGCAAACAGGCATTAGTTATTCCTAACGCCTTAGTCCAAAATAAGATTTGGAATTAGCTGATGGCCCCTTGAGTACGACTGTCATTTGTCACAAATTTAAAATATCAGAACTTTGCATGCAACAGCAACCCTGATAAACAAATCCTACCTCCCCAAACCCATGTGTAGTAAGACAGTTACAACTATGTCTGTCAGATTTACACTTCGCTACCAAAATCCCTCACTTGTTATTCAAGACAAGACATTTGGAAAGCTCTATTTAGAGTCTACACACTGACACAACCAAGAAACTTCAGCAAAGGAGTGCGATAATTTCAGTGTTCAGCACTATCAAGGTGAAATCAATTAAAAGAGAAAGACAGACATTCTATATATGTATGCTATGGACTTGAAGTCATTTGTTTCAAATTCAATTAAGCTACCAGTATCTCCATTTTCAAATATTTTGCTGCCATTACCCTTTATTCATATACTTCTGAGGAAAATCTATTTTAGTGATATTTATCCTAGCTAAAAATAAATGAGCACTTACTTCTCAGTGGCTTCAGCCTCTAATTAAAACCAGTTCTGCAGCCAGACACAGACACTATACTAAAAAGAAACAGCCTCAAGTAACACAATTTTCATTGTTAAAGAAAGTAGTTCATAAGCAATTATATCTTGTCAGCTCTAACAGTTAATCCAACCTCTTCAATGACACCCAGTTATTTTCGCACTCAACATCCTGCCACGAACCAGTAATTATGGCCCATACTTGCTACATCCACTGACACTGATTTCCAGACTATAGAGACATAGGCAAATGAGCTTATAACCTTAAGATAACCAAAGGACATCAAAGAGGTTATTTTTTGCAACATGACATTTATTCCTGAAATTGTTTGACCAATAAACAACCACCATTTTATCTTTTAACCTGATTCTAAGAGACTCTACTTCAAATGGAAATCTTTTCCACTGTGTCATTTTTTTCATTAGAAGCAAGTCATTAAAACAAAATTAATACATGGTGAATACATTGTAATAAAGGAAAAAAATGTGTAGATCTTATTTTACTCCAGGAAGATAAAGATTTCTCTTTCTGGAGAAGGGGGAGGAGGGAAAATCAAAGCTGTCAAGCAGGGCTTGCTCAAGCACAGACTCAAAGCACCTTCTCCCTCCTCCCCAAAAATGACTGGCAAAAGACATTAGTTCTCAATGTTTGTTTGCAATCTGACTGGAGTAACGTCAGAACATCAGCAATAATCTTTGAGACGTCACAGAGCAGGAGTACAGCTTGGAAAGACCAAAGAGACAAACACAATCCTTCTCTTTAAAAAAAGTTTAAAGGAAGAACCAAAGAATAATGGACGAAGACAACTTGAATTCCCAGGAAAACATTGTCAAATTGAAAAAATTGTCAGTCAAACTAATTTTCTTATATGATAGGGTAACAAACCTCTGGGTAGAGCAAAAGCAAAATGTTCTATATCTTTACTTCAGCTGACAAAACTTTTGACAATCCCTCATGACATTCTCATAACAACATACAGGAAGAGAATCAAAATGAATAATATGGGTTATTTACAAAGTTTATGAGGTGGAAGGCCGTAATTGAAAGATGTCTCTCACAATAGCAAGTATCAGTGCATATTGCAAAAGATTTGTTAATTGAACATTGCAGTGTCACTAATAAGTATAATCAAAATACTGTAGAGTACTATTCTACTGATCTGCCTGAGAACACAAAGACCTGAAGAGTTTGCAAAGGAAGTTAAGGACCTTAAGCTCTAAGAGAGGGAACTGAAGAGATGACATGATCCTATTCACCTGCTATGTAGAGTTGATTTTCAAGAGAAGGAGACATGCTGTATTATGTCATATCACCAAAATGTAGTGCATCATTTGCAACTTAAACTATTTTCTTTGGTGTCCACTCCTATTTACAGCTGATAACCCAAGTCACAATAAAGCTGATTTTAAAAAGAATTATACTTTTAGTAGTTACTCAAGTGGGGGATTGTCAGATCTAGCACTACTTTGCATATTATGTCTGGTCAAGCAACTGTACCAGAGTAGCATACATCTTGGAAAAGTTTTGCTTTAGATTGTTGGCTAAAAGTTTAATGTGTGTATGTATATCATATATGTATGTATGTCAAGCTTCATGGATGTAACTATCACCAGCAAGAATCGAAAATCTGCACCTTGGAACAATTTAAGCACCAACAAGAAGAAAAAGTTTGTGTTCTCGTGAAGCAAATTTTCCAGAGGTGTTTTGTTGTAAAACCTTTTTTTTTTTAAGAGCTTATAACTTTTAATAAATTCCACCCGATAAGTTACAATTATTTAATTTTTCCTGATGCAGTTCTCCTGTACAGGGGGCTAAAGTGTTTAAGGAAAGAATAGGATGGCTGACTTTTACTCAACAAAAGGAAGATCAAGGATATCACCCTTGTCCAAGGCATGTTTCACTGATGCATTTTTTTCTCTGGCTGATGGTGTTATCAAAAGTCCCATTCCAAAGAACCAGCTCTTTAGGTTCCAAACTACAAGATTTAGAACTTTCATATTCCATCTTTTGTTTTCCTTTTCCCTTCCCACATCCACAGTCTGTAGTTGCCAACTGCCCTTTAGTGCCTAAATTTCCATTGAAAGAAAGTTCTAACTCAGCCAAGAAAACTGAAAGAGTTTGGAGACAGCACAGGTGGGAAAACATTAAAAAAAAAAAAAACTTAAAGAGAAAGATATCAATTGCTCTCTCACTTCATCTTATAATAAGGAACTTCTCTAATGTACAATTAGGGTACCCTAGACAAGGGCAGATCTAAAGAATCAAAGTAAATTTGAAATGAGTTTCAAATCTATTTAACCTCTCAATGAAACTTAAAAAATAAGAAAAAAAATCACCAAGGAAATCCAGAGACAAAGACAATATTTCTCCCACTGCAACTGCAGGATGCTGGATCAYTCTGATTATGATTACCCACTCAGAGAGGTTTATAAACAAATTTAGTCCAACCAAATAGTACAATGGTCGTTCAACAGCCAAACAGGTTTGGACATCCACCTGTGCCATATACATCTTCACTGACTTGGAGAGCATTCCTCCACAGTGCAGTGTCCCAAGCACAGTAAGAGAAGAAACTAAACTTAAATTAAAGAATGATTTAAAGTATTTAACATCTTTTCTCTTCCACAGAAATTTTCATATATTTTTTGCTGTCAAGCAAAAAAATTTATTTTCTAAGACCAAACTAAACACAGAGAGAAAAAGGACAAGGGACAATCCTGCAATACAGGGCACACTCTGGAAAATACCAGACTAACGAGAACAGTCAAATTCTCCACAAAACTGGAAGTAACTAGGTCACGAGTTTATAAGTGGAAGCTGTTCATCCCTGCTAAAATTCCAAGCTAGCAACAGATAGTGCTTTTTCTGTTGAGTACTCACCTCAAAACAGGTAATGTCTTGTTCTCAAAATAAACAGAAGATAAGAAGTCTGTTTAAACATTCACCATACTGTACATAGTATATTAAGCAGCTTGTATAAGGAATACTGTGCTTCTTCATGTACTTCCCTTGGTTCCTACAGCTCTCTAGGAACAACAACAAAAAAACACAAGAGTACAAGCAGAGAACTGAGTTATAAATAGAATTTTTTCCTCCTAAAATTATTACTACAACTTCTTGGTAAACAGTTTGAGTTGGAAGAAGCCTGAGAGAAAGTCTCATTTGATCCCCTTGAAATATGCAGAATTTCCACTTCTAGCCAGACTTTAAAAGTAAGCAAGTAAGCAAGATTGCTTGGAATAATGCAGGCCATCAGAGACATCTAAAGCTACATTTTTCTAATTATGCTCCATAACACTTTGCTATTTACACAAAACAACAACAAACAATAAAAAAAAACACTCCCCATTTTCATACAGGAAATTAAAAACCCTAATTATACAATCAGCATTATCAACACAAATGTTACTATCTGGAGCAAGAAAAGCATTTTACAATCACAGGAAAAAAAGAGGAACAAAGAAACAAATATTTATATTGGCTCTATCTTTATTTCAAAAGTATGATTGCATTACATTCACTAAAAAGATCTTTTTTATTACGTGACAAAATCAAGCACTCAAAAACTAACCAAAAACAGATTAGTTTGGCTGAGCAATCATAATTTAACTTCATAAAACACATATATATTTTTACAGTCCTGTAATTACAAAACGATATGCTATTTCTTCCCCTGGATCCTCAATCAAGCCAGTGAGCAGGCTATAAGATGTTCAAAGAGCAAGAAAATTGTATATTAATTTTTATCCCAATCATTTGGGGATGCCATGCCACCTAGTCTTTTATTGGGTTCAGAACTGCTAATTCTGAGCCCTCATGGCTGCAGAAACACTTCACCATCATGCTGCTCAAGCATCAGCGCACATAATCTTCTTATCTGCCCTGCGGAACAAGAATATGCTACCTTTCCCATTTTATGAATCAGGACAGTGAATTAGTGGCAGAGCCAAGAGCAGAACTTCAGAACTTGTCTCCAGTCCCTTAGAACACTGTTCATTCCTGTATTTCATAGATGTACTTCGCATTCCTGTTCCCATGGACCTCAGGGAATGTGATGAGAGCTCAGTTCTGCCATAAATAGGGACCTCAGCATCCAAAAATGGACTATTTGCAATTTTAGTGGCCATCTGTCCTAAAATTGGCTTAACTAATCCTTTAAAGACTATGAGGAAGCAAGCCTTACACAGACAGTCTGCTGTTTGTCATTCATTTGTCTAAATCCCAAGAACATCCTACCTGGCCTTGTAATTTCTGGCTTCATTCTCTACACACATGATGATCTACCACAGGTGAGACACAGACTACTGCCCCAATGGCTAGCCCCACACCCTTGCTGAATTTCTTGAGCATCTTCTGTTAGTCCTTTATTAAAAGCAAACCTGTCCTTTGCACAGTTTCTCTTTCCCAGTGTTACCATTCCCTTCCTCCTTCCCAGTAACTCACTGTGTACTGCTGACAGCAGTGTGGAACCAGACTTTGATAAGAATATTTGTGCTCAGACATTATTTTGACAAGCTGCCAAAATTCTGCAGACAACAAAAGCTGCAAGAGAAAAAGAATATCTATTTTCAATCTTTTGTAACTGAGCTAAAAAAAACACTATAGGATTTCAAGCAAAAAAGAAAAAGCACTTTTTTGGCTCTGTGGTTCTCTCTACTGAATTCCAAAGACCTGCAGTAAATAATGAAGTTAACAGACTGTTTTTTAAAAAAAATAAGAGAGGAAGAAAAATCTTTTATAATGAAAAGTGTTAGGCAACCTAACGTACAATAAAAGGACATCAACCTCAGGCTCTTGATGCCTTTGAAAAATAATTAAAAGTACAGTTCAGACAGCAGCAGTAGCCAAGGCCAGATAATGTGCAAATCTCAAATCCACCTCAATGAAATGATACTTCCGTACCTGTGCAAAGCTGACCTCATTTCTTCCTTCTCCATCCCACACTCTTCCCGGTCTACCAACTATGTGCAATTACAATAATGTTGCCTCAGGTTATATCACTTCTTTGATAGGTTCTTTTTCCAAAGATATGGCTTAGAAACAAGAGGGAACCAAACAGGAGCTAAAACTTGCAGGAGCAGAGAGACAGAACCTCTGCTTTTGTAGCTACCAAGCGCACAGTCCCTGCCACAGAAAACCACTGCAATTTTGATCTTAAATGTTGAACTATAAAGTAAGCTCTACAAAGAAATTTTCATGGCCATTTCTATGGAAAATATCCTACACTGCAGCTTCAAACATCTGTGGAAAAAAAAAAGTCAAAGTCCCCAAACACTACGTAACCTACAACACTGAAATCTCATTCTGCTGATCAAAATATTAATCACAGTCAAAAAGCAGCCCCCCTTCTTCAACAGAAAGACAGCAAGGAGTTTTTTAAAAGTCTACAAATTTGGACTATACAGGACGATGACTAATTATTTCAAAACTGTGTGAATAATTTAATTTTCACTGATCTTGTCAAACCATGCTCTTAGCATTTATAAAACATCCACACAGAAGCAAATTTCTTCAACACATTCATTATTTAAATGTATTCAACAGGTTTGSTTTGGTTTTTAATTGTAAGAGATTCATWGTTCTGTGCAAACACCAATATACTATAAGGTTGTCCTGAAACAYCCAGCACTGTATTCTAAATGACTCAACGAGGAAATTGCATCTGCATTCCTCTGCACATCTGGCCTTCTCCTGGCACTACAGCAAAACGCACATCCTCAGCCTAAAAACCCTTCCTTGAAATTCAGGCACTTTCCCCTCAGGGTCTAATTAGTTACAAGAATGACATTATTTTTCTAAGTTTGGACAGAATGCAGTCTCTGATACAGTTATGTCTTGGTCCACAGGTGGCTTTGCGAACTACGACCAAGTTCTCAGTTGTCACTGAGAAAGTGCAGAGCATGGAAGTGACACAAGGATGCAGGCACATCATGGACATGGAGAACTGCTATACAGCTGTCCCTCCACAAGGTGACCACCAGGACGCCTGCTAATGGTGGTGAAGGAGGGAACTAATCGCCCTTATAAATCTGCCCATCAGTGCTGTGCTGCTGGTCCTGGAAAGGAAAGTTACTGAACACTGTACCTGAGGGAAGCTCTTTTTATCCTTCCAATCAAGCACTAGAATAATCTAGTCAATAGATTATTCAGTCATTACAAAGCATGGGCTCTTTCTCTAGGAGAATTCACCCCCAAAAAATGTGACCTAAGCTTAACAGTGCTTTCAGCACAGGCTTGGTGAACACACAGAAGAGTACAGCTGGATTCTCATCTGGAAGGGTGGAAGGAAATCTACTAACGAGATGAAGTTGGAAAAAGTTATTCCACCCGCTGTCATCACTTCATTAGGTTTCTCCCTATTGTTGGAGGCTATATGACTTTTTCCTCTAACGAGTTTCATTTTGTGAGTCATTAAGCTGCTTCCTTCATAATTCAGAATCCTATTTGTGATTAAACTACAAGCTTGACTTTAAGCCACATAGTAAAAATTCTCTGCGAGTGAAGCATCTTTTTTGTCACCCTTTTGTCACCCTTGCAAGTTGATGCAAGTAGCAGACACCTACTGTGGGATTTATCTGAGCTAGTTCCCCAAGCCTACCTGTGTAGACAGTGGAAAAAAGGGTTTTCTATCACTTGATTCACTTTATCTTGAAATCTGAAAGCATCTGAAACAGGTCAGACATATCAACCTAAAAGTGTCCATTTCTCCCCATTGACTACAAAGTGGAAGTGAACTAGCTCTGTAGTAGGTAAGATGAATATTACCTCTGGCTGTCATTTTTCCATTGTCTTCTGTTCTAGACTGTTTCCCTTTTGCCTTTTTTTCTTGATACTGAAAAGCATAATCTGTACATTTAGAATTGTTTTTTTGTTGTTCTTCTTCTTTGCCAATTCTATCCCTGTGCTACAGCCCTGACATGTATTATCCACCACTGGAGATTCATTCTTACCAGATTTCAGTTGGATTCTCTGCATGAAAATCACTGCATCTGAGTTGGGTTTTTTTTTTCCTTAAAGGCATAACAAACACAAAAGCTAATTATAAATGTAACATTTGGATCTTGATGGATTCATTCCAGGGTTTGGTTACAGGTAAATTTAGGGATTTACTTTGATCAAAGCCATATCAAAAGTCAGTCCTGACCGAGAAAACCCAAGAAGATGAATTGGTTTTGCAGAATACTGTCTGCACACAAATTGCAACAGAGGCTTGATGATGCATCCAGCGCAGGGATTAGAATCACCACAAAAGGGGCTGAATAAAGACCTAGGCTTTATCCATTACCATCAACTGTACTTTTTGCTAATTATTTTTCATATTCCTGGGATTTTTGCATGTACATTAGTATATCAATATATTTATTCATCTTTTGCTTCTAACTTGCCTATCTAGTTTCTCCCTCTGGACAGGAATAAGGAATGTACTCCATAGTCTAAGTAGGGAGCATCAGACTCAAACCACTTATTTTTCACATTCCACTTCTTTAATGAAGTGCATTAAGATTAACACTCAAGCAGCTGAAATAGTATTTATATATATATTTTAGCGGTCAGGTCTCAGCAGACTGCTAATAACAGCTATAAGTTGCTATTTTATCTTAGGCACTTGCAGTTTCAGTAGGGAGGAACTGCATCAATTCACACGTTTGACTGTAAATATTAAAGGCACAGAGAGAAAAAAGAGGAGGAGATCATGGTCACACACAAAAACACACACACATAATTAACAAGACTAAGTTAGACCTTTCTGAAGAAAGGAATATTTTGCTGTTCTATATGCTTCAATGCTTAAACCAAATAAATCTGAATTACTTTAAAGAAAAATGCTAATTAGCATTTGTCTAGCACCTATAAAAATCTTAGTATCAATTTAATTCAAAAGAGCTGCAAATCTCAGGTTAAATTGGTCAGCTACAAAACAAATGCACTGATTTCTTGTACTTTGTCTTCACTTAGAAATACCACATCAGCTGAGCAAATAAATTGACAGATTGACTATTTTAAGCAATAAAATTTTAAACTCTTTTCAAAACGTACAGTCTTAACAGTCGTATGTTCAATGGAGTCAAGAATGTCAAATACTCCTTCTATTGGAGACACTCAGCCCTTAATCTCATGCTTCAGTTCACTTCAGGCAGGTCTATGAAATATGTCAGCCTTCAAAATCCTCACAAGCTGGAAATATGGTTGCTTGTCATAAAGAGAAGGTTTCTGGACATTCAGCATAGAGAAGGGAGGAAGATGCAATGAGGAGATGCACAAAGAGAGTCACAATCCAGCTCATTTGGTAAAAATTGCATCTAGCAGGATGTTTAAAAATGAAGTGTTTGTTTCTCAAAGTAAATCCGTGGAGCATTAAAGCAGAGTTTTAAAAATAGTTTTTTCTATCATTCTAAAATTTACATTTTTATGTCAGTCTAGATTTACAAGCAGCTTCTATATCCAAACATCAATGACATTAAAAAAAATACCACGTATATCAAAGAGATGATATGCAAATTAATCACTGAGCAGAAATGAATTAAAAAATAAGCCTGTTTGAACAGATTATTTTAGTAATTTAAACATGTACTTTTTCTTAGAAAAAAGTAACAATATTATATGGATGACTTTCCTCCAGATGCTACCACTTGGTAGGTAAAAGTATCTGTCTCTATACTTACACAAGCGCAACAGGAAAGAAAGACACAAAAACTATATAGGAGATAATTGAGAAATAGATCACTTTGTTAGACTGTTCTACCTAAAGACAAATTTCTTATAGTTTTCCAATTCAGTCTACTTACCAGTTGAAAATTCGCATATGAATTAGAAGGGAGAGTTATGGCTAACATTTTTTAAGTGCCCCTAATTCTGTGCAATTCACTTTTCAATACATGAATAGAGACAACAGAAGCCTAAATTTCAGAGATGTTAAATATATTCAAATTTTATCAATTAAAACTGAGATTGTGGGTCCCAGGGTTTCTAGGGAAAATGGTGGATATAAAAAAATTACTTATTAGTGAAAAAGTTAACCCCAGCCTTCTCTGAGTAATCACTCTGCCTACTGCTTAGGATGAAATAAGTGTACCGCCTATTAAGTCATATCAATTGCAATGAATAAAGATAACTAGCAATATAACCCTACATTTAAAAAAATCTCTAAGGTGGGAGACTGCGCAGGAGGGAGATAAACTTACTTTCACTTTTATTAAGATGTACTAACTACTACAGTGAGAAAGTTTTACACTGAGCTTGATTATTTTTAATCGGTTGGTCTTCCTTTTATAGAATAGAGAGAACATTACAGGAGATATTAAAGTTTAGAGAAGGAAGTCTATGGTATGTTTTTCCTCTGTCTTCTACCAGGCTTTGGTATCTTTCCTTTGCCAAAGAAGTAGACATAACAGACTGCTGCCTGARCTTTTAAGTTAAAATATCTTAAAATCTATTTTAGGTAGTATTATCTACTCATAAAAGTAAATTTTTGTATTTTTTTAACCACTGAAAGTTTTCAACTAGATTTCAACAACATATTTCAGTTTAAGTCTATTTTTGCTTCCATGTTCCCTATGCCGTGTCAGTAAGAGAGCAAATTGCAAAACAAATAATTTGAGAATACATAATTTCAAAATTTGTGGTTATTAACGGTACACCTACCTCATTTTTGATAGCTAAAACAAACAGGCCTTAATTGCAGTCTCAGCATAGAAAAATCCTCTAGCATGTTAAACAGAGAATTATAGAACTCATTAGCTTTTCAGCAGAAATTTAGGTTAAATATGTGACATAAGCAAAGTTGCAAAAACTAGGCAAACTACCTCTGACTAATGCTAACTGCTTGTGTACTGCCTTATAGTTCCTAATACGGCACTACAAAACACAAACAAAACCATACACAGATAAGACCAAGTTTTTAAAGCTTTTTTCTCTAAAAATTATTGGTGTAACACTTCAGTGGGTTCTGAGTGAAATACAATTAAATTAGGTGGTTAAAAAACATACCACAGAGATTATCTTCTCACACCATCCAGATTACACTGTGAAAGAAATTTAAGTTAAAAAAAACTTCCCAGAGTAATAGATTCTAGAGAGCAGACCAAGGTTTGCATATTTTTTAACTTAGCACATATACCCAGTTTTGGAGAGGATTGAGGGTTGGAGGTAAAAGCATCGTAGACTTCAAGCAGGCATAATGCAAAACTATGAAGAACACTTAAGCTGGATGCATTAAAGTGGAACATTGCACTAGCAACCTTGTGAAAAACCCTGCATTAAAGGCTTGCGTTTTCTAAAATCATATGTTTTAAAATTATTTGAGATGCCTAGTCAAGTAGATATATGAAAAGTAAGCATCCTTTTATCAGTCTGATGATCTTACTTTGGCTCCTTGGTTGGAACTTGTATAGGTATTCATCAGCAGTTTGTTTAAGAAAAGGCATTTGCTCTCAGATCCTTTTTTTTCTTTTTAATATGTCCTTACAATGAATTGATGACATCACAGTTAATACAGTAACATCAGTGAAACCACAATTTTGTTTACTGTTTCCCTGTCAGACTCAAAGGTCCTCATGTTTCCTGAAGTAACTAGTTACAACAAAAGAATAGGAAAAATGGGTTATTACTGAGTAGTACCAAAACAGAGTTCATATACAACCTATATGCACAAATAAAACTTAGAAACTTAGGGGGAATTGTCCAGTTACACTGCTAATTACACAGTCCCAAGCATACCACACAATCACAAAATTAAATTAAATTAAATTAAAGACAACGATGCTGGAAATGGATAATTAGAAAACAACCATGATCCAGCAGACACTGCCAGCTAGCAGCTGTCGTGACTAACAGAATATTGACAGAAAGCAGCCAGCCCTTTCCACCAGTTACACGTCTGCTCCAAAGCTGCAGCGACGAGATGCCCTTTAAAACCAACATCAAGGCCTGAACAATTGTCTTCTCTTCGAGATGAGCAAGGAGGCCGCTACCTGTTGACTTATCTCAGTGTCTTCTGGAGTGAAAAAGAAGACTGAAGGCACAAAACAAAAACAAACACAAACTGTATATGTTCCTCCTGCCAGGAAGACATGCCTGAAACCCCTAAAAATCCCAAAGTATGTGCAGAATACATGTGTATATGTGTGTGTGTGTATACCTACACATATATATACACACAGTGTAAGTGTATGCATGGTATAAAAGTACATATGTATCTATACATACAAACAAAATCTCAAAAATATGCAAACATAAGTATACAGAAAGCATGCATATTTGTATATATATATTTCTGTGCAAATATATATATTTGTGCACACATACATTTGTGCGCACACACACACACACAAAATTTCACCCACATCTCTTTCAAAATTCACATCCCCAAGATGTGAATCCTAGGATTAAGTTTGGCTGAGGAGAAGCAGATATATATATATATATATATATAAACGGATCTGGACTGTTAGCTGTTACCACAGTAGGGCACAATAATCACTCTTATTTCCAGTCATCTTTTTCACACTGTTGTTCTGCACAGACAAACCTCGAAACAAGGAGAGCTACCAAACTGTATTCCAGCCTCCAGAGCCCCAAAGGCACTAATTAATTCATAGGCCACCACTTAGAAATTTATGAAAGTGAGTATCTGAAACTCAATTAAAGAAAAGCCTCCTCCTCTTTTGAGTTGTCAGGATTATTCACTGGCCTCTCTACATTTCTCAAGACTGTATCACATTACTTTAGCGGACCATTAAATATAAAAAGCTATCAAAACATATGAGAAAAGCAGCAAAACTAAAAGTGCTTACAAAATGAGGAAAGTCAGCTTTAAATATCACTTGTGCCCTGAGAAAAATCAAGCTCTTAGATTCTGCATCTACATCTACACACTCTCTGCCCCATCTTTTAAAGGTGCCTCTTCCATGGAGATATAGGCTTTTTGTCCCACCAGTCATCCGCTGACAACTGCACCCCGACTTTCTGCACTAACAGATAGTAGGTGAAGCACATGAGCAAAAGAAGGGTATAAAACATAGAAACAGATTAAAAAAAAAGGGGGGGGGCAGGGAAGAGCCCATGAATTTGGGAAAGGGAAACAGTATGAAGTTACCTCAAATTCCCCACACCATCATCTCTGCCACACTTCAGAAGTGCTCCTGTGCCTCAGGGGAGGAAAAAGGGTTACCATCTATATTTCACAGAATTTTAGTCATTTGTGAAGTGCACTAAGGAAAGTCAAGGAGAGCTTGGGGGCTTAATCTAAATTCTACCCAGAGGTTTCCACTAACTGCACTGGGGCTTCATTTACCAAAGTTGAGCAAGAAATCTGCAGCAGAACTGGCAAAACATGACAATGGATCAGTTCTCATCATCTTAACATCTGCTTGCYGAATTAACATGAAAACAACTGTAATTATTCAACTAGAGTAATCACAACAAATAGCAAGAGCTCCCTGTCTCCCGAGTGACTGACTTGATTTCCTTGATTCCTGCTTTTCGCTAGAGTCCATTTATTACGGTTTTTGCAGATTGTAAACACTTGCAATTCTATTTCAACTGATTCTCTTTCTTGTTTTTGTTGATCAGCGCTGTCAACTGTTTTAGTTCTGTGTCTCAGAATATTATAAACTGTAAAATACATCGATACAATATGAATTTTAGGTGCAGCTACCGTATATATTTATGGTCCCATGTATACCTACATATAAATGCATATGTAAATAAGTGTGTGTGTGTGTGTGTGTGTACGTATGTATGTGTACGTATGTATGTGTTCTCCCTCCATATGAATAAGCAAACAGTCCTTGGTATTCTGATTAGGACAGGCTTTAATTTTTTTAAAAAATCCCATTAGAAATAGAATGTCCCAATCACCAAACATTTTCTGCTCAATGTGTAACAGACATCTAATCTGTAGTTTTTTCTCAATTTATAAAATAAGTTTCAGAATATGTTTTATGTGTCAGGCACAGGCTGAAACTGTTTCACTGAAGAGTACGTCACTATCCTGTTGAAAATGGATAATAATCGATATTTTCTTCAAAAATAGACTTCTGGAAGAATCAGAAGCATTAAAACTGCATTGACAAAAATTCTTTCTTTCCTCTTGTATCTCCAAAACTGCCTGCATTTATACAAACAGAACTGCACCTACCAGTGAAGACTGATTATACTATAAAGATTTTGAAAATAAGGAAGTCTATTTATTAAACTGTGTGTTAAATCAACAACAGAATTCAAGATGTTGGAAGCTACTTAATTCCCTAGATACTATATTATTTTGATGGAGATTTTAACCTCATCAGTGCTCGAGTGATAGAAGAGGATGGCAGTTAATCCAGGCCTTTGTACAAATTTCAGTGCTTGAAATAAATGAAGCAGAAAGATTGGACTTTATTCCCCTTCCCACACAATTCATCCTCTACAAATAATTGTTTTTAACTTCCTGGTGCACTGCATTTCTGTCAGAACTTGCTCAGCTATAATAACCAACATTGCTAGGTCAGATCATGCCATTCCCTCTTACTCATTCTTACTAGTCTTCTTTACTTTTAAAAAAATTTATCTACTCTTAACTACCCTTTTTTGACATTCTAATTTCCAAAGAGATTACTTCCTCTCCATTTGACCATTTTTAACTAGACTCAGTGATCCAATGATTGTGGACAAAAGAATGCTATATGTAGATGAAAATATTTGCTTGGACCAAAAAATAAAAACAAAAACAAAAAATGTGTGCAAAAAGCCTAAGTATTGGAATTAAAGAATATGCTCTGATGGTACAGTTGTACAGCCATCATGAAACCTCCAGTTTGTTTCCCATTTACCAGAGCTGCAATCACTTAATCGGAGACACACTGTTTAAGGCACCCATTGGGCTGGGACTGCATGAAAACGATAGCTACCCACACAGCCAAGAAGGCTTACGGCATCCCTAAGCCAACACCCCCGTTTCCTTCACAGCAGGCCACACTCTCACACTTGTTTCTGCTTCACAGGTTTTCGCAGATTATTTGTGAGCCAGATCAAGTTCACCGTGGGGGCTGCACAAACCTCCCCTTTCCTTTCCCGATTTCCTTTCTGGTTTTAGAACCGATAGACTGACGTAGCTCTCCTCCTCTATTTTAAAGCCTGTGTTTATCCCCAGTCTAACATAATTCTTTTTTTACAAAATTAATCTCCAGCATGCTCAACGGAAGTTTTCCACATGCTCTATTTGGATGAGCACGTATTAGTTAGTGGTTCCTATTTTTAGCTGTTTTGCCTTACTTTACAGTTTATTTCCTTAAATAGCAATCTGAGTATCTACACAGAGCTACGCAGATGAAAAATAAAACATATTCTCTGTTTCATATACATTAAGGTCATGGAATTTTAAGTTTATAAATAGCAATATCTAAATTTGAGAAGTATTGAAATACAGTGTCATAATGTTAAATTAGGTGGTTTTATTTGATTATTATGACTTGACACATTGTGCAGATTTTTCCATAAGGAAATAATACACTTAATTTTATACACTGTTTGTTGAAAAAGATGGAGCTGCAGTAGCTGCTATAAAATAAGGTTACAACTAAATTCTACTATAAGCTTTATTCTGAATCCCCTTTAAAGCGGAGGCACCCAAACTTAGGTGGACAGGATCTCCCTCTGGAGGCCTTCAGACGAATCTTCCTCTCTCTGCAGACAAGGTAGGAAATTTCATTTAGTTGCACAGCAGATTGCCTTGGGCATGCAAACGTGTCCCCAAATACTCAACCTCTCCCTCCCATTTCTAGCCACTGCTCTGTATTTCACTGACCTCTCACTTATGTAAAACGCCCTGTAATCTGGATCAATGAAATCATTCAGGTTGAAATCTTTTTCTCTTTCATTTTTTTAAAGGAGTTATTTTCAGCCCAGATCATTTCAAAGATCTCATGTACAGAGCAAACCATAAAATTATATCAGAGTAACTAAGAGGAGCAAATGGCAACACAAGAACAAGGAACCACAGAAGGGGACCATGATGAGAAGCAGAAATTTCTTCATAGGGTTTCATCATTGAACGTGATACGAACAGTGAATGGTATTCAGTATGATTTCACCAAACTGGTAGTCTGGGTGCAAAATCCTGCAGTGAAAATGCCAAAGAAAAATAGCTTGCCAAACCTCACTTAGAATCAGAGGAAAGCACCGTACCTAATGATTGCATAAAGCTCTGTCCACGCTAGGGGAAAACGGTAAGCGTTGCGATTAAAGGATCCAGCTCAGAGAAGCTGAGATGAGGGAAAAGCAGCTGATGTTTTCAAAGGTGTTGGCAAGGCATGTAAGCAGGTTAGCTAACAACGGCAGAGCAACTTCTTTCATAAGGCAGACACATCAAATACAGCACAAGGAAGGGGAAAAAAAGGATTCTCTCTGTGATAGCATTGATATCGGTTTGAATTAACCAAAATCCCCTGCTCCAAATAATACGGTGCATTTACCTCTGCATTTTTATGACTGGTTCCCTTCAGGTTTTCCATCTTTTCCTTATCTACATTTTCATCGTACATCCCAGCAAGGCTATCTGCCATAACCACCTAGGCACCCTAGTGATATCCCCTCCATTTAATGTAGATTAAGCAATCTACATTAAATGTAGTCTTTAAGAAATTGGTCACCTCATCCCTGAACAACCCCTTCTCCTGTGGGGTACTTCTGTGCTGCCAGTAACTTCTGAAATATATTCACTGACTCCAAATGGGCTTCCCAATCCTTTTTACAGTACTGGAGTGATAAATTTACTAAATCAAGATCGAGATTAGATTTTTTTTTCATTGACTTATTTTTAGACTTTTATAGCTTTTTTCACCTAACGAAATGAACATTTTAAAGAAAGWATTTTTGATAATGGTGATGTCCAGAGCACGCTTCTGCTTCATAGCAAGTGCACAGTGCAATACAGATTATAATAGAAACATCAATAAATCAAACATACGAAATAGTTTAATACTATACAATGCTAGAAGTTGCCATTTAATACAGTCACATTTAAAAAAAAAAATCTAAGTAAGAAGAAAACAGATGCGTATTCAACAGGCAACTGTTTTCCTGCTTCTTAGTGCTTTGAAAATAAAGTATTTTAAAAGCTGAATTAATCAACTAGCATATATCAGTAAGTATTTAGCAACACAATATAATACTCTCTTTGATAGGTTCTAAATACCTGTTCCTGCAATGTCATGTACATAGGTTTTTCAGTAAAATAAGATTCCAAAGTATGTGCCTTTGGAGCAAAAAGCTTCAAGAGGAAGCTGATCAGCTACCTGTTGCCAAAACATAATTTAAGAAATTGGCATTGTAATTAAGAAAATCAGTATGAAGGCAGTCACAAACTGCTGAACATTTCCATTGTAATAACTCATTATGCACTGTTTTACAATGAGTGCTCATATCTAATTACTTTCATTTCTACAGTAATGGGGATCAAAATAAAACTAGGATAATATTGTTGTACTATCAGCAACACAAAATCATAAATTTGATTCCTGAAAAGCAATATTCTGATCCTTTCTATTGTCAGTGAATGCTAGAAGTCTGAGAAGAAAATGTTATGAGCAAGGGAGAAAGATGGTTTCAAGTAAGTGAAATTTATGTACCCCAAATTAAAGAGAATAAAAAAAAATAAGACAGATGCTGCATGAAAATACCAAGAATACACTATACACTACTAAAATAAACCAGTTATAGATAACAAATTCTATTACAAAGAGAAATAGAGAGTGAGATACCTGTAGATTAATTAAAAATTATAATAAATAATGAAAATGAAAGAAAAGATAAAGCATAAACAGATGCAGGACCAGAAAGGAAAAAAAAAAATACTGAGACCAACTAGATTTGCTTCAATATATTGGTGACCATAAAAGAAATCTGTTTTAGAAGAAACAGTGCTCATTGCACAAATGAGTTTACTGAACACAAATATTACTACAGCAGCTGAAATTAGCTCAGGTAAAATACATGTCTCTTAGACATGTTTGTCTACCTATAAACCTGTTTTTACAGATAAACCCTTGCAGCTCACAGTGTTAAGGAACATTTTCTTACAATACTTACTGCTTCAGTGATTCTGTAGACCCATGTCTTAAATCATGGATCTATCCTAATTCCATTTTCCAGGAGTTTCCTCACAAATATGCTAAATAAAAGATTTCAAATATGTAGCGTGGCTATTCTGTCTCTCAACGTTTTTATATGCCACTACCCTCAGTTATATTTATTACTCCCAACAWAATCTAATATAGAAAGAATTCATCTGATTGGCTACACTGTACAGCTGGACTGTTAGTGAAGTATTTCTATATAAAGCAATAATTTTGAGCTTCCAGTTTTGGATGTTCCATGAGCACAAAACTTTGAAGGACGAAAAGAAAAATCGCCATCTCTGAGTAAATAATAAGTTCCAGCCAAAGCACTTTAAAGCCATTTAATTTGTTTTTGAATGATCTGCATTTCTTATCAGCATCAGTTAATTTCAAACTGAAGAGAAATGTGAGACTGAAGCAGGGCAGAGCTGTAAAGAGCAGAGCAGCCCCTGCTGCTGCTCCTCCTCCATGGCTCTCCTTGCCTACCCAGATACAGATAGGAGATAGGGGCTCTGAAGAGCAAAAAGGAAGCACAAAAAGGAAAGTACTCCTGCTCATCTTCCAGCGTACTGCATGTTCCCACAAAAGCCTCCTTTGCAATGGATGACCTCTCTCCTGCAGGTAGTTTCAGGACTGAAGTATGAAAAGCACAACTGATACCAGTGGAACTCAGACACAGAGCACAGAGGGAGACCAAAAAGAATAAGGAAGGGGTGGACACAGTGGCCATTGAAGGAGACTTCAGTGTGAATAAAGGAAAAGGGAGAAAAAGCGTGAAAGAAACGTGAAGAAGTGGAAATACTGGAACTTTTCCTAAGCCAAAGCCCTCTGCCTTCCAGGGTCACCTCAACCAGTTGACACCTGGCATCTTGACTTGTCTAGACAGTCTAAAAACTTCTATTAACATCTTTCAAAAAAGGCATATTTAAAAAAAAAAAATCATTTCTCCTACTCTAAAATGGCACTTGATTAAAGCAATTTTCTAATAAAGAAAAACCTGGTTTTATTTATATTTTAGCATCAAAAAACTGTACTCACCTTTGTTTTCATTAAATGAGCCTAATCTATAAATACTATCTACTTACTTATCTATAATGAAAGCTAAACAGCTTAGGCATTCATCACAATAAGATGCATTTCCCCTTTGCAAGCATCCTTTTGAAATGCCTATTCTGCTGGTGTATGCACTACTGTAAAAGTTAGCTGTGCTCCAAAGTCTCATGTAAACTCACTTCACCAGTATACTTAGTGAATTAAAATACAGTTCCATTTCCCATGTTATTTTGATTCATACTTTCCATAAAGATATTACCAAAATCAATAACAAAATGCTCGGCACTTTGTACTTCTACACCACAATCTTAAGCTGGTAGAACTGTTCTATCAAAAGTAGCTTTTCATATAGTGGACATCATGATTATGAACATTCAAAAAGTTATTTGGGAGTGAATTGCTCTTGTTCTCTAAATACACAGCTACCTTGCTCAGGTTCTTATTTAACCTACTCGTCTGAGGTAATTAATACAGCTTTTCACTAGATGACCTCAATGCTAGGTATGACTTGGTAACTCCCTCCCCACCTCAAGAACCCACAGAATCACCTTGTTGGGAACTCATCAGATCACCTCAAACCATCTGGACAAATTATGTGTATTTACAGCAGAAGAGAATGCACCCCAGAATTGCTAATGCACACACCAGAACTAAATTCCTGGGAAGAGGGGGGAGAAGGGAAGCAGTAACATACTGCAGAAGCCTCTGGCATCAACAGCAAGGCTGCTCCATCAGGCTCTGTGTTAGGAAGTGTATCTGCAGTTGACAGTTGTGGCTAAAGTAAAATCTGCCTAGATAATAGTAAGTGATTTTAAAAAAAAGGGGAAAAAAGAGAAAAAAAAAGAGAGAGGAGACCAAGAAGATAGGGAGAAAATGGGATGAATTGCTTTGGAGGGATACCTTCTTCCTTCTACTGATTATCCAGGGAGTCTGCATAACTGGCTTGGAGTAGATGACTAACTTTTGTATCGGTGAAATGAAGTGAAATGAATCCCACCTTAACCACTCCTTTCAGAGCTTATAAAAAAGGTTATTATATTCACAATACAAAGGCTAAATTTCCCTCCATTATCCCCTGATAGCAGGTTTATTACACAATTTTTCTGTAGAACAATTTGGTTGAGCAAAGGAGGGTTTTTTAATCAATTTTTCATATAGCTTTCCAGATTTAATCTATTTTTAACTCAAAAAGCACTATGGTCTTATTTTCAGGCTGACAGTTAAAAACATCTTAGATGACAGATACTGTCTATATTTACTTGTATCATAAAGCAGTTGGTTTTCTGAAGGCAAAGCATAACAAGGGTATTGTGAATTCTCTAATGACAGAGACACTGGACCTACCTGCATAATTTATGAACACATACTTTTTTAAAGTAATTATTCAATGATTTACTTGAGAAATGTTACATGGACATGAAATCTGAATGATCAGAACCTAAGTGGTAAGAAGATCAAGCTAGAAAATTATACTGGTATCTAAAAACAAAAAGACCCCTTGTCTTCAAAAAAATAGTTTAGACTATCTTTCCATGTTGTCTGTAACAAAACAGATGACTCTCAGTCCATTATTACCAGACACTTTGTCCAGATGGGTCTGCAATACCTCAACTCTGAAGTTTATTAGTTCATGACTTTATTAGAGAAGCCTAGGAGTAACCAGGTAAATGGAACGTAGTTCATTAGCAGTTATGAACAGAATACACACTAATTCAGTGTTGCAACATGCAAAGTGAATGGAATTAGGGAAAGTAATTTTAGATAACAAAATTTGAAATACTCTATATTCTATTAAGTTGCTTCCAGACTCCATCAGACAAAAGACAGACAGACAGAATCAGCTATAGAGTTAATTATCCTTCTTTTAGATCTTTCTAGTGAAATAGTCTGTTCTATTGATAAATTGATTCACTGAACTAATATTGAGGTTTAAAATTGTGGTTACATACAATTTTTCTGAGAAAACTTATGATACTGGCACCGATAAAACAGCTGGACACAATAGCTACAAAGCGTAAAAAAGTAAACACTGTGTGACTGTTAAAAATACGCATCTTATTTCAGGATCGTACATTGGTTTCTAGTTCCATCCAGTCTCTGCAACCATTGACACTTTCACTGGAAAAGAATGCTCAAAGCTGCCAAGGTATATTGTTTACTGGCATAGAGACTAAGCGCTCAAATGAGCAGTTACATCAGGTATGCATTCAGCATAAACCAAACATCACTCACAATGAAATGATGTAACAAATTAAAAAAAAAAAAAAACAACTGGGGAAGAGAAGGGAACATGGGGCTCCCGAGGACACTAACTCAGGGCGCAGAAATGAATACAAATTGTGGGGTGCACTCCTGTTCCTGGAATCATTATTTTTTGCCACYGTCCGAGGTCAGCTGACACATTCCATTAACAGGTGGTGGAAGGCCAGGGCAGATGCCAGCTGAGCCCTGCTGACTCACTGTGGCAGGTGCTGCCCACCAATTCACCCACGGTGGAGGCAAGGGAAGGTGACCTCCTCCAAACAGGCCACCCATATCCAAGAAACAAAAGTGAAACCTTAGGTGCCCCAGGGACACACTGACAACACGCTCTATCCAAAGGTCATTCTCTGGGGTTGCCTTCTTGGAAATAGTTCTATTATTCTTCACAGACATTTCTGTCTGTCCTTTTCTTCTAGTTAAACACGTGCGTGCCAAGCAGCAATAAAACTCGGAAAGGTGCCTGCAAATGCATGACAGGAGTTCAGACGTATCACAAAGCCCCGCAATAAAGAACTACTTCAGAAACTGAGAAATATGCTTTCTAAAAGGATATCAAGTTCTTATCCTAGTACAACAAAACATTTAATTCTACCACCTTTATTTGTAAAATCAAAGTTCTCTTAGATGTAACTATGCTCATGTAATAGAAGCATTTTTTTTTAATTCGTTGCTAAGGCTTTCCTCCTTTCCTGCAAGGATAAAAGGGCCCTATTCTCTTACCCTGCACTAACTTCCAAGATTTTGCATAGTTAGAAATCTTTGCCTGTGTTTTGCTCAGAATAAGCACTTCCATTTACTTCATTCACTAAACTTCACAGAAGCTGCTCCCGAACAATGATTAAAGCTTCAGGATTTGAATCACTGAGGCCAGATCTACTGAAGTCTTTCAGCATGAGCCTGGGAGCTCAAAACAAAACAGAAACCATCCTGACACACTTTCATACCCTTCCCAGCAAGAGCGCTTTTCATCTCCCTTTGKTGGAGCACATCAGGAGCTGCAATGAGGCAGCGGGGACTTGGATTTGTCCTAAAGCCAAACTGGAGGGTTACAAGAGTTTTCCATGCCAAAACCCATGTACATTTGGCTACTTCTCCCCCTTCCGAGGGCTTCTAGCCTGCCTTGAGCTCCTGTCACAAATCATCCGATAAGCGAGGCTTGTCTGTGAATTAATGAGAAAACAGACAATTCTCCCATGTAATGACTGTGTAAAAGCTTCTCCAGGTACACTATTCTCTCTTCTGATGAGTGGATAGATCTGGCAGGGTATCCAATTGGTCCTTAGAAATGCCTGAGTTTGTTATAGCTGCTTTCTTTTGCCTGGAGATGGGGAAGCTTTTGACCTCAGCCGAGAGAGTATGGTAATAAGCTGAAGTTTGGTGGTGTGACAGAACCCTTAGCCAGCCGGCCTCCATCCTCCTCAGGTGAGCACAGCAAAAGACACTAAACCATTCCAAACCCTAGGATTAATACTTTAGTATAACATATAATTAGTAAACTACAACATCATCCCATAAGCAGGGAAAATGAAAAAAGGCCAAGTGAAACATTAAAAAATTTCAAAAACAAATCTCTCCCCAACTACCTATGGCCTTAGAGGCCAAGTCCTTTCTTTGAACTCTTTTCAGACCAGCAATTCTCAGTGCTTTCTGCAACTGAGCATATTCTCCTGAAGACCCTTTAGGCTTAAGAAAGTCTCTCTCTCTCTCCTTCCATCACTTCTGTGACTTCCCTGTTATTCTCCCTGTTCTCCCAAAAATTCCCAAAAGCTAAAGGTACAAACTACCCTCTCTCCCTTCTCCTTGCTGGACAGCAAAAAATGGTAAGATGCCTTTCAATCTGCTGCCCACCCTCACAGTATTCTTAATAAAAATATACAACATTTGCACAGGTAACTGTGAATAAACCAATTTAAATAATTCTACCATCTGTTACGGTCAGTGTTTCTTGTTGCCTCTATCAATGAACAATCTGAAAAGCCAGTATGAGGTATAGCTGGTTCTTCTTTAAAAACTACTCATAAAAACAGACTAGAGATCATGTAGAAGATGTCCTAACATGGATGTAAAGTCTTCCAAAACAGTAAGTTTAGGACCTCCATCTTCACAGCAATCAAAAGCTCAGCTCCTAAGAAATCGCTGCTTTTTGGCAGCCTATATATTTGCAGGGTGTGTATACGGGCCTCATCCTTGAATTCAGATTTCTGCTTAAGAGAAAATAAATTTACCCAAGCCCTTTGTTTTATTCTCCGACTTCAGTTCAGGATAAGAGCCTGCTTTAAACACCATCAGATTTTCAAGAGCATTCAGMACAAACAACTCCCATTTAGGCATGTAAATAAGTCACTTTGGAGCTGCTGGATGCTGAGCGCTCTTGAAAAGCTGCCCAATGCCAGCTACTGCTGTACCACTACTTCTGTATCACTTCATGTACCGTTCACTGTGTTTAAAGATAACATTTATAGAGAGATGGTGCACTACTCAGAAGAAACGTAGATTTTTATGCACAGGTGGAAACTCATACATATATTGTTTCTTATATCTCTGAACTTAGTAAGTGTTTAAATTATACACTTCATACAGGTGTCAACACTGAAAATAAAATGAACTTCCCTAATACTCTTCTTGTATTTCAAACACTCACACAATTTGTACTAAGTTGCAGCAGGTGATCACGAAACAGACTCATTCTTCTCTCAGTACCCATGGATACACATATTTTAGTTTTGCTCTTTTGCTACTTTTTTGATATTGAAACACCTGAGAGAGGCCATTATTTAATGGCTGAAGGGAATCCAACGGATTAAACTTGTACAGCCTCTTCTCCCATGCATTTCATTAGGAAGGTAAGAATTCATATTCTTCTAAGAATTAAAGAAGCATGGACATTCCCAGTTGTTGTCATGGAGACAGCTACTGAGAAAAATGTCATTGTACCCCTGCAGATAAATACATGTGCCAAGTGCTTTGAATACGTGGTGGTAAAACCACCACAGATGTTAAATATTCTCACATGGAGATCAATTTTCTCTCAAAATATGCACTAAATATATTTTTWAAAAAAGTTATTTTTAAACATAAAGGTTATGGCATGAAGGAAGAAAAGGCTAGGCAGTTTAAAAAAAATGTTGGCACTTTCATAGTTCATGATGTCATGGAGGAAAAAATATTATGGAACAATAGTATGAGTAAAGGATCAAGTGTCAGCCCAACTTTGAGTTATCTGGATTTTGTCAGTGTGTGTTATAACAGCATTGTTAACTACAATAACTATATTTCTTAGGTCAATGGAGGATTAAAAAGCAAACAAAAAAGCAACAAACACGTCGGAAAATTTTAAACTAGGGAGGCTCTGATCCTGATTAGACCATCTCATAGTGCAGGCATTTTTATTTGGACTAGAGCACTTTGAGTCGCTTGCCACTGCAGCTTCATGTAACTGTTTATGGGGAAGACAGATCACAGAAGACGAAGAGGCTGAAAACACCAGGCAGTTCAGTTCTTCCTTGTACCGTTATCCGTATCGATTGATCTAGGCCCTCAAATGAAGCAAGGCGACTATTAAGACACTCCCTAAAGTTTTGTTGCATACTAGTTACGACAGTAGTGCTAGCAACATTGCATTGCACTGTTCAGGTAGAAAAAGCAAAGAAGGTCCCAGCAAAGAGCAGGCAAGGTTTGGGATGCTCCTTTCCTCATCAAGTGGAAGCACACAACTTCCTCTCCGTCCTCACATAACCCTTCAGATATCTTACCCTAAATAGGTATAGACAGGGCAAAAGGCAGGTTGCGAGCTCTAAAACAGCCCATAAGTTTAACAATGAGTCACCCAAAGACAAAAAAAGGATGGCTCCTGCACGCAGAAGGAGGCCTTAGACAGCATGGAAGGAATCACCCCAAACTGAGAACCTAATTCACCACTGTACAAAGACTGGGGAAACAAGGAAACAGGATTAATTGAGTACCCTGTTGTAAATCTCTCTCCTCCTAAGTTTTTTGGGACAGGCCTCCACAAGACAATGCAGTGTTTTGCAGAGATACATGAGCTATCGCTAGATGAAGTGCCGGGGAACTGGAAGCAAGATAACCATTTTCAGATGATGTAACGCCCCAGCTAATTAGCTCCACTGGGAACAAAGCGCGGTGCTTAGCACGGCTGCATTGAAGCCAGAGTGCAAGTTCATTTCGGGCTACCAAGGGCACCTCTGTACAGCACTGATGTGTTCCAGACAGACATAGCCACCATATAGCAGCTGAACATGTAAAAGATGATTAAAAAAACAACAACAACAACAAAATCACCTTACATTGAGGCATAATTTTACTGGAAAAGCAGTTTTGAAATACATGCTGTAAAAAAGCAGAGAACATACAATTACACCCCAAAATGGTGATTGTTTTACCAAAGTTGGAAGGGAATTCCTACATTTGACATGCAAACAGGCAGAGCATGGATCCTGCGTTAGCACAGATTCCTACGCTGCTGCTTTCACAATAGGTAATTATGTTTATCCTAGCCAAGAATATAGCTGTTGACCAGGGTTCGGCCATATCAGGAATAATCTCTATGGCCTAACACTCTGCCCTAGCGTCCACTGAAACACAGACGTCTTTGAACCTAGACAGTTGTTTTAGAAAGAAAAACCACAAGAACAGAAAATAACTTTAACAAAGCAGCTCATTCAGGACAGCCGTTCCCCCTTCTCACCACAGCAATCTACAGACATCACAGACATTTGACATAATGGCTAAGTGGTACACAATTCGATTAAAGACAGAATTAAAAGGCATTTTAAACAAGTGTTCAATAGATTCTATACTGTCTGTCTTAGCTTAGGAGTTGTAACTTTCTTCTCAGGAATTAAAATGTTTTCTGAAGAATCCCCACTTTCATCTGGGGCAGGAAAAAAAAAAAGTCTAGCCTTTCTAGTTTGACAGATATGGTTTAAAAAATAAGCTTGTGTCATAAGTACAGTCATCAGCTACACAAACTATTATGGTATAAGAATATGCATTTCAGAACATACATGCCTTGCAAAATGAAAATTTTGTAATAGTTATAGAAGGGCTTTCAGCACCTGCATCAACATCTAAGTCCTTTGATCCCACTAGCCTACAACACTTCCACATTTGTCTAGCAGACAAATAGGGAATAAACTGCTTTTAATAAATTCTTATCATCCTCAGAAGACATACAAGGCTTAGAACACCATTGAAAGACAGAATAGTTCAGCTGGATTTCTAAGGAGACAGGCAATCATGTTTGACTATTTGGGCTCTGATAACAGCAATTAAAAACATACTCTCAACAAACAACATCATGAATTCATGGGCAGGGACCCACCTGAGGAGAAGTAAGGAAAACAAAAACCAGTGTACCTCAGGAGCTACAGATTATAAAAAAATAAGGGCTTTCATAGGCTGAATACTGGCTTTCAGACAACATCTTCCCTTTTCAGATCCACTCACAGAATTAAAGCATGTCCCAGAAGCATCAGCCAGTCACATAGACTAACTTCTGGGAGAAACGCTGTTACAAAGCCATTACAGCAGGCAATATCTGATATGGTGCTATAGATGTAGCACCCACCGATCATCTTACTGACCAGTCTGCCCCACAGCAATTTTAGGCCTATAGGAGCAGCAGCAAGCACATTGCACAGGCACCCACATCTTGGTTACTGTTTGCTATAAATCTGCTCAGTATGACCTGCTTATTGTGAAAACAGAAGGTTAGGTGTGCACTAAGCGCAGTGTGCAAAGCACTAAAGCGTGCATATCCTCACTCTTTCGCCAGTGATAATCCTTATTTCATGCTACTGCTTCAACCACTGTATGCCTGGTCCTCTGTCCAGAGCAGGAGCTTATACGGGAGTGGATCAAATACCATATCCTTCCTTGCCAATAGACAACACACTGCCCCTCCACTGAACTTTCATTTAAGCTTCTGTTGGCTGTGATGATGCATGAAGTCACCCTAGGAGCTCAAAAAAAAAAAAAGACCTATTTGTTGGCAAAAGAAAAAAAAAAGAGATGTCAAAGAGACAGTCAAATTAATCACCTACTGTCATGTGTAGTCCCAGGACTCCAAGACACTTGCCCCAAAAGCTGTTCCCTAGTTATTTTGCTGTTTGCAAACAACCCTCTACCTGTGCATGGACCCAGCTTCGGAAGGAAGCTGTCCCACACATCACACCGTAACACGTTTAAACTGCACTAACGAAAGGGGCTGGCTGCCCTCTCTATTCTTCTGTCTCTTCCCCAGAAGCTTTTAGGAATGCTAAGCTTATCCATCCCCGTTGTCCAAATCCCAGGATGTTGACATTTCCAATTGTATTTTTCTCTGTGCAACTTGTGGAAATAACAAAGAAGATAACCTCCCACCAGTGCTCAGGCAGCTGCGTGCCTTTGTTCAATAAATCCAGCACAGGTTGCCAAGAGAGACTACGATGAGCAGCATTTATTCTTGAATACTCTCAAATGGGCTTTCGCTATATATTCATTCCAAGCAAAAAAAAATATCAACACTACATTCTTGTTTCAGTTTAGAATTAGTTTGTATAGCCAATATATAAAAGGAGATCGTTGTAATAGACATGCTATGAAGTTCCCAAATGGAACAACATAAACAGCTTCTATAATAGGCACTACTCTGAACTTCAGGCTTCACGCTTGGCACCGCTTTTCCCAAATTTTAAACCTAAAAGAAACATCTGTAAAGGTGAGAACAACCAAGCTACACACAACGCACTAAAAATAAATAAATAAGTAAGAGAATAAGAAATTCTCAGATAGCATGCAAAGAAATTCCCATTGCAAGCTCCACTCCCTTGGGTGAAAAATAAGTGCAAATTCAGTCAGAGGTAGGAGGCTCTAAAGAAAAGAAAAAGTCAGCCTATTATACCACTTAACAAGATACCACTAGTGATTTTCAACCTTTCTACCTAAAAATAAGGTAATTTTGCAATTAAAACAAAAGCCACCATTAAATGTAACGTGTCAGAACATTTTTCCTTATTTATACCTATCAGATGAATAATCATTTTATACACTGTGTAGCTGTCTAGGGAACAAAAGTTCTATTAAAAGTGTTTCTAAGGCAGCAGTACTACAGCCCTGCACATATTCTTAGACTTTAATCATTGATTAAATGTTCCAAGCAAAATTCAACACTATCAACAAATATTCTTTCTGGGGATGTATTATTTTTGTATAAATAAAGTAAGCTAAGTATAAATGTCTCTTTGTATCAATTACATCAACATACCTTTCCAATGAAAGGAAGGCACAGAAATGTTTTTCTGCACACTACAAAATTCTGCATGCATCAAAAATCAGAATTCTCATATTGCTTAACACTGGGGAGAAGATCTGGAAGTGGTATTTGTCCATTATATGCTGAGGTAAAACAGATGAGTGATAGCAACAACTCAAGTCCCACCAAGTTTATGTGGTTCAAAGTCAAGTAAAAGGGAAAATCAAGTCTTTCAACTTAACTGCATAGTTTGAAATGTTTCATAATCACTTCTATGACAAACAAAGCATTTATAAGAGGGAAAACATAAAAAGAATACCCCAGACATGAAGAGCCAAGAAACCTAAATTTTATCAAGTCCTTGTACCAAACATTTCCTCGCTGCATTTAGATGGGTCTTGCTCTGTACCACCCTCATGACCTCTGCGTCGTCCTTCAGCACTTGCGAGAGGTGCAGAATCACCTCCATTGACTAGACCCAATGATTTAGGAGGATCTGTGAATATCTATCACTAACCAGTCACCCTCAACAGCAGTTTTCTGCATCCTACCCAAAAACCCAGGTCATCAAAAGTGATGCAGAATGACACCAAAAGCAAAAGAAAACACGGAAATAATTTAAGTTCTTGCAATTTTCTTTTGGGATAAGGGAGTTTAGTTCCTAATTCCCTTAAGTGTCTCTTAAAATTCCAGCTTTCAAATTTCAACTGCAGCAGCATACAGTCTTATGRCAAATCAACCAGTGCTACAGCTGGGAGACTATTCTAAAATAGCAATTGGCCTGGGGTGGGAAGGTTTTGTTTAGAGGGAAGGGAGAGATTTTAGACCTCGATAGGACATAACATGATTCCATACCACAGATCTGCAATCACACAGCTTTATCTCTGATACAAACAGAACATTATTTAGAATAATGCCTTCTAATTAGGCCTAATAAGTGAATCTATAAAGACACAGAAACACCATCATTTCACACACTCCTGTTCCATGCTATAAGGAATGGAGGGATGAAGACACTTTTACCTTCCAAGACCTTTCTTAAAGCTGTGTCATTGAAAAGAAGTGGGKTTTTTTTTCCTTCTGAAGACATAATCCAGTTTTTAAAACTGACAAACCCTCCTTAACAGATACAGGTTACCCTTGACCCTCGTGTAAAAGAGAGAAAGAGAGAGAATAGTTCATTTGAACTAGATCAGAAACCACAGTCTAGCAAAGCGTAAGCCATTCGCAAAGACAAGGCTCTGAGCAACCTCACGTTGCTTTTTGAAATTTTCCCTGCTTTGAGCATGGGGGTGGGATCCCATGACCTCCAGCAGTCCCTTCCAACCCAAATTATTATTATGATTCTGTAACAATTCCCATAATCTTTTTTCTACAAAAAGCCCCTCTATTCCCTCCCACACCTACACACAGTAATTTAAACTGTAGAGTAGCTATAAATAACCCTAGTGTATATTTCAAAGAAAAGGTATAATCATCCTTAGCATAAAATTCAGCAAAAGCTTATTTGCCTCTTTCCCTGGCTGTGATTTTTTTTTTTTTTTAACTCACATAGAAGAATGTAAGATTTCCCAGTCACTTCCAACTCCTCACTGTGAGCTTACCTCCCAGGGCACGGGTCTATCACAGGATCAAAGGGTAATTTGAAGTAGGAGCCCTTTACAAAACTGCTGGCAGCACAAACCTGACAAGGCTGACAAGGGGTGGGGAAGGAGGAGAACCTATGACATTACTTTCATCTCCTCCAACCCACAGCTCCCTTCTCAACAGCAGACTCACATATCAAGTGAAAGACTGACATTTTTTAAAGAGTGTAAGCAAAAAAAAAAATGTAAATAGATATTGATATGCGTGCATGCACATGTGCACAGATTTACCGGGCACTTTATGCAAGAGGTAAGATCATCTGAGTTGTACATATCATCAGGACTACAAGCAAAAATGCAAAAATTAAAGAGCTTGAATAAAAATTATATAATCTTTCACAAACCAAAGCTATTCACTGCAATCACATTTACATGGTAACACCAGGTAACATGATACAATACACAAAGTACTGATGGGCTTTTAAACATATATGGCTTGACATCGCCAGCACGTTTAATGCTTGCTTTTGGCAAAAGCTGATCAGAAGTCCTGTACTTATTAGTGTCTTCTTGTTTGAAATGCTGAAGCAGCAGCAGAACACAGTTTTGCAAGGTAGTATCAGGCACATGCATTGAACTCTTGACCTCAGAGAATTGTCAGGTTTTGTTTTTTAATTTATCTAATAAAATAAGCAAGTGGGGCAAGGGAAAAAAGTTTGTAATCTAGTAGAGAAGATACAAACACAGACCCTGACTTGTTTAATTGGTTTTGAATTTGTGCAGCTTACATTGCCAGTGGATCAGAGACAGTTGGAGACCACTAGCCTAAGCAGTAAAGTGTGTGAGGTACAAATTTGATCTTGCTTGTACATAGTTTTGAGGCACATTCTCCATTATTAACATAACAGGCTACAAAAAATAAATCAGTGGATGCACTTCAGGGAAAAATCCTTTCTTTGCCTTATAAAGGTTGAACCAGAAGCAGGCAAGAAACAGCATGCAAATATACATGTTATCCCAGCATTCATGCATAACAAAAAGAACAAGCAGCAGCCAACAGCTATGTGAAGAAGCTCTCTTAAATTCAAAAGCATTATACGGCAGATTTCCATATTATATACAAAGTTTGCTTAGACAATTTCATTCACTCAGGGGAAAGAAAATCAAGTTTAACAACACCAGAGAGAACTTTAGGTCTCATGGCTCTGAAGGTTATCCCTGTTTATTTTGTCTTTAATGAGAAGCTGTGTAAACGATAAAAATATTTTTTATTTCCTTAAAAGCTCTAGTTTAATCAGAAATGTTTGCTCTTCATCTCTAACGCAAGTAACTCACTTATATTAGCTGTCCATTGCCGAGAGTTGCTCTCTGCACTCCATTTGCTCTCCTGCACCCTCTCAGCATTCTTCCCTGGCAGAATCCACATATTATAAATATACCAAGTTAATACACAACAGAAAGAATTACTGTATACACCAATAACACATCATATTCTCTCACTGACGGGATCCTTGACTCCCCACAATCCCTTCTTTTACCCTTTGTGCTCTGTCTTTTTCACTTTTATTTAAAACGCAAAGCTTGAGACAGAGGCCCACTCAATGCCTGTCAGTAAAAAAGCTAATGTGAAACTTTCTGAGATATCAGGCAAAAAATTATAACAACAGCTGAAAATCAGCAAAAAAAAAAAAAAAGGTGCACTAGTTTCAAAGTTTGTAGTGAGCCGTCTGCTCCCGAGATAGATGAGTACCACTGAAGAAGGCAGTGCAGAGCGGTACTGTCCAGAGGAACAACCTCATATACCTGCAGCTCCTCGGAGCTTCTCTGCCCGGCAAACTTTTTTGGTCTTAGCCAGCTCCTCTCTTTATGCAGGTTATTGAAGGAACCCTTGCAGAGTTGCCAGCTGAAAGGAAAAGAGATGTTGCCCTTTCTCTGTTCAAGCTCCCAAAAAAACCATGGCGGCAGCAGCAGGCAGGAAAGGAGAGAGATCAAGAAGCAAGACATCTCTATGGGAGCATTAAGGCAAATACAGAAGTACGTGTCTGTCCTTGTGATCAACATCAAGCATACAGAGGGAGGGAAGACCTCTCTGCCTGACACACCACTGGGACTGCTGGACCTTTGAGACATCACCCTTCGCTGCTACCRAACCAGAGACAGCCACCATTTTCACCGAGACCCGGCGAGACACCATCCTCCCTGTTTTTCCCAAGCATAGCAGCAGCTATAAGGACGCTCAGCTGTCAAGCTGAAGATGGGCAAACTCAGCTGCTAAATTTAAGCAACCACACAACAGGACATAACTGATCAGAGCAGCACGTCAGCCTCTCGGATCCGCTTAAATCTCTGCAAGCAGGAAAAACCTCGGCAGATCTTCACAGCATGACACCATGCCAGAGCTGCAAAATGACACGGACAGCCAGCTTTCTTCAGCCAGCACGTCTGGAAAGACACGGGAATTTGATGGGCACACATCCTCCCCCAGGGCTGCCCCCAGAGGGGTTTGTGCTGTTTCCTACCCAGCAAATACACTGGGAAACTGGCAACAACAAGCTACTTAGTTGCAAAAATCTATTAAGGTTGCTAAGTGACAATAATGTAGCTCCCTCTCACACCATTTACAAAACCCAAACATTTAAAGGCAAGGAAACGAATGGCTCGTATGATCATAAATCTCACACTGCCCATATAATACACAAATAAATCCTCATCAAGTATAAAGCTGCAGTGATTTCATCACAATAATGTTAACTCTCCCATGAGTATAGCTCAGTTTTTTGCTATCATGCTTTTGGTATCAAAACGTTTTTCTTCTGAAAAACTCTTCAACAGGAACATCAGTCAAATGAAAAAACTATCTGGAAATTTTTTTTTGCTATTTGTTCGTAACAGTGCAACATAACAGGAAAATTCATACATGGTAAAAGTTTTATAAATCAACTATGTTCTAACTTTGTTTTACGAAATTCTTATGGCCTACATCCAACAAGCACTTAAGCTCCAGCTTAATTTTAAGTAATTAATCATATAAAAGTGTACAGGACAACTGAAGTGTTTCAGTATGTACTTAAACGTTTTACTAGAATAAAGCTCTTATTTCATTTTAAAGAGCATTTAATGCAGTGTTCTTATTTTAGCATATCAATGAAATATCTATTTTGGGTTAATGTTAAGCTTGCTTATTGTGATAAATGCAAGGTTTATAATAAGAAAGAACGATGTCCTTTTTTTTTATGATGTGGMGGAAGTAAGTTACGGATGCCCCCAAGCTAGGCTTTTTCCTCCATTGCTAGCAAATTGAGGGTTGTGGCTTGAACTTAGTGTTCAACTCAGTTTTATGGTAACCACACTGTTATTTAGCAGCCTGAACTCAGGTTTTCAGAGAAAGATTTTGGAGAATGCAGCTCATTTTCTGGAGTCAGAAGGGGAAAGGATAAAACAATAATTGTAGAAGGAGGTAAATACAAAGGTGAAAGAAAGAGTTATTTCTCTTCATAAAAGACAAGGTCCAGGTATCAAATTATTAAACTGAAAAAATGATCAAAGCTAACCATGCTATCAATAATTTTATAGCATTACATCCACCTATGTTACAAAAAAAACAATAAAGAACACTACGGGAAAAAAAACTCAAAAACCTAATGGCCCATCAGAACAAAATATTGTTCTTGTTCCTCTGCAAATGTCAGTCTTGGTAAGCTTCAGAACTACCTTCACAAAACACTATATGTCCGTATGTCTTAACCATATTAGAGGGAAAAAATCCAAACCATCAAAATTTAAAAAAAGGTCTTCTTCTATATCCAAAATTCCAAGTGATATTCTGAGCTTCAACCAGTCAACACACAAATGCCCAACTTTACTTTACCTTTTTGCTGAGCTTAGATTTTGAAGTCTCCAGACAACATATGCTATCCTATAGAGCCCTTACCAGAAGCTTAGTTGGTCAGAGTTCAAAGAAAATGGGAGTGACAATATGAAAAAAAACCTTAGCTTTTTGGAGAGTTCCAGAGCAAGAACACTGGTTTAAACTGTTTTTTATCATCTTCAGCTAGAGGATTCAATACTTCCCTTCAGATAAAGGCTTTGTGATAGCCAGACTATTCGTTKGATCACTACTTGAATTACAAAATCACTGTAATTCTATGTGGTCTGTTACAGATACCCAAGCTAACTTGAACAGTCCCAGATAATCCATAATGTCATACAGCAGTCTTGTGTCTTGGATTCTGATGTAGCTGCTGGAAGAAATTCAAAATGTCCTCAAATTATCTATATAGCCTTACATGGATAAAGACCCAGCTATAGAATAGTCCTTCCTTGAGCTCTGGCATGACTGTTATGTGTCTTCAGGATTGTGCACATGAAGTTCACAAGATAAGACATGTCAGAAGAGGGATTCCTAGCTGTCATTTAGTCTTGAATTTGTCTCTTCTTGTACTTCTTAAAACAAGAAAATCTCTGTAAATTACACAACCAGCTCAACGTGTTTAACCTGATCTTTTTGCCAGAAAAGCATTCCCCAGCTCCTTGGAACAAAACACAAAATAATCAAAATTTCTTATATTAAAGATGAAAGTGTGATTATCTTGTCTTTCTTCATATTCACAACTCACCAGATGGCAGGGGGGAAAAGCATAGTTCACATTATTTTTCAGAATAAGTAGCACTACTTCTTTAAAGATTCTAGAAAGAAGAAAAAAAGACCAAAAGCAACTATTTTCTCAAAAGACTTGCTTGCAAATACCTACGGAAAACATTATAAGCTCCTCTTTTCTGGTACTTAGTTAGCAATATAGGCTTTGCCAATATATGCATCACTAAAATGCCTTAGCAGATTTCATTTCAGTTTTACACAAACATATGTCAGAATTTGGAGTGGTAATGACCACCATGCCTTAAATAGTGTAACTCTTTCCATTCTAACCCTGCTCTCTTCTACATACCATGTTCAGTCATTTTTAACTTTCCAAACCTATCATGTCGTAGGCTGAAATTTTCCATTAATGGATCCTTTTTTTTTGAAAGCTTACGTAGAGTTATATCAAGAATGAAAAGCAAGCACTACTGCATGATGTTTTATGCTAAAAACTATTTTGCTTCTTCCAGACATACTCAAGAACTGAATAATATATATACAGATAGGAAACTTTACATATATTACTCTGTACATAAATATGTTTGTCTGTACGTATCAGTAGCATGCACTGACAAACTGAGTCTGAATATTTCACTTAAAAATTAGGTATAAGCCTCCAGGGGAGGGGAGGGAATCAAATTTGCCAGAGATTTTACAACAAGTTTTGAAAAAAATTGGTGAAATATTTGACTAAGGATGGATCTGTGGCACATCCACTGAACAACTGATTTAATTGTAGAGTGAAAATTATGAAAAATACAAATATTGAAGACAAATATCCTGCAGATCTGCAAATCCTGCAAATATCCTTAAATCTTTTCTGTCAGGCGCCAAGAAATTGAGGATGATTGCTATGCACTTAGCCACTTTAGTTCTGCCTTACTCTAAGTTATCAGGGTGATAAAGTTTAGAGACACTACATATGCTACTAAGATTGCAAAGTAAATTGCAAATTACAATGCATTTTGAAGTCATGCAGATTCAAACAATCCTAACACACATCCACAATCCACATTAGAGTTCAGTTTGCTACCACAATGTTCTCTTGAGAATTTCTGGTACATAAAAATCATGTTTCATTTAATCAGAAAGGAATCAACAACTAGTTAGCCAAGTAAATCAGAAACTACCAAACAATAAGAGTGAAGAAAAGCAGATTACATTGCACAGAATAATGTTCATCAAGTCTAATACCACTACCAGCAACAGCACCTTACATTTAGGTGAATTAACAAACTATAGTAATCAGAGAAAAATGCATACCAGAAACAAACAGGAAGTGACTACTGGGACTTGGCACCGTGAAATGTCGCCATATGGAAGAGTTTAGAAACTTTTTGAAGGCTCAGTTTCCTAAATGGCTGGTGTTATCCACTAAGGCCAATAAAAACACAATGGGAATTTAATTAATTTACTTTTATTACTCCATAATGATTTAGGATATCTAAAAAAATATATTAAGACCCTAGATAAGATAATTCTAGTAACAACTCCTGCCATTTAACTAAACAACACTGTATCATCTCCACTAATTATAACACACCCGGGTTTCAGAAAATCTCCACGTTACAGTAATTTCGTTATTAACAAAAGCCATTTGGGGTGAAGCAAAGGAAGAAAGCATTCTCCCCAATATATTTCCAGCTTATTTATCTCACTAAATACTCCCTGTTTTCTTGCATTTCCTGACTTATATCTTCTGCTACAGCATGTCTGCTTCATCCAAAAATAACCACAGGCCAGATCCCCAATCTCAGATTTGAGAAAAAAACACACATCCAGCAGAGCTTTCCAATTAACTGTGCATGGATCCATTAACATAGGAAGCCAGGTCAGCAATGCAACTGCTATTCTTCATATCCACTTTTTAACGAAGAGCACTCAAGACAAGAGTAGGAACCGTAACTATGCTCATCTAACCACTCTTCTTCAAAGTATCCAAGGACTACTTCATTTTTTACTCTTGTGCTTGCCCCTCAAATGAGCAGAGCTAAAAAAAATGAAATAAAAAAAAAATGTGTCAGTCCTAATTTGAACCTTCCCTTCTAGACAGGTTCCAGTTCTGAAGAGCTGAAACATGGCCATCTTTTTAAGGAATACACTCTGCACTACAGTGATTAACTTTAAAGAAACTGGAACCTAGTTGACAACAGGCAGAGTTTGAGGACTGCAGCCCTAAAGAGCTAAAGTCCGTCATCTGTTTCACTTAAGGAAGGTACCGATGCTGCCTGTCTTAGCCAGCACCTTTAAAAGTTAAGAAGCCAAATTTAATGCAGATACAAGCAGAATTTTTCACAATTTAAATCCCTCATATAACATTGTTTGTACATCATCATATATACTGCTACAAAACCGACTACAGTTTGCCAAAGTCCTCAGAAAATATGATGTATATTCCAAAATGCTTTTTACCAAGACACTTTTTATGTCCTAAATATTCAGGTCTCACTGGGGGGCCAGTAGGCGTCATGAAGTTAAGTATTGTTTCAACACTCTGGGATTTCAGCTCAAAACTGCTCAAACTTCATAGGGTACTTGCCACCTGTTTATTCTGCTGCATTTCATCCAGGGAACACATGTGCTCCACAAATGCAACAGCTTCCAGGATAAGGTTTAAAGAAGCTGGCTTTAATCTCATAGAAGTGCTAATTAATTTTGGTCCTGGCACCCTTAAAGATGACTACTGCCACAGTATCACTTTATAAACAAGTATGGTACTTGAGTGAACAGCTCCTAGATATAAACAGTACTGTACCAAGGAATATTTTAGTCCTTAGCACTGCAACTTGTTCTCTCCTCTTCAGTTTTGCAGAGAGCAAAACATGTTGATCTTCAAGTTTTCTGTATCAGGGAAATTAGTAATGGCCATGTTTTGACACAGGCATGCCTTCAGAGTACTCTAAAAATGTGAGTAATAAGTATACATAAATTAAAAATACAGCTCTACCATCCATCCATTTTTAGTGGTAATTTACTGTGAAAATAGTTCCGCTGAAATCAACAAAGCTATTTGCAGAAGTTGTAGTCAGTTTTAACACCGCTTGCCCATGTTGAATAATAATAAAATTCTAAGTAGAAGAATAGAAAGTATATTATTAGCATATCATAAACAAGCAATGAACTTCAGTGTAATTATATCTTCCAACACATTATTCTCTCTTTTCATTTTCCCATGCTGTTTTTCATCACTCCCACAGCCAAATAATTAATTGTTTTTAATTAGGAAGAAAAGGGTAAAGCTTCAGAACTCACTATGAGCTCAACAAGTGTTAGAAATCAACAAACCTATGTTTCTGCCAGGGAAAAGGTTTTGTTCTCATACATTCATTTGCTAAATCTTATTATAAACACATTAAAAAAATCCACTACTGAATGATTCTGTCTGCAAAGAATCACCATATGGTAGTTTTCACAAATGATCAACTGTACCAAAACATCTAAAAATAACATCTTCCTTAAGTAAAATAAAAACAATTACCAGCAGAGACTTTGGGGTATAGTTCTAAGCTAAGGAATCAATACCACGTTGCCAAAACGTTTCAAGTAAGTATATAAGCAACCTCTGGAGAAAAATAGCACAGTGTTAAATGGCCCACAAACATCAATGATAAATGCAATATACATGTTTTGGTTTCTTTCAAAAGTCTATTCTTAGCTGTACAACAAACCCCATCCATTTAATTAAAACCTTAGCCTATAAACACATTCACAGAGTAAGTGAAGCCTAACAAATCTAATTTGAATGAAAGGGACTAGCTGGGTAAAAGTGCAGTTCCCTGATGTTCCTTGCTCTAGTGGTTTCATGTAACCACTGATCACCAACTACTACAACAGCAAGCACACAACACCCTTAAACTAAATGGGAGTTGTCTGTCTAAATATAGCTACTTTTAAATAATGCATCATGAGTTATAAAATAAAGTGCTACTGAATTATTTAACGTAGGTCTCATCTTTAACAAAGATATATCACTTTTAATTAAATGGAAATTTATTTATATTCTGAGTTGCATATTATTGTAAATTGTAACCAGTAAAGCAATGCTTCATGAATACATACTAAACAATTCTGTCAGCAGTCAGATTTTCCTATATAAATCTGATTCACAAAAATAGAACTAATGACACAAAGATAAATGAAAGCATCACTTTTAGAGTTGTTTTAGAACTGTAGATCACAATTTTGCATGTACTCACAGCCCTCACATACATAATATCCCAACCCATAACAGTTGATAAGAATTTGTTGAGATCTCATGCTCCCAAAACTGTTTCAATAACATACATAATCCCCATATTCTCTTTACACAAATATGAGCCTTTCAGAGAGCAAATCCTTGAATGCACTCAACACTACTACAGTTAAAAAGTGCCATGCTCTCTGTCACATTAAAACATTTTAAAGATCTCCACACAGAAATGGTGTTAAAGCTGAAAGTTTGCGTGTGACTATTTTCAATAATATGTAATAGTTGTATATTATTTCTGTATCTTATGTTGCATATTTTATATATTATATTTGTATATTATTAATAACCCCTCAGCCAGGCCTAACACCTGCACATGCAAAATTAACATTTAACAATAAAATGGGATGACTTGTTGTGTTTAGAAGGTTTCTGGAAAAAGTAAAAAATAAAAGAAAAAGACTTCCCACCTTCTATAATGGGATAATGCTACTGCTAAACAAGCACTGCTTTTTTTTTTAAAGGTGGCTGCACTCTGAACGCAGCGTGTTGAGCGAAGGCTGAAGGGAAGATGAGCTACAAGCCGTCACAAATCCACAAACAGATCCTTACTGACATTAATGGGGGCTCTGCGAAGGAAACAACAACTCACGACCTGCTGTGCAGAAAGCAAACCGAGGTGGGACCTGGGGGCCTGTGCGGAGCCCTTTGCCCCAGCACCAGACTCCGCAGCTGCTTAGAGCAAAACCTGTCATCTCGACTTCGCTGCACCCGCAGGTTAAGCCCAACRGGGCTTTGTGCAGGCGCAGTCACAGGATGCGGATCGCAGTCTGTGGAAAGTTACGGGACGCAGAAAGTAAGTTAGGTCTCATCATTTTTGCACTTTTAAGAGCATTCTTGTCGAAGTCAATTTTACAGGGAAAAACGTGATGTAAACACGCCATCCGTCAAGAAAGTTAAGTGAGCAGCCCCGCCAGGACGGCTTGGGCAGCCCGAGGCGGCCAGCAAACGCATTCCCACGCAACCCTGACAGCTGCCTCGCGCGCGCAGCCCCGGGGGCGAGGATGCAGGGAGTCCAGCCAGGTCGCTCCTGCAGCGCGAGACGCGGCGACCTCCCCGGGGGCACCGCCGCTTCCAGCC
>NW_020447753.1:1329674-1336474 GCF_003343035.1 Apteryx rowi | reverse complement strand
CTCCCGCGGGCCGCTGCCGCCCCTCCACGTGCGGCTTGGGCGGCTCGGTGCCGCCGGCGCGGGCACGGCCGTGGGGGAAGGCGCCCCTTGGCTGGAGGCGGCGGAGGGACTTCGCGGAGGCGCGGGGCGCCCGGGCAGCCGCAGCCGTCGGCAGCAGGGCTTGGGGCGGCACCGCAGCGCCTCTCCTGCGCCTCGGTCACCAACGGGCCGCCGAGGCTGCGGGCTTCATGCAAGGGCGTTAAACGGGACGCGGGAAGGCGAGTTTTAAACCTTTTCCGCGAGCACAGGGATCCATCCTGCTCTGAAAGTGAGGGGCCTGCACACACGATCTGCGGTTAAAGTTGACAGCTGTGCATTGCCTGTTCCCACAAGCGCAGGCTTTCTTGGTGGCTCTCAACATGCGGCACCCAGCGCAGCACGTTCCTTATCTGCGCTGTGGCACACAGGTACTACGACTACAACCGGTCCGTCTCAAAAAATCTTTCAACTTTTAAGTATTAGACGTATTTGACAAATCCAAGAATAGCTTTCCAGTTGTTCTCTCCTATTTGCTTAATTTTCTTATTTCTCTGTTCATCTTTATCCTTATAAAAGAGTAACCTTTACCTTTGTCCAAAAAAAAAAAAAAAAAGTGGCAGTTTTCCCTTTTAATCTCAGTTCTGGCAGCTCACACGATCTTGAAATGTCACCACATGTTTTAAATTGTGGGACTTGGAAATTATTGTGGCTTGTATATAGTCAGTGTTCAAAATAAGCACTTAAATCACAGCAATATGTAATAAAATATACAGATCTTAAATGCATAAACTGGATTAAACATATGAAGGCAATCAATACTTGTGGCTTCCATATTCCCACAATTCTATTTCTAGAGAGGGAACTGAGAAATCTCTAATATGCTAATGTAAGTGCTACAGTACCTAAATGCAAAATAGTTAAAGAGAAGCAAAACGCAAACCATACTATAGAACCTATCCTACACCAGAAACACTTTGCCATGAACTTAATTTCCTAAACTGTGAGGTATCCCATTTCTTTCATTGGGACTCATAGTAGGTGAAATTGAATACTTGCATAGAGCCTTGCAGGTTTTGTGTCTTAGTTTGGTGTTACTGCATCAAGCACTTAAAATGAGATTCTACTACCCTTCTGTATGTAGAATACCTGCTATTAAGTTATATTATAATGGATATTTTACAGTATTACCTACATTCCTTATTAGAAGAATAATAGGCCCTAAATCCTATCATTAGCATCAGGTCTCAAAATAGATGAAGTTCTCATATAGCCCCTATTCCTTACTGGTTAGTTGTGAAATTAAAGGATGACTCTGTGTTGTCTCATTCTTCTGAAAGACAGTTCCCCTTTTTCAAAAACTTGAGATCAAACTTGGGCAAGAGCAAGCATATAATGCACTCAGTGTAGTAATTTAGGACACAGTTAAAAGGAAAGATAGGTTAAGAGAGAAATTTACGGACACTTGCTCTTTCCATCCTTCTTTCTTCCTCTTCCTTCTCCACCTCGATTTCAAGAGTRGCTAATTACAGCAGAACATGCTCACTGCAAATACTTGAAAGGAAGCTTTTGAAGGTGAATGACAACTGAATATTACCAAGAGACAAGGCAGAGTTGGCTAATTAATGTTACAGTGCTCACATACGTTACATGGAATGGTGACTGTGATCTGTGGAACACTTACTGCTAAATACGTCTGCAACTCTAACTCCGTTTAATTCAACTGAATTAAACAACATTAACTGAACAACACTAGTTACTGAGACTACTCATACTACTAAATTTGTTCCCATATTAAAAAAATCATTCAAAATATGCACATGCACAGGCATGTGACAGTTCGGTATCTGTATCACAGGACAGGGATCCTGTGCAAAGTTCTGTGCAAAACTGCTCCAACATGTTTCGAGGTTCCCTTTTTACCCACATAGAATATAGCTCAAAATTTAGGTGAAAAGGAGAGCAAAGGGTAAAGGCACACAGAGCATGTTACTTGAGTATATAATTTGGGATTAGTGCATTTGAACTTTGGGAGATCATGGAGTTGAATCTGTTGGCGATCCTAAATTTGCACCTTCGGGGATTTCTGAATAAAATATCATTTGTTTGCTTGTTTCTTCAATACTTAGACCTCAATCCTACAAACAGTGAGTGGTTAAAGTGTACTTCCAAAATCATCTTTACAGTGAAGCTTTGGAACAAACACACAGGATCAATACCTTCCAGAACAAGACATCAATCTGGTTCGTTTTCAAGCCAGTTTCACCTTTCTTGTACTGTGAGCTAATTTAAAAACTCATCTTGAATTTTATAAAGCGTTGGACCACATAGCAATGAATGTAAAAGCATTGTGTTATAATATGCTAGATAATACACTAGGAAAACAGAAACAAGTTAATAATTTAGTTTAAATATAGCAGCCCTGGTCACATCTGATGGCTGTTAGAGTGCAGAGTAGTTGCATATCTGTTGAGAGATCTGTATAGGTATCTCAGATTTCCTTCAGTAAATTTCATCCCAAACAGGTAAAGGCTGGTAAGAGAGCATCTGTAGGTGCAATGGGAAATGCAAGTGGGCAATAAATAAAGTTCTTCACCTCAGGAGCTTAAGTAACAGCCCCAGCTTCTACATGCTTCCTGCACCAGGCAGAGGGGTCACGCATCCTCGCATGGGCTGCCCTGCTGTCATCTGCCTCTCTGCTCACTGCCTAAAAATTCAGTTAGAAGGAGGGAATGCACCAGCCTTTCACTACAAAGTGATTCTCTTTTTTAATATCTTGAGGAACTTCAGAATGCTGTGACAAAAAGTACTGGAAATGTTCTCTTGTGTCACTTGCTGTGCAGGTTTTAGTAGTAACAACGTGAATCTGCAAACGACAGGAAACGTCCCACGAGTACAGTTCAATGATAATATGGTTTCTGCAAAGTATTTAGTGGAACTTGTAAAATTATAGGCTCTAAAATCTGCAATTGGCTAATGTTTGCAGAGTTCTTCAAAATGGAGAAAACCAAGCGTAAAGTACCTGAGCTATTCATTCATATTAATGTAGAAAGTTATTTCTACAAAAGTACGCATTGTCCATGTGCAAAACCAGTTTTTAAAATCTCAACATTTCCACTTGTTCTGCACTGATAAATAACCAGGCACCAGTTCCATAGTCCTTATACAGGTAAAACTACCCCAGATAACCATGAAACTGCCTAAATAAGGACTACCAACCTGAGTTCTGTCATTTTTATCTCACAGCTGAAATTTACCCAAGTGATTGATGTCAGACTTGGTATAAGACATATTGTATAGCACATTTCAGCTCAGTGAATATAGCTACAAATATTGTAGTGCAAAGGAGGACTAAAGTCCCCTAGAATCCTACATGCAGTGAATCAGGCTCTTAAACAATATGGGGCTATATGCAGCCATTAAATATACCTATGATATTTGCATGTATTTATGTCTTTCATTTAACATACACTATTTCATACGTCTTAATAATCGGTTTAAATTTCCTAAGTAAAGCAAGGGAAGGCTGGCAAAAAGAGTAAAGAAAGGTTGGCATTTAAAAGGAGATTCTCAACTGATACAAAACAGCTCCACTGACATCTTTGAGCTATGGCAATTGATATCAGCTGATGATCTTCCCTTTATATTCACAGAATTCGAAAGTGCTGTGTAAATATATGCACTGTGAGAAAGTTTTAACTGCACCACTTCCAATACTGATAATAGAATTATGTCGCTAAAATGCATATGCAATGCAAAAAAATCCAAATACACATACACTCTAGCTGCCCTGGAGATTATAATTTATACTTTTAATGCATTATTTGATTCCAAGATCATAAATGATTCCTGCTCTAATATTGATTCCCTTAGTATTAGGCATATTTACTTTTCTCTAGCTCACTTTTGCATCTGTAAACTGAGAGATAGAATCACTTGTACTACGGCAGTGGCTATGTTTCAGGAGTAACTGAGGCAATCCTGTAACCTGTAGGCTACAAAAACATTTTGTATGCTTCAGAATGAAAAGGTATAAAACAGTGTAGGATATCTATTATCAAAATAAAGAGTTGCTTTGAAAATGTATTAGGACACATCTATGCATTCCAAGGGAAAGGTAAAATCAGGAGTCCGTTGTCATATAAAACATGAAAGTATTGTACAGAACTTTGTAATGCATATATTGAGTATATTCTGAGTATAAAGTCATTGAATCTCTCTTTGATGAGCCTTACATTTTCTATCTCTTTTATTTACTTTCATCACTTACGGCCTACTGAAGTCAGTAAGAGGTTTTCCTCAAAAGTGAGCTGCGAATTAAGGAAGGAATTTTATGGAAGTTTTAGACAGACAAGTTCAACCCTGACAGTCTAAAAGGAGAAGAAATTGTGGCTCCGTCTGATGTCCATCAGTTATTTCTCAGAATGGCTATAGGAACAGCACTTGTAAACGACTTCTGACAATTTGCATAGATAATTAATGTGCACAGATTCAAAAGCTGCAATAAATAGTTTCCCCTATCCTGTTGATCTTTTTCTGTGTTTTGAGAGGAAGGGAGGGAAGAGGTCTGGGCACTTTTTTCTTCATCATGCAGTTCTTCATGTAACTCTCCCTTTGTCCCCATTATAATAAAGAACCTGCTTAGAAGCAGATAATTTGTACAAAAGAAGAACAATGTGGCTTTTGCTGCAAAGTCTGTGTGTTTTACCAGCAGGTTACCAGGTAAGGGGTTGAGTGTGTTAGCTGAAATTAGTCTCAAAGGAAATCATTGTAGTGCTTAACTTTAAAACTGCATTCATGCATGTACTCTTCACAAATGCAGTAATGAAATGATAAACCTGACCAAAATCCTGCCCTTTACTGGGGGAGGGGGAGACTGAGAAAAAAAATAGTGCTCTTTGTTTATCTGAGCCCTGCACACCAGAAGGAAGCGGCTTCAGTTGCTTCAGCCAGGACTCCGCATTTCCAAGTGGAGAGGCTGCAATTCATCTGCCTTCCGAGTTTCATCTGACTTTTGGATGACGGCAGCCAATCTAAATGTCACTGTTTAATAGGCTAACATATTCGCGGGAATCAGCTTTGCCACCTTCCTCCCACGATGTCTTCATCTCTCCAGGCAAAAATCTCGGGTTTCCCTTGCGTGATCCTTTCGGTGTCAGCTCCATGTTACCGGAAAACACATACAGCTGTTTTCCCTATCACAGCTGCATCTCCGGCAGCAGCTTCGGGGGGTGAGGACTGCAGAGGGCGTTGAAGGGGGATACTCAACTTCACAGCAAAAATCAGGCCAGTAAAAATGTATTTGGGAGGGCTTAGGGCTACAAATCCTACCTGGGAAGGGTGAATTTAGTTCCCCGTGGCTGTCTCCAGGGCTGGGTTGCTGCTTTCCTGCGAGTGAGCAGAATGGGCCAGCCGAAGTGTGGCTTTGCCACGGCTGCTGCTTAAAACCGGTCTACAAGTATAACCGCGGACCCCGCATCAACACAACGAGTTGGCAAAATATGGCACTGCCGTCTAAAGGGGAGCTCGGCAGTGGCACGGGTCTGTGCTTCATGTGGTCTCACCAAGTTCAGGGCCAGAGACAGCCCAGCCTTGACCTCTCAGATCGTCTGAGATCTCCCAAGTGGCTGCCCAAAGACTATTTTTAGCTCTCCCTGCCTGGTGCGTGTGCGTGTGTGTGTGTGTGTTTGCACAATGGAGAAAAGCCCAACAACGGGACCTGACAACACTGAAAAGGGAAATCTGATTTTATCGCCCGCTGAGGATGCTTGTGACATGACTTCCTTCGGTTGGAAGGAGGGTCTCTGAGTTGCTTAAATGCAACGGAAAGCCACCCCAGCGCCGCTTCCCTCCCGGCCCGCCTGGGGGATGCGCTCCCGGCGCTGCGCCGCGGCTTTGCCCGCGCTCCGCGAGGCCGCCCGGCGGCGCGGCCCCTCGCCCGCCGCGCCTGGCCGCAGCCCCGCAGCTAACCGGCTGCCCCAGCGGGGCGATTCCCAGCCTGGTTGCAGGAAAAAAAAAATCCCCAGTGTCTCCTTCTGAAAACTGCCCCCCTTTTGCTGGACACGTTGCTTATGCTGCTAGGAGAACGGTATCTCATTCCCCCTGCCCTCCTTCCCCCGGCAAAGTTGGAGGCAAGGCTCTCGGGGCTAATCCCAGGCTTTGCACCCGCGGAGTGAAACTCAGACAGGGCAATGAACTCCCCTTCCCCCGCAGAGCCGAGCCGGCGAGCGGCCCGCCGGCCGCGGCGCAGGGGGCGGCGCTCGCCCCGCGGCGGGGAGAGGCAAGGCGCCGGCGGCCGCGGTGCGGCGCGCAGCGGAGGCGGCGGGAGGGAAGGGGGAAGCGCTGATAAGGATGACAACACGAGCCCCGGGCGAAACAATAGGGAAGCAGGCAGGAAGGAGCGGAGGAAATGCCTGTGCACTGCAAGGCATGCGTGTACCTACCAGTTCCTCCCAGGCGGGGCTGCGGGCGCTATAGGGGGGGCACCCGTGCTGCTCCATCGCCCCGCAGCAGGTAGCCCTACCGCCGCGGGGGCGGCCGCCGGGCAGCCGAGCAGGTTGCGCGGGCTGCGCCTCCCTCCCGCCGCCGCTTCTGCGGCTCGCGGCGCTTCGCCGGCGCCGCTCGTCCCTCTTCTCCACGCCCCGCTCCTCCCTTTTCTCACCCGTCCAGGCCCCCCCGTCCCTTCCCTGCCTCCCTGCCTCCCTCCCTCCCACGGCCACCGGGCTCCCGGGGGAGCCGGCCTGCAGCTGCCGCGCCGCTCACATGACCGCCGCCCTCGCCTCCCG
>NW_020447753.1:1200935-1329411 GCF_003343035.1 Apteryx rowi | reverse complement strand
CTGGGGGCGCCGAGCTCCGTGTGCTGGAGGCAGCCCTCTGCCCCCCGCACCACGGCTCCGAGAGGGCGAGACAGCAACCTGCCCCCTTTTACCCCATTTTCTGCCCCCTTTGGGGAGCCTCCTTCCCCGCAGAGGCTCTCGGGCCGCGCCGACTGGTCCCACTCCTGCCCCACGAGCAGGGGCACCTCACCACCAGCCTGAAGAACCACCTCGGCCGCGCGGGCGGCCGCTGGCTGCGGTGCGCCCGTCCTTTCTGGGGCCGCAGGATTTCTCTGCCCTCCATCAAGCCTTTTATTAATGCACAGTGTGTATACTTCAGACTTCTCGGTTTACTAGTTACCAGCATACCCTTGAACAACAGCCAAGTATTACGGCTCTTCGAGTGGACACTTTCACTTACTTGTTCCTTCCAGTTGCAGAATAGTTGGATTTGTGAAAGAGTAGGATTACAGAGGAGAGAGTTAGAAAATGAAGCTTGGTGACCGATGACATCTGAAATAATGCTTTATTTCACTGTAGTTTTTCTATATTCCTTTGCACCCCAGCCTGCCCTTTTGCATCTATCACATGGGATCACAAAAAGTGATTTCTGGGTCATCCACTTGATAAATACAAGCATCAGAAAAGGAGCTGGAGTCCACAAGAAGGAAGAAAGGAATTTGTTTTTGTAATAGTCTTATTTAAAGATACATTAATTTTCTTCATGTTTTAAAACTTTCATACAAAAATTTGGGAAACTGCCATCTAATCTCTAATTTTTGCAAATACATTGGTAATTTACAAAGAATAACACGTGCGCTATTGCCAAAGAAGGCAAAGGCTTATCTATACAGAGTTTCACCAATATAACCAAATGTGCAGAAAATCCCACTGAGTTTAAATGGTACATCCCCTAACCCAGGCACAGAGAAGTTCCCCAGTGATACAGCTCATTTGAGGAATTGATATTGCCACACTTGTTCTAGCAGTAGTAAAAAGGAACTACTTTTGTTGATAATAAGTTTTTCCGTGGTCTGTTGATGAACTCCCTTTCTGGTTGGCCTGCAACCTCAGAAGGAAGCAAACAAGATGACTTAGAGCAGTTTGGTTTTTTGGAAGGAGACTTTGTAGAGCTGATGGTGAGCAATTGGGTGCTGTTGTCCAAGGATGTCTGGTCTCCTTCCCTTACTCCCTGAGCATGAGATACTGCTAAGGAATGTCACAGTATAAAGGGCTTTGTAAAGAACTAATGTTAAAATAGTATTAGTCAGCTCACCTCGTTTCCTCATGATGCACGGGAGGTTCTCACAGGACCTGCTCTTGACATCTGACCTCTTTAGCCTTGCCCACACTCAGGTTTTGTGGCAAAACTGGCCTGCTATTAAATATGTCATGCTAGCACCTCACCTTTCCTTGCTTGCTGCACAACTGAGCCACAAAACCTGAAATCTCATATATGGGAACAAGCAGCTTAAAGTTACTTCTTCAGCTCAAGGGCTGTAAATACCCCTTTGCCCTGAAATTCAGACAGATTCTTGCTGTGCCTTAAGCCCCATTTTCTATTTCATATGGCCTAAATCGTCTCATTCYTGTGTCTAGATAGATAGACAATTATGTACACCTCATTTCATCCCCTGGAGTTCAAAGCTTGGTTTCCATTAGCGGAGCAGCTAGTACAGGCCCCAGGAGATCAGAAAAAACTAGTTAAGTTTAAGGTATGTTTCAAGGTCTCGTTAGATAAGGAGGACAGAAATCAGGTGTCGCACAGATACGAACAGGTCTAAAGGAAAAGTGTGCAAGGCAGCTTCACAGCAGCCCTGCCCTTTTGGGCTCCAGAACGGGGGAGCTGATTTTTCACTCATTTCTCTCAAGCAGACGGATTCGGCCCTTGCTGCCCAGCCCTGCTCTATATAGCTGCCCGGCCCTGTGCAATTTCCCAGGGGCAGAGCGGCCGGGAAAGGGGCCGGCGGCCGGGGAGCAGCGCCAGAGGCAGGTCTCAGCAGCTGGCTTGGCAACAGCCAGCGATTCTACCAAACTGGATCAAAACATCTCCACCACAGCCTGAGGCTTGCTTTCGTTTCATTCTGATTTTCTGATTTTGTTCCAAGGTTTTTTTTTCTTTCTTTCTTTTTTTTTCCTTTTCAAGTTTTTTCCACTTAGTCTAGACATTATGGGTTGAATTTCTTGGTAGTCTGTTGCATATGCTGTGTTCAAAGATGCCTCATATCCCTCTGTCTCTTCTGTTCCCTGCCCTTAATGACTCAGTGAAAACTGGATAAACAGAGTGAATGTTTCATTATTGCCATTTTTCACATGAAGTGCATATAAAATAGTAAAACATGCCTGCATTTTCTAAGCAGAATATTTTGGGTATTGCACACACTGAGATTTTGATTCAAATGTTTTATTTAGACATATCCAAGGAACCCTCTGCACACCTTTTTAAGAATTTCCATTCCCTGGGAGGGGAGAAAAAAAACTTTATATTTTTGTCCAAAGTTGGGGTAGAAAAAGATTAAAAGGATGTTTTTCTTTTTTTTTACAAAATGTGTGTTTTTCTATATTTTTCAGTCAGCATTGCCTTTAGCATATATCACATAGCCAGTATATACTCATTTTCTTCAAGTTACACTAACATGTAGCTTCCTTCTTTCCTTGGCATACAGTATCCAAGGCTAGTCTGAGTAAATTCTTCAAGGAAACTTTGTTGTTCATTCTCTTTGTAAACATACAGTTAACTTTTTTCTATTAATAATTTTGTGTAACATTTGAAGGTAGGATTTGATCAACATGGTAATTGGGTAGCTCCTGCCAGGTAAATGCACAGTAATAACCTGCAGTAGGTCATTAAAATGATAAACATATTAGAGCAAAATGCTCATACTTGTCAATCTGATAACTTTTCAGCTAGAACTGAAGGGATAGAATAGGTGAAGACAAATATTTTAAAAATAAAATCATAGTTTTTCAGTATCATTTATTGGCAAAACCCTGATATCTGCATGGAAACCCACTACTTTCTGTTTGTGAGGACATTCAGACAAACCATTTTAGCAATTCTGCATTTCTCCCAGTTTACACTGTCTGTTGCTTGTGACTGTTTTGCACAGGGCACCTGAAAAAATGTCTGTAGCCTGCAGTTTTTGCTCACAGGCTTTCTCCACCATGTGCATTCTCTCTTCATTATTATTCCTCTTGTTGCTTGAATAGCCACTTCTGTGCATACCTGTAAAAGACAGGAGGCATTTAAGCAAGTCCCTAGAGTTCTGGATTTCACAAGGTAGAAGTTATTTATGCAGCCAGCAGAAAATTGTCTTTTTCCTAAGTGTAGAGCTTTAGGAAGAAATAAATCACAGTGAGAAGAAAGCACTGGAAGAAGTGTTTTACTGAAGCACCAGCAGAGCTCTAGCTGGACAATATGCCCGCTGCTTCATTCCCCTCCCACCAGTTTTACGGCCCTTTCCCAATTTTCTTCTGGATGGCAGCATCTCTTATTTGTCCTGGTGGTGGATAACTGCTTCTTTCTGAGGAGCAGCATCAGTAGTAAATAGGGTTGAAGTGTGTTTTCCCGCATTCACTTCACTCAGAGGTATCTAAAGGAGCGTTTTTCTCCTCCCACCCCTTTGGCCATCCTGACCTGCTGCTGAATTTGCAGCAAGGACCCCACAAATCAGCAGAAGAAATTGTGGAGGTGCCTTGGCTACTCCAGTGCAAAGTGTGGCAGCTTAGCTTAGACTGCCAGCAGGTTCGGTGGGCAGCACGGCACAAACCTGAGTACTGGCTCCTTCGAATTCATTCAGACTCTGCAAATGCAACTTTTTGATAAACATTTATTCTAAGAGGGAAAGAAAGAGAAACAAATAGTAAAGCATAAGGGTCACTAATGTCATGTTTTTAAATCACATATAAATTAAAGGGAAAACATTTTACTTCTGAAATGTTCAGAACAAAAAGTAGGTGGAGAACTTTTTAATTTAAACAAGCTATAAAACACTAAAGGTTTATAACAGAAAAATTGGGGAGGGGGGAAAGAACATTGCCTCTCATAACACTTAAAAAGGAGAAAACAGGTGGCAAAATGGTTTATTTGTAAAATGAAAAGAATTTAGCCCACCCAACAACTTGTCAGTAAGTGGAGCAGTTCCTTTTATCTTTTGTGTGTTCTACTAAACACAATATTTGGGAGCTTTCCAGTTACAGAAAATCAATATATAAAATCACTAATTTGGTCAGTTTTCTTCTTGCAGTCTATCTGGTATATGTTCAAATAAAAATTAAAATAGGTGGGTTTTTTTCAACTCCCCCCCCCCAACTTATCTCACTGTTAAGCAGGGAAAACAGAAGAGGACAGACTTCTCCCAGCAGAGTTTGCAGAACTCACACAAGCGAGAGGAAGAAGTGACAAGATCTGCATGAAGTGGTGGGGGAATATAAATGCAGCTCCATGGTTATCCAGCAGGTAAGATGGGCTTGTCTCTTTGGCCCTGCTCTCTTTTAAGATGAGATAGAAGATATTGAGTCAAACATTGTTGTCACAGCAAAAAAATGAGTTTTCACAAGGGTTCAGGGATGTAATGCCATAACTGCAGAGCATTTGGGGGCCCATCCAGTGAGGCTGTGTTTACTTTTAAGCATGTAGCTTGTCCCATTTATTTTACTGGGACTATGTGTGTGCTCTCAGTGGGGAGAACAGAGCAAATTGAGAAGAGAAATAGTTGATATATAGAGAGAGAAAGCATGAAAGGAAGGAAGAGAGATGGCTATGAGAAACAGCAGAGAATGAAGGATGTGTCTGTTTACTTTTCTAAGAAGATATATTTTTCTGATGGTAGCGAATAACATACCAAGTCAGTAACTCAACAAATGCCAGAATTAAGTAAAACTGATACTTTTAGTGACTGAGACAAGTATAACAAGATTAAATTAATTCTTACTCTAACTCCATTGATTTAAATTCAGTTATCTCCAGGGCAAATTGCTCCACAAAGTTCTTTGCAGATTGTATTAACTTCCTTAATGTGGAGTTGAAATTCTGCCATTGTTCTAATAATATTACCACATTACATTCCAGGGATCCCATCGGATGGCCTGCATAGCTGTTTTTACTTTTTAGTAAAGGGAGGATGTCACATGACTTATTAGGAAAGAAAATATATTCTTGCTACTTTAACCTTGTATAAATTAATTCATTTGCATTTTAATTTTAAAGAAACAGTCTGAAACCATGAAGCAGCCATAGTGTATGTGAGAGCCCCAAATTAAAAGTGGCTAGACGTAGACGAGAACTAGTTTAGGTAAATAAAAAAGTAAATAAAAGGAGACATTTCTGTGTATTTTGGATTAATAAAGCTGAAATATAGAGAAGTATTAAAAATGATAATAGTATGTTCTGAAGTTGACGGTCATCTTTTCATTTACCATGGAAGGCACATGTGAATATTGTTTATCTTCGTTTTTAGGGAAAAAATATTTTACTCTGTTGCTGAAGATCTGTTCAGTTATAATTTTTATATTGTTAGTGCTACAATGCGATTTTGTGAATGAGTATATATTGCAGCTGGGCTTTATAGGTGTAAGTAGTTTACTATTGGAATCTACCAAACTGCATTATTCTGGACAAATAAAAGCATATCTAGGCATTTAAACTTCTCCCTGTTCCATGGTATTTTAGGACCAATGCATTTCTAAGAAAACAGTAAAAAAGTCTTCATCTCCATCCCAGCTTTTGCACTTCCATATGGTCTGCACTTTGAGAAGTGGCACCAACATTTCATCCTGATGGTGGTGATATTTGTAGTGCTCCCAACACATTTGAGAAAGAAAAGCCAGTGAGATGGGCTAATTTCTGAGGAAGTTCTGTTACCCCTGTGCTTATTATTGACGCTGACAATCTCTTTTTAAGTATCTATTACTAGTTAAGTATCTGGTGGAAATTATAACTGAGTGAAATAGGTAGTTCCTTGGATAGCACGGGGCAACCTGGGGAAGGGCATTAACTTCCACTGATACATGGAGTTAAAGCAAAGACCTATCAGATTTTCCTTCAAATAATGGAAAAGTCTCATCTCTGGATGGGATAGGAAGGATGTCGGTTGTGTGAGTTCTGCCCGCCCTGTGCCCGGAGGTCGCAGGACGTTGGGAAAGGTGGGTTTGGCCTCCCTGTTGGCTGCAAGTGTTGCGATCCTGAGCAGACTGGGACAAAGGTCTGTTTGCTTGTGTCACTGTGAACATGTGTCTTTATGCCAGCGCTTGTGAAGTATCTGAGAAGTTAATGCTTCTCTTGCCAGTGAGGGTGGAGAAGGGCGTTGGTGATTAGCAAATACATTTTTGAACAGGTGAAGAGAAGTAGGAAAAATGTAAATTAACAACAACGTTTGGAGATGCTTTTTGCTTTAAATATATCTACACTCACACTGCGTAGGAAGAGTGATACCATTTGCAACCAACTTTTGCTCCTGTGTAAAGTCTGTGAAACCCAAAAGGGGATTCATATGTGTGAACTGGGGGTGAAGCTGTGCCAGAAAGACAAGTTTGTGGTTTGAAAGGAAAAGTACCGATATGGTGAATCTTAAAGAGACTGAGGAATTCCTGGTCAACTGGATTTATTAGGCACCATATTTTAAGATGAAAATGGCCAAATCCCATGGGAACAAGCAACGAAGGAGTCAGAGACAGGCAGCCTTTAACTGATAATATTTGCAGATGTCATGAAGACTGAAGGAAAGATAAAACATGAAGAGGGCAAATCATTGAAAGAAATTATTTGGATTGGCTGGCGAGAAGAACATAAGTGAATATATTTTAAACAGCCAAATGCAAAGCTGTGCGCTTAAAACCAAAGCCTCGAGGAAACACTTATCTTTATGAGGGGTTCTTTAGGGGATGCCATGATTAGGAAAAGGACTTTAGGGTCATGGCGAATAATCAGCTGTGCAAGAGCTACTAGCCAGAATCAAAATCTTAAATTGGATTTATGAGCAAAATTGGATTTATGAACAGAAGAATTTCTGGTACTATTAAGTGAGTTATATTGCCTCTGTGCTGGGTACTGAGGTGAATACGGTTGTGGTACAGACTCCAGTGCTGCTGCCTGCAGTTCAAGGGAGACAATTATTATTTGGAAAGGGTGCAAAAAAGAGCCTGCCAAACCGCTGAAAGATCAGAAAACATTTTTTATAGTTAAAGACTCAAGGAAGTTATTCTGATTAATGAAATAAGTAGAGAGATTACTTAATCAAGCTTGGCAGTCCCAAAATAGGAAAGAGGTCAAGGGGATTCTTCATTCAACATACAAGCTATCAGAAGCTCTAACTACTATAAGTTTAAAACTAGGGCTAGGAAAAAGGCAAATTTTTAAGCAAAGGTACTTAATCATTGGAGCAACCTACCAAGGCTTATGGTATTCACCAAATTCTTCAGCACTTCAAAAATTTTAAACAAAAGACGGTGTTGTTTTAAAAGAGGTTCTAATTCAAACTGGTCCTGCCTCAGGTATATCTAAAGACTTGTTCTGTACAGGACTAAATAATCAAACACCTATTGTACAATCTATGTATGTGTAGTCTTATATAGTATGTGTAATCTATACTGACTAAATAATCACCAGGGAACCCTCTGAGTTTATAGTCAATGGAAATATGAAATATACATTTTCCGTAGATCAAAAAAAGTCTGTTTTATTAGAGCAAATAGTGGTATACAAATGTCATCTCCCTTCCCCAAAAGCAATAATTTTTGCCATCGGAGCAGCAGAGCAGCTCTGGGACACTACAAAAACAAGAGCATTACAAATCCTGCAGCTGAGGCATCTCATCTGCATCTTCTGTCTTGCGCTCCCGATGACATCCTAGATGGCAGTGATTGAAACTGTCTGTTTATTAGATGTGACGGCTTCCATTGATGAGGCTGTTTGTAATACTAAGAAAAGAACAGATGCTAAGATGAAACAGCTTTAATTTTCTAACCACAGAGCTGTTGCTCTGTAGACTACTGAGACAGAGGCTCTGTGATCATTTAACACCAGCTATGTGTGCTTGTACATCACGCAGCAGTACAAATTTGATGAAAATCAGGCAAGAGCATATGATTCCATTTCTGTTGGTTTAGCCAGAGCACACAGTACAGTGTTTACATTGGCCTTATAATTTTATGTTGACTTTTTGCTGGCTGCAGGAAGACAGCATGAAGTTAGAGTAGCCTAGACAGAGAATACTTGCTCTGCATTAAATCTGCTAGGCCAAAATCCCCTCTTTTAAAAATCATGAACAAATTTGAGTCACCTGAGTGACTCTGTACCAGTATATTGCATCATATGATTATGGTGGCTTTGGGATCTGGCGCTATAGGTCCTTAAAAATGGATTTACTATCTTTTTAAAACACAGCTTGAGAGCCAAGCTGGACTTAGAGTTAAAACAGTGATATCAAAAAATAATCTCATTGTGCCTGCTCTCCAACCACAAATGCTAGTATGCCAGGCCCTGTGATACCTTTGAAATTGCCAATGATTCCTGAAAAGAAAAAACAACCAGACAAAAACCTCTAGCTCCAGTCAAAATAGGAACACTTTCAGGAAAATAGCTGGAGGTGCAGATGGTTTACTTTGAACTTCCTTTTTCAAAATCAAGTTTTGTCTCTCTAGATGTAGTACATTCTTTGCAAAAGTGTAACTTCCCTCACTTCTGACATACGTTGAGTCCTCTGGTTTTGGGAGGGTGCTGGGTGAGCCAAGCAGGCCAATTAATTTTAAGCATGGTTGTAGTCAGTTTAAGTGAATGGTCTACAAGAATGAGTAACTTCTTTGTCAACTGACTAGGCAATTTTAGAAACCATAAAGACAAGTCAGTTGGTGGTTGGGCTACAAGGTTTATGTTATTTTTAAGGCTGGAAGGAGGCACAGTGACACAGATGCACTTTGAAAGTAGGTTGGGAGAGAATATTCCATAAAAAAAGCAATGTATGCATCAGTGCAGTTTTCCCCAATACAGTATAGAAATGAAAACACAGTTGTGGTTGTCTGATTTCTAAGGACAAATACTTTGGATGTTCTGGAATTACAATATCAAAATATCAAAACCTACAATGTAGGTAGCATGGGAAACAAAGACTTCAAGAAGTCTGGACAGATAGTGAGCTCAGGCTCTGTGTTGGAAATCTGGAATAGCCCCACTGGTCTTCATGGCAGTAGATGAACTTGTCCCTGTGAAAGCAAGATCAGGATCTATCTTATTACTTGACATTTTGAAAATGCAGAATCAATTTTTAAAATGTGCTTCAGGACATGGAACAGCTAATTCTCCTAGTTATGGAGTGTCACCTTCTGATCTGCTGAACTTCACAGGGCTTTTCTAATGTGAATCCACAAAGGCTCAAGCATTTATGAAGAGGCATTAACCATCATGTAGCTAGAACAGCTGTGTGTCAAGTCCCCAAACCACAAAATTCACATTACTGGGTAGTCTTTGGAGTGACATTTTGAAGATACCTGAAAGTACCACTTAATAAAAATATGCTATTAGACTGATGGTCTTTTTTATTCCTTTACTCTGAGGTCCAAGAGCTCCCTTTCTCATGTAGTTTTAGAGTTCAGAGTCTCTCATTCTGTCATCCAGTACATTGGATATATGTTGTCTGGTTTTTTTGCTTATATTCATCCCGCATGAAGAAAATGCATAGCTAAAAAAAATACTTCAGGATGCTTTCCAGGGAATATCACCTACATAACGCTCAAGATATTCTTTAACATTCCTTAAGCCCTATCATGATATTGAGTGTATCCAATGACAGACTGTCCCCCTATAAATAAGTTCCTAAAATGAGCATACAGTGGAATAGCTGCCTTAAAAGAATTTTGATGTTACAAAGGCAAGCAGTCACAGAGTTAGAGAAATGCCAAAATTAGGGTGGTCAATACAAACTTAGTATGGTCCTGTTGTGCAAATGCCCAGTCTGAGACAGTCTCTCATTACATGAGAGCGTATTTTTTCCTCCTGATTTATTCCAACTACAGGATACCTGGTATTCACCAGATGGTAAGCTACTTGATATTTCTTTTATTCTTTCTTTATAGTAGCCCTTGCCAGTGGCCTAATGTATTACCTTTTACTTCCCATCCCTATGGTCTAAAAGTTCAGAGGTCAGTCAGCGTGAACATGGCTTAACTGACAAACCATTTTGATTGTGTCATTTACAATCCTCTCTGCATACCTTCTCTTTGGTGTGGCAAAGCTCTGTTCAGAAATCCATGGGACACGTTCGGCACTCCAGATAACATATCTCTATTTTAAGAAATTCCCCTGCTGTGTTTCCAAACACTTCCTTTCAAACAACAGGACCCAAGGATCCCTAATAATGGAAAGTATTATGAAAACCAAGCCTAGAGAGTGCTACTAGCTCCTTTTCCAACTCACCGTCACCCTCACAACTGCTATAGGCAGGAAAACTTGACCCATACCTCAGCAGTGTCTGTTCCAGAGCTGTACACCACTGAATGAGTGGGTGGAGCTGCTTTCCCATGGGAAGCATGAAGTGGTACTTGCCTATATGCATAATCTCCGCAGTGAGTATCCCTCCTTCCGTTGTCCCTCTTGGTTCCAGAAAACTGAATTCTATTGCATTGGTCACAGGGAGAAGACTTGCACTTAGATGCCAGGTCTGCATTTTTTCCAGGGGCAGGCATCTGCCTACACCATGCTGCAGAGAAAATCCCACCACCCAAATCCTTTGAAAGTGGAAGAAAATACATTGTTTAGTAAATACTCAGAAAAACAGATGCCAAAGGGGTGCAAAGTGTTGCTGCTGATATTAATGATGCAATGATTAATGATTCCAAGTATTCAAGATGCAGTTAACTGCTTTCACCAACTCATCTCTAGCTGTATAGATAGAACTTGTAACTCGTATGACTTGAGTTCTTCCTAAAAGCCACATAAATACCCCATTTTGCATTGGGTCACAACAGCAGATTCAGAGATAAGTATGTTACTGACATGCAGAACTTCCTTTGCAAAAAATTACAGTTACCCCTTAAGAAAGGCAACTCCCCCCCTTCCCCACCACTAGGCTAAAGTGCCTCAGAGCAGCCCTCAGGCACTCTGCTCCAGCTGTCAAAGTCTTTCTGACTAGCCTGCTTGGCCTTTGGAAGGGTTCAGAAATCCTTACTCACCTCTTCCAGGAAGGAGTGAACGAGATAAGCCCTAGCAGGCTTCCCTAAATCCAGTGCCTTAGAGAAAGGAAAGGCTTCTCAGAGCAGGCAAGGAAAGCTGCCAGCTTTGCCTTGAGCCAGTATTTTCTACCTAATGTTGCAGAATGGTTCTCCAAGCAGCGTTGCACTTGTTCTCTGCTACACAGAAGCTGTAAGATATATATATTTTTACTCTATTTTGAGAAGCAGGTTGTTTACTGGGAGATCAAACATTTTGCTTACTTATATCTTACTATCTCATATATGACTCCTTTGGAGTGGAACAGTCTGAAATGGTTATCCACATGTGTCTGCAACTTCTACTTTCCTGGGGAGCTGCTTCTGCAGAGTGGAGCCTTAGTAATCCTCAGTTATACAGATAAGATCAGCTCCCTCTTAGATCACCAGGTAAAAGCATGCACATCCTGCATAGTGCTGATATCAATTTTACACAAGCTGTGGGAGCTGCAGCTGGCAGAAGAACTGGAATATTTTTTAATTAAGGCACTAAATGGACCCAGGAAAAGTCTCGTTTAGCAAACAAAATGAGGACAAACAGCAAAGACAGGTACTTTGCTACTGATCTTAGCCAACTTTCCCTCAAGGGTGCATCAAGCTTCCCCCTCTTTTTTATCTGCTCTCCTGCTGAGTGTAAAAGGGAGAAAAAGTCCAAGACCTCAGTCCTCCCTGCTTTTCTAAGCTGGATCATGCCATAGAGGTGCAAAGGGAGATCCATCCCTGTGCACCAGGGACTACAGAGACTGACCAGCTGTTTCCGCTGCAGGAAGGCAGACATCTTGCACTCTACACCTCCCAAACATAAGCAGTGGCACCTCCTTTCATACCACAGAAGTGTATGTCTGAGCTGGTGCGAGTTATCACAGGTACTGCAACTACGACCTGAAAGTGGCTGAGGGAGGCCTGGCTGAGGCACAGAGTTATTCAACTACATTTATCTTTTACAGGGTGGGAAGTGGAAGTAATGAGGAGATGTATGTTGGTGGAACTGAGTAGCAGCAAGGAGGTGACATTTCACAGGAGCGAAAATGCAAATAAGAATCTAATGAAGGCCAGCTAATGGGAAGGGAAGGTGGAAGCTGAGCGGAGAAGGGGTGTATATAGTCATCATGCTGTCTATTCATATTATAGTTGGATCTGTGCTCTACATGCCTTTGCATAGCCTCTGCATAGGGAAAGACCTGCAAAGAATATATGGTTTTCTTTTTTACATATACCTGTCTAATTCACTCAACCATGCCAATTACATATTCATTTCCCTCCTCAAATAACAAGTGAATACAAGAAGACAGAAATAAATGAGAATGTAAGACATGCTCTTTCACACTCTCACAATCGTCAGACTAAATGGATCATTTCTGCAGCTCCACGGAAGGCAATGAAGCTGAAATTAGTTCTTCATGCATGGATTATGGTATTGCATAGTGATTTTTAGGCATCCATAAAATGCAGTATAAATAGTTTGTGCTCAGTCCTAAGGGTGTGGTGTTTCATTTGTTTGTATACTTCTGTTAGACTACAGCTATTCTACAAGCTCAAGGAAATATTTAATTGAAAATTTTAGTACAAATGAGAGAATAATTTTGCAAAAAGGGTGGAAAAGAGCTGAAGAGTGATAAAATAAAAATCAGAATGTGCCTACATTTGAAGAAAGCTGGGAAAATAACTTTGAAAAATATAGTAGAGGCGAGCAAGCCTACAAACTACAGTATAAACAAAGTTATTATGTCCATTTTTATTTGTTCAAGCCAGGAGAAAATTAGAGAGAGACATGAAAGGCAGTAGAGACATCATGACAGACAACTTTCTGATGGATAACGGGCAATCCAAACATGCTGTTTTGTGTTCTTTCTCTTTCTTTGCCTATGCCTAACATTCATCCATTTGGTTTTCCTGTACATCACATCCACATCCTGAACACAATTCAGGTGGACTGAATTCTTAAATGTTCTTCCTGAAGGAAAAAAAAAAGTTCATTGAGGTGGAGAAGGATTGAAAGTCAATAACCTTTAATATAGAACAGACTCCAAATCAGGTTGTTTCCTAAAAAAGTTAACACACCAAAAAAACTAAAAATCAGATTATCAGGATAAAAACATAAACATTGAGCACAATAATAACTGATATAGATTAAATGCAGGTACATACCTAACTAGGCTAAACCTTTCAGTCACAATCTGTTGCATCAGTGCACAGATTCTCAGGCTAAAGAATTCAGTCATTTCTGGTTCTTAAGGCATAAATGTCACTTTTTGTCCACTGACTACATCTGAAGTCAACAAATCCATCTGCTGAATCTCACACTTGTAGAATGTATTTACATCCTCTCTCAGCCAACGTCATTGGCCAGCTTGATATAGTTAAGTGGTCTGCATGACACATTCAGATCCTGTTGAATCTAAGCTCTCAAATTAAGTATGTGTATGACTTTCTCAGTTGCAGGAGGAAAGGGGAGCAAAAACAGAAATAGTCCTAAGATGCACATCTTGTTTTTATAGGTTGTCAAATGTGATGTTATTTGACAAATAGATTGCTAATTTTAACAAGTATAGTCTATTGCAAATTCTTTTAGAAAACCTTGTATCAATGTCCTTGGTAGAGGCTCTGGAGACTGAGGGAGGTGTGGAGAATAACTTATATCTCTTTCCATTAAAAGACTATAACATCTTTATTCAACAACAGTATGGTAGCTTGTCGAAACTCACCACGAGCATGCTAGACAACATAACATTCCTTAATGCAACCCACTAGTATATTGTTACCTAGCTCACTTGGAAGGGAAATTCCACAAAAACTATTTTGTGTCATCCGTTGTTTGTCTGAGCAAGTCCCCTCTTTAGAAAATAACCCTTATGAGATGTTAATTGATCCCTTCTTTGGCAAAAGTCTGAAAAAACCTCTTGCATTGAACGAGTCTTAACATACTAAATTATTTGTATTTTTCCATTTATTTCTTTTAATCGAAAGCACGTTTTCTCTTTTTTTTCAGAGAAGCTTGAATTTCCTTCCAATTCTGGGTGAAATGCCAGTCCAACTAGCTGCCAATAAAGGTTGTCCCATCTTGGTAAAGATTAAAACTAAAGAGAATTAGCAATCTTCTATATTGCTCCCCCAAATACTATGGTTTCTTTTTATCAGTTCATGTGGACATAATTTCTTTCTTTGAATAACTCTATTGCTAAACTATCTACACAACCACACTCCCTACTTGCTGAATCCATAAATTATGTTTTATATCAGGTTGTTTAGCATACATCTAATAATCAGTTAAAAAAAGAGCAGTAGAATAAAAAACCTTCGGAAGAGAGAGTCTTTTTTAGGAGAGAAAGTGCTTTTTTCAGTCAGAAGAATAAAAGCAATCTAGATACATTTATGCTACGTGACTGAAGTTTTGTGTCTTTGTTCACTTTTTTGCTAGATTTGACATATCCCTCACAAGAAACTGTGGTTCTTGAGAGAGAGAAGAAGGTAGTAGATTGCAGCTTATTATTCACCTAGATGATAGGAAAATATCTTTTATATGTCAAGCGGTACAATGTAGGTGGTATAATTTCCCATTATCTTGCGTTGCTACTCATCTTTAACGACACTTTTTAAAACCTTCCTTGTCATTGGTATGGTGTCTACACAAAAAGTGATTGCACATTTTACCTTGTTGCAAAAAACAGATTTCCAAATATTAGAAGCAGCTCAGAAGAGTGACTATTCTTCACTAAAATGCATATATACAAATATACATATACAATGTGATTTAGAAGTTTTTACTTTATAAAGGTAACAGAGAATTTTCTATTTTGTAGTTTATTTCATTAACCAAAAGAATGAATGTGTTTGCAAATCAAAGCAATGAGAATTTAAAGCTAATCCACACACTAATATGGAACTGAATTCTGAGGTTTAAATTAGATTATTAGCAGAACTGACTATTTTACAATCTACTTGGGAAAAGTACTAGGCAAAAAGCTTTCATGGCACTTTGCTTTTGCATGACCCATGTAGCAATATGGGCCCTGGTTACTTCGGCAACTGATCAACAACTTCACCTTGGCTTTAAATGCAAAGCTGGAAAGACATTGAGAAAGACATGAAGTAAAGAGCTAATTTGAATGSAAGAAGAACAATGCATGGAATCATGAGCAGGGAAGTATTTTTAGGACTCTGAGCAGTTCATAAGAAAGTAGAAGAAAAAGGGAAGTTGAGTCTTGGTCAGCCATTGATTCTTATACCCATGACCGTATAAAGTGGAATTTAAAGAAGTGAGAGAAAAGGTGATGAGAGAATTTCAGAGCCTTTCCCATTGAGTCTTACAGAAAATGTCAGATTCTATATAGAGGAGGAAAACTGAAGGAAATATTCTTAAACAATTACAAAAATAAAATAAAATGTGCAAATATTATCCTTTTCTGGCAATAAGGAAACTTTAAACTCTAGAAGGCTTAGGTTGCTTATCTGGGGTACACCTTACTATCGTACACAGTATTTTTAATATTCTAAAGCTACTCAACAGCACTGGACTAAACCCCTTGTTTTTTTCCACCTTCTAAAAGTGACTGCATTATTCAAATAGGTTGAATGCATGTATATTAAATATATAACTTGAATATTATCAAATCTACATAGATTAAGAATACAATTTTCTCTCTTTGCATTTCTCATTCTGTTTTCCCTCCAGTCAACAAAGTCTGGATATTGCTTGCTTGTTGGTGTTTTTTCTTTTTTTTTGGTATTATCTTTTAACAAACTCTGTGAGAATATTGCTTTTTATCTTGCACCTGAGAAGGTCTTTCACCAGCAGCACACGAGCCATAATCCTGGGAAGTGGGATCAGGTTAGTATGAATCCAAGACTCTCACACTCTCCCACAGTAATACTGAGTCTATGACAGGAGACATGACAATGGATATAAGTTGTATGGGATGCAGTTTTAAAAATAAAAGCTTATATGGAAAGTGTAGATATGCGTGTATATTCTGTAAGGCATCTGATTTGGTACTTTTGGGCAATGCAATTGAGAATTTAGAACAATCAAAAATTAATATGATAATCAGTGGATTAAAAATCCACTAATTGAAAGATGACATGTTATCATTAGGGAATTGTTTTATTAGGTGCTAAAGGGATTTGTTCTTATTCTACAGTACGATATTGTCATCAATAATTCCAAAGCAAACACTCAGACTATATTATATATATTTCCAGATGATATGAAGCTTGAAGGAATGGCAAATAATGCAGAATAGAGGTCATAGAGCCCTCTCAATCATTTGATAAGCTACCTGTGCAATTTTTAGGACAGCCACATACCAAACAATAATTTGAAGAACAAAGGAAAGCATCTGAGGTCATGGAAACTAAACATCTGAACATATGCTCTCAGCCTGTTGCTGTTAGAAAAGGTGACCTCAATCTTTACTGTATAATAGGAATCCAAGTAGGAAATTAGACTATCTCTGACACTGATGCAACCATCACCACAATACAGTGTCCAGCCTTAACACTGATAGATGAGGAGAAAATTGAAAGTGTTCAGTCAAGAGTCACAAAAATGACCCAAAGGCTACAGAATGATCCATAACAACTCTCAATAAATTGTTCCACCATCTAACTAACTTAGCTTTAATTTCTGATCGTTGGAGTTTCTTACACTTTTGTCTGCTGAAGGGGAGACTCCTCTGTAATCAAATGGCTGCTCCATGTCATAGAAACCGTAATCAAGATAAATCAAACTTTCACCTAGGTAAGCTAAGTAGATTGAACTCACTGAGCTTTTTTACTGCAATGCATGTTTTTTAATCTTTCAATTATTCTTTTGATTAATCTAGGCTCCTGCAATACGCTTTTAGTTTTTTTGGAGGGGTGGAAGGGTTGAGGTTTTTTTCTGACATTGTGTTTCAGTTGTAGTTAATGCAAAAGAAACTCCTTGTGTCCTGAGTGAGCAGGAAAATTGCTAGTACATAATATCTCTGACAAAAAGGTGAAGCCTGTTGCTGAAAATACTGGTTAAGTATCTGTTTATACTATTAATTCAGTTATTTTAATGGCTATCCTCTCAGACACGGTCAGGCATCTTTGTAAACTCAGACTCAGGATTATTCTGTGAAGATTTATGCACAAATCTGACTTCATGTACTGAAACTTCAGAGACTTAAGATGTTTGTGCTGAGTAATGTTAAGCAAATGTATGAGTTTTTTGAGCCCAAACTTTCCGTTGTCTCTCTGCAGAATCTAGAACGCAATTGCAAATGTTGGTACTAACTTTTAAAGGCTTGCAATATCTCAAAGGGAGTTTTGTGAAGATTAGTTAGGAAGTTTTTCTTGTTTTTTTTTTTTCAACTATGCATTGATGGCAAAATTCACTGCTTTGAGGAGCCCGGTGCATGGAATTTACTTCTTCTGCTGGTCCCCAGCTCTGAAGCTGAGGAAACTTCCATGCATGTATACACAGCATTTTCATTTGTGAGCTCCTTTGCAGATACTGAGGATTCTTTCCCCTTTTTAAAGTAGCTCAATTCTACTTCTGAAATAAGGACTTTTTTGTCTACTTTTGTTTTTAAATGCAATTTATTATGCATTTGTTGCTCAGTAAATGAATTTATGTGGGCTACAACTGTACAGAATTTCAACCTTTCTTTAAAATCTGTCTTACAAATCAGTGTCCTGTTGCTACCAGTGCTGTCAAATATTAATAAAATAGAGGAAATATATTCTTCTATTTCAGGAAATGCCTGTAAAGCCATTTCAGCTTAAGAGAATCAGATTTAAATATTATTTACAGACATGTCTAACACCTTACAACAGCAATAAATACTACTGGTATATTAAGCATTTGCTTAAATTCAGAAGATAGCAGCTGAACTAATTCTATGTTAGTTTTTCTCCTCCTGTACAAAACATGATATAACAGCTTGACAAAACATTTATTAAAAAAATCTGAAAACATTTTCAGGAAATGTATTTTATGTATGATATACCAGTTTGGAGTCTTGTATAATAATATTGCATGGGATGTTTGTATCTTCTTTATATATTACACATATGTATTAATTCACAGCAGAAAGGAGGAAAAGAGAGATAATTATACTTTGGGATATATATGGGAAAACTGCATGCTCGATCACCTCTCTGAAATGCCTGTACACCAATGCACACAGCATGGGGAATAAACAGGAAGAATTAGAGATCTGTGTGCGGTCGCAGGGCCATGATCTCATTGCCATTACAGAGACATGGTGGGAGAGCTCACATAACTGGAGTGCTGTCATGGACCTACTTAGGGACCTACTTAGAGGAATCCCATGGGTTAGGGCCCTAGAAGGAAGGGGGTCTGAGAGAGCTAGTTAATATTCAAGGATCACTTCCTCCAAGCTCAAGATTGGTGCATCCCTATGAGTAGGAAGTCAAGCAAAGGGGGCAGGAGACCTGCGTGGATGAGCAAGGAGCTCCTGGCAAAACTCAACCAGAAGAAGGAAGTATACAGAAAGTGGAAAGGGGGACAGGCCACTTGGGAGGAATATAGGAACGTTGTCAGAGTATGCAGGGATGTGACGAGGAAGGCTAAGGCCCGTTTGGAATTAAATCTGGCAAAAGATGTCAAGGACAACAAGAAGGGCTTCTTCAAATACATCAGTAGCAAGAGGAAGACTAGGGAAAATTGCTGAATGGGGTGGGTGCGCTGGTGACGAAGGATGCAGAGAAGGCAGAGTTACTGAATGCCTTCTTTGCTTCAGTCTTTACTGCTCAGGCCAGCCCTCAGGAACCCCAGATCCTGGAGGCAAGAGAGAAAGTCTGGAGAGAGGAAGACTTTCCCTTGGTCGAGGAGGAGTGGGTTAGAGATCATTTAAGCAAACTTGACACCTACAAATCCACGGGCCCTGATGGGATGCACCCACGAGTGCTGAGGGAGCTGGCGGACATTATTGCTAAGCCACTCTCCATCATCTTTAAAAGGTCGTGGAGGACAGGAAAGGTGCCTGAGGACTGGAAGAAAGCCAGTGTCACCCCAGTCTTCAAAAAGGGCGAGAAGGAGGACCCAGGGAACTACAGGCCAGTCAGCCTCACCTGCATCCCTGGAAAGGTGATGGAGCAGCTCATCCTGGAGGCCATCTCCAAGCGTGTGGAGGACAAGAAGGTGATCAGGAGTAGTCAGCATGGCTTCACCAAGGGGAAATCATGCTTAACCAACCTGATAGCCTTCTCTGATGGAATGACTGGCTGGGTAGATGAGGGGAGAGCAGTGGATGTTGTCTACCTAGACTTCAGCAAGGCTTTTGACACTCTCTCCCATAACATCCTCATAGACATGCTCAGGAAGTGTAGGCTAGATGAGTAGACAGTGAGGTGGACTGAGAACTGGCTGAATGGCAGAGCTCAGAGGGTTGTGATCAGTGGTGCAGAGTCTAGTTGGAGGCCTGTAGCTAGCGGTGTCCCCCAGGGGTCAGTCCTGGGTCCAGTCTTGTTCAACTTCTTCATCAGTGACCTGGATGAATGGACAGAGTGCACCCTCAGCAAGTTTGCTGATGATCCAAAACTGGGAGGAGTGGCCGATACACCAGAGGGCTGTGCTGCCATTCAGAGAGACCTGGACAGGCTGGAGAGCTGGGCGGAGAGGAACCTCCTGAAGTTCAACAAAGGCAAGTGCAGGGTCCTGCACCTGGGGAGGAATAACCCCCTGCACCAGTACAGGTTGGGGGCTGACCTGCTGGAAAGTAGCTCTGTGGAGAAGGACCTGGGAGTGCTGGTGGACACCAAGTTGACCATGAGTCAGCAATGTGCCCTTGTGGCCAAGAAGGCCAATGGCATCCTGGGGTGCATTAGGAAGAGTGTTGCCAGCAGGTCAAGGGAGGTGATYCTCCCCCTCTMCTCAGTCCTGCTGAGGCCACATCTGAAGTACTGTGTCCAGTTCTGGGGATGTGGCACTGCTGGAGCAAGTCCAGCATAGGGCTACGAAGATGATTAGGGGACTGGAGCATCTCTCCTATCAGGAAAGGCTGAGAGAGCTGGGCCTGTTTAGCCTGGAGAAGACTGAGAGGGGATCTCATCAATGTGTATAAGTATCTGAAGGGAGGATGTCAAGAGGACGGGGCCAGACTCTTTTCAGTGGTGCCCAGTGACAGGACACGAGGCAACGGGCACAAACTGAAACACAGGCAGTTCCATCTGAACATGAGGAAAAACTTCTTCACTGTGAGGATGACAGAGCACTGGAACAGGTTGCCCAGAGAGGTTGTTGAGTCACCTTCTCTAGAGATATTCAAAACTGCCTGGACATGGTCCTGGACAATGTGCTCTTAGGTGACCCTGCCTGAGCAGCGGGGTTGGACTAGATGATCTCCAGAGGTCCCTTCCAACCTCAACCATTCTGTGATTCTGTGAAATTGGAAGTTTTAGGTTTTGTCCAGTAAGGCTGGTTGGAGTGTGAACTATGAGAATGAGATGATCTTTACAGGAATGTGACTGAACTCTGTAACTACAAACATTTAAAACACCCTGGAAAATAAAGTATGAGGCACAGTTGCTGTACTAATTTTGTGCATAAAAGAGATTTCCCAGTTCTAATTTCCTGAATTCTGTCACAGCCTGTTAATTCATCTATATAGCACTAATGAAATACTATAAATGCTCTTCAGAAGCTCAGGTGCAGGTACCTGTCTTGATTTATCTGTAACCCTGCATCCCAGCTTTATAATTCTGCCCTCTTTTCCCTTTTAAGGTCTTTTCAAACCTAATTTCCTTTATGAACAAAGGCTTCTAAAACATTGGCTATCTAATTTTATGTCTTCTTGTAATTGAATATTCTTTGCCTTCTGCCAGCCAAAGTCTGCAGGTTTTTTTGTTTTGTTTTGTTTTTTGTTTTCTCACATGTGAAGATGAGCTAGGCTTAGTTTTAGTTGAAGCCAAACCTAGAGCCCAAGGTTTAGTAGTCCAAATTTGAAATTGTATCAAATTTGATTTCTTGTATCAAAGGCTTTCATTTAAAATTCCCCTAAATACAACTAATACACTTTTGGGAATCCTTTTTGAATTTTTCACTTAGAATGCTGTTTTGTGGATAAATATTCTGAAACTGCATGTAGATCCTGGGCAGATAATTTTTAAATATTGAATAAAACTGTGCTGTAGCAAAAGAATTGATAAATTAAACATACTGAAGTCAGGAGACACAAAAGCTTATGATCTTTGAGCTACAATAATTTACCACATTGCGCGTGACATGGATATGACTGTCCATAAATAAAATAAGGCTGAATTAATGTGCCATACTATCCCAATGTGACTTCTTACCTAAACTCTTGAAATTAAATTACTTTTTATTTTATAGTTTAAGAAGAATTTAACCCAAGATTGTAGTTATTCAGTAGTAGCATTTTGCACCTACGTAGTTTAGATTTTAGATTTTCATTAAGGATAATGTTACTGGAGTGTTATATTTAAAAGCTGTCTTTTCTAACAAAAGTTACTGCTCTTGAATATATTTAAAAGATGATTGGGAGTAAATTTTAGAATAATTTGTGAAAGGCTGAAACTTTCATTAGGTCCCAGTGACACAAGACTAATTTCAAGGAAAATTCAGTTGAGACTTGGATCTTAGCACTAGTAAGAAGATAGTGAGGGAGCTTGGCCGAAAGTAGAAGCCAGAGTCAAGTCACCTGTTTCTAAGTGAATCATCTTTATTATCTATACTTCAGTTTTTAGGTATCTCAGTATACGTAGGTACCTTACCTGGGCTCTGAGAGGTTTTCTCCGGTAAATCTCCTATTTCCTAGATGCTTTAAGCATAGAATGCCTTAAGCATTGAACAATTTTTCCAGAAGACAACACCCTCTATATCTCTTTCTAGAGATGTTTTTAAAGAGTGAGCCAGTCATCTGATTAAATATACACAATTTTGACTTCTGAGCCCCAAAAGGGTTTTTTCTGTTATGGTATGATCTAGGACTGATCTTGTCCTAGATGCATTTCTGCAGCTCAGTATTCGCTGCTTTAAATGCTTAGGTAAGATTTTAAAATCTTTAGTGTTTTCCACTGGCTAACATGTTGGTTGGGTATGAATTCTATTCTTGGTAACTGATATAGGTCTACAAACCTACTTTCTGGGTCTAAGGAGGGTAAACTAAATTGAAACATCCTTTTATGGATTCTGCTCTAATTTCTTATATACTGAATTTCATGAATGCTGAAGGCTAAAGGTAGGCTGTAAAGTGAAAAGAAGGTCTGGCAGAATAGAGTAGAAGGCCACTAACAGTAGAATCATTTATGAAAAAAATGTTTGTAATCTTAGGATATTAAATTAGACGAATACATTGATTCTCTTGTCAGATATATACAATGAATAATAAATAGTAATAAATTGCAGCAGATCTCCAAGCAATTAAATAACCTGAAAACTGCATAGCTTTATGCTATACTGGAAATACTGATACATTTCAAAATTTAGCATAGATTCACAGTAATTTCATGCTGTGAATGTACAAAGCCTTCTTTTACCTCTGTATATATATACCTGTCAAGCTAAATGCTTTAAATTTGAGTCCTTTCTGAGTCATGTATCTATAAAATGTTTTGCTTTTTTAAAGTATTATCTTAGACTTCTAAATTAGTCAACTTTTCCAAAACTTTGATTTCAGTCTTAAGTTCAGCCTTGAACTTTCCATTTTCAGCAAAAAAAAAAAAAATTCACTGGTGTTGAAACATTCCTGGGAAAGTTCTAATAGAAACATTGTTATCTCTATGCATAGTTATAAGCAGGGAAATTTTACTATATATGCACACATACCTGTATACACATACAGTCATGCACACACACAATTAGATGCACAACTTGAACGTTGCATCATTTTTGTGCTATATTCACAGTAATGACACCACTCAAAATTTAGTGCAATTTAATAATGTGAAGGTATAGAACACTCATATATGAATGTACCCACATGTGATATTTTATCTAGCTATAAAAGTTTACATTATTTCTTGAATATAGCATCTGCTTCCTTCTCTAATCACAACTGAAAGCTCTGTGTGTGCTGTACATATATGGCACTTGCTCACTTCCCTCTACTGAAAGCATCATTGCTTAAGTTCAGTCCTGTCATGAAATGGAAGAATTTAGCAGGCTGCTTCTGGTGTGTTTGTGAAGGCTTCTCACAGATGATTTACAGCACTGGTAACAAATAGCTATTTCATAGTTTTATTTCCTGGCTTAACAACATTCTTATTTGGAATATGAAGTTTCTTAACCAAAATAATTTTCCTTTGATTAACAGAAAAGAACTTATCCCAACGAGTGAGAGCTCAAAAAAAGCATCTCTTATCAGTTGACAGCTTCCAGACTGTTCTCTCTAGTAGCTACCAACTACTTTGCTGTGTAGCTCTAGCTACAAGACTAAATTAGGTGCAGGTGGAGACTACGAAGAACAATGCATCATTTTTGCCTAATTATAGTCAATTCTCGCACATAAGAGCAGAGCAGACAGCTGGAATGAAATCCTGCCTTCATTGGAAGTTGATAGGAAATCTCCCATTGATTGCAGTGAGGCCTGAATTTTACCCCAGTGTTATGGCTGAACTATGGTAATGTAAGTCAGTCGGTCTTCATTTAGTATTAAATGTTTGTTTGGAGGTTAGGTTTATCATTAAAGTCCTCTGAAAGTATGCACAGAAGATGTGAAGAGGGGAAAAAAAATCTCTTAGAACTCACACATTTCCTGAGTGACATGGGTTTCATCTGGTGATGCTAACAGAGAAAGTCAAGCCATAGAGACAGGCCTTGCTTGCCAGTAATTTTCATTCCTGAGATCAAGAGATTACTTTAGTGTCTCTTTTCAGTTAGACAAAATTAGTTTCCTTGGTTTAAAATTAGCAGTGGTTTTCCCAAACTATAACAATGCTGGCTTGCTTTAGATGCTAGATGGAGAAAGTCTGGCTTGTTTTCTTCTGTTTTGTATCATCAGTTTTGCACCAATGTAAGTATTGATTTCCACAGAGCTACTCTAATTCACAATAATGAGAGGCTTTCTGAGACCGGAAGGTGCTTCTCTTGTCTGGGATCAATTGGGAATGATATAAATCAAATCAAAATGGAAATGCACAGCTATTCTTTTGTTGGTTTGAGCCCTAAATTTACCTGTTTTAACCAAAAATTGATTTTAAGAATGGATCAACCAATAAGATGCCAAGGTTCCAATGTAAACTGTGTTTTCTTCTATCCTGGTTTGTGCTAAACTGGCTGCTCAGTGATAATTTCTTTCTTTGTATCTAATGATTATTAGAAGATGAAACTTTTCCTTCTGCCTATTATAAAATAAGCAAGTGTCAAAGGTAAGTTTTGTACTACAAATGGTGTTTATAATAGATTTTCCACCCCCAAAGAATGTATAATTACTGCTTTTTAGTTAAGGGTTGAAAGGTTTTTGTTCCCTGTTTATATTACAACAACTTTCAAGAAATTAACATTCAGTCCATTAGCTTTCTTGGTATCTGTTCAGAACCCTCTGTGTGTGCATTATGCTGTTTGCGCTTTGCACTGTTACAGGGAACTAAAACAGCAAGTAAGGATAAGGTCATTATTGATTTTTGTAAGAAATAATGACATTGAGGTGAGGAGCTTCTTGCCAACTGATTGCTCACTAGAAGAGCTAAGGTTGACCTAACAGCCTCTGTCTACTTGGAAGTACATGTCTCGAAGATCGTTACTGCAGTCATAAAACCTGTACATTTTTTTTAAAGAAACATAGAAGATAAGAAAAGTGAGTACTGTGCTATGTGGTACTGCATAAATATACGTTCATATATGTGTTACAATATAAATGTTCAGAGTATAAAGGCCATAGGTGATGGCATCTATAATTTTTGATGCCAAACTCCATCTGTTTTCAGTAGTTTAACTCTGCCATTCTTTTATAATTTGGGCAGAAATTTCTCATGCTGAATTTCTGCCTCAGGCTGAAGACTTCTTTTTGAAAACTTGAATAAAAATAGCTTAGCCACTTTTCAGAAAAGAAAAAAAAAGTGTTGTTTTACTGAAGAGTAACTATAACCCCTACCTGACTGGGAGGGCTACACAGCTGAGCAGCCACATTACATGAGGGAAATGCATACTGCCCTGCCTGGTGCTAATGGAGGGCAGAGGAGAGACTAAAGAATGAAACCTCCTTCTTTCCTGATAAATCTGTATCTGGTTTTACCCACATGAAAATAGTTTTTACACTAGGAGCTTCACTGTTCCCATACTTTAGAACCAGGGCTAGAATTCTTCTAAGGGAGTCATTCTGGTTTCAGAAAGATGCTTTTTGATGACCCTGATTTTTGCTGAACCACAAGCTTCTGAGAACTGGATTGTCACATTCTCTGAAGAGATGCATTATAGTTTAGCCTGAAGTCATCATATTCTGTTTGTATCAAGCATGGTCTAGCACAAGACTACAGGGCTTGAGTCAGGCTGCCCCCTCTTTTTCTTCTTCAAAGCCAGGGAGCACTACAGGCAAAGAGACTGTCTCTGATGTGCTTTCAGTACTCCTTCATCTTTCCCCAGGCTGGGGAAGCAGAGGGATGAGCAGCCAAGCCTGGAGGGACAGTTAGAAAGCAGTGAATTGAGCACAGGCATCCGAAATGAGAGCGGGGGACTAGAAAATGATACAAGGATGCAGACTGAGAGTAAAAAGCTACATGAACTAAAGTCATAAAGGATCAGGTTAGGACAGGGGCTGAAAGTGGCAATACCACTAAGTTCTTCTAAGTTCTGGGCAACACTGGAGGTCGCAGTATGCTGCTGCTGACAAATAGCTGTGAAACCCACTGAAATGATACTGACCTAGTAAACTCCATGCAGCTGGTAATTGCAACAGCTTCCACTCACACTGTTAGCTTGAGCGGAGGGAATCTGTGTTGCTGTTCTGCTGCTTGATTATTGGGACTTCTGGGGCAGGAGGGTTGTTTCTATTTCATTTTTGTAACTTTTAACTCTAGAAAATTACAAAATGCTCTGTTAAACTAATGTAGTAGTTTAGTGACTTCATAACTGCATGAAGTCAAATGTTCCAAAAGAAAATGCAGAAACAGAGTTCTCCCAATGTTCCTAATGTGGCCCTTTTGCATTAGGACATAGCCTTTATTTGTATGGTAATGTACCTTCTTCTTTCCCTACATGATTCCTACTTCACTTGGTGCACATGATGAGCCTGCTCTGGCTATGAATCAAGGTTATGCAGGGAAGGAGACTATTGTCTATTTAGAACTTTCATTCCATTTCTTGGGAAACTTGGAAAATCTGTGGACTTGGGAGAAACACCAGAGAGTTGTGCACATACATTTAAACATAAAGAAAGGCACACTGTTAGCCCACAGAACCAGGTCATGGTAGATTCTGAGAAAAAAGAAATGAACAGGGAACAGGTATGTGTTTACAGTCAAAAACTCAACATGAAGGCACATGGCGATCAGAGAACCCCAGGCAACATGCATCATCCTGAAAGGAATCACAGAAGCCAGAGAGCACTTCCCAAATGGTGATGGTGTTGCTGGTACACAGCCTTTTGTCTCAATACATAACTACTTCATTATTTACCAGTATGCCACCATGCCTAGTGGAGCTGTGCTGCGATCCATGGCGCAACGATGAGGCAAACATGGGACTAGCTACAACGGCTTGGGCATTGCCATGCAACAAATGGAGTGAGCTGCCCCAGGGCAGGGGTACATCATGCTTGAATTTCAAGGGCTTGCTAGTTACTGGTTAGCATCTGAGCTATGATACACATTGATATTCCAGCTATATGCACTGTTTAAAAAACTATAACGCTGCCAAAGCCTTACCATAGGTGTACTTGAGGCTTACACAGGCATACACAATAGCATAGGCTGATGCACAACTTCAGCATCACTTACCCAAGTGCAGCATAAATTTTTAAGCTTTTGTTTTGTTGTTGAAAACCTAGGTACAAAACATGATTTCATTGTCTTTACAGATACCCATATCCTGATAAGACCTAGCATGCCTAATGTGTATGTAGGAGCCAAGAGAGTTAGCATATAGGTAGCGTAGTGTTAACACTAGAGAAGACAATGATCCCTTCAAAAAGAGAGAGAGAAAAAAAACCATCCATCAAGATCTTGTCTCTCTGGCTGAAGCGGACAACACCTGGATAGTGACTAGTTCAGTATGATTGAACCCAAGGATGTGTGTTTTAATCACCAGTGTAGGGTATCAGGCCATTTATGGCTTATTCTGTTTAGCTGTACTTGCATAAAACATGCTCATTAGCAAAGATTTCTGGTGTCCTTGCCTGAGTCCTTCATGTTTGTCTTGATCCTGTTTGACAACACTTGTAACAGTGTGTGCTTGACCCACCCCAGTACATCTGCTAAATCAGCTTCACTGGTTCATATTTAGCATTTTACCTTAAAACTGGGGTGGGCTAAAACTGCACATAAAGTTGGTTACTATAGTTGATGGGTAGTAGCTTGGTAAATGTGGTAGTTCAATCACAGTCCCATATGCCCATACACTAATTTTTTTTCCAAATTAAGCCCATGGCTCTAAGACAGCCACAAAATGTTAGTAGAGCTGCTACACTAAGAGCTAAGCAAAATATTTAATCAAAGATTACTGTATGTGAAATCAGTAAGAAGTCTTTTTCTGTTTTCATGTTGAAATTATAGTTTTTTAATCTTTCTTCTTAAGTTACAAACACCTTAGCTTTTCCTAACATTTATGTAGTAATAGATTTCATTATGCTATTTAGAAAATATTGTACAGAATAATCTCTAAAGGGCCACTGACAGCATGTGTTGATGAGATAACATCATCAGTAAAATGTCAAAGTTCCTGAAGACAGGATTAACCTTACTCCCTTATAATTCAGTGTTGCCCTGTTCAGTACAGGCTAATTCTATCACAAAGGTTATTTAAAATTAAATAAATTGTGAGGCAATCTCACAAGCTCATATTTGTTGTTATCAAACAAAACTTAACTTTATCCAGAACTTGCAACATTTGTCCTGTAGGGCCTGAGGGCATCTGTGGGGGTTACACAGTCTCAAAGGATAAAAATATTTATTGCCTCCTTCCTGAACCCTTGAACTCTCTGCAGGCATTACTTCATGAAAAATTGTCAACCTGCCTGGCTGGCCACGGGGGAGAGCTGTGGGTGACACACAGTGAAGGATTTAGCCCAGAATGAAGGCTGAGGTGAGCACCCAGCTATTCCATTTAGTCACTGTAATATCCTAAATCCTCGCTTAAGGGAGCTGCCGATGAATACACTGCTGGCATATGTTCTTGGTCCATATAACAGAGAAGGAGAGTTCATAGCCAGCTGCCTGACCCCTCGACCTTGTCAGTGTGAATAAAATACACAAAATTGTGCCTTCTGTGCTGTCATCTGTGGAAAGAGCCATTATGTGCTGCATGTCACGATTGCATTAGCATTGCATGAACACCGAATGGAAAACCTTCACAGTCTGTGTGTGCACAAAAGGGCAGATTTAAGATGGCTCTGAATGACCTGATCTGAGTTTTGAAATCCCACTTAAAGTTGCATTGACGTAATCTCATGTTTAATATAAATTGACATGAATGAGATTATTATTTCCAGGAATTTTAAGCAGAAAATTGATTAAATCTATATTTAAAGAATGAACTAAAATCTTTAAGAAATACAAAAAGTAACAGTCCTCATGAAGCCATGATGGGATTTGCTTCCCAAAGGGAAAGACCTTGAGCATGTTTGATATTCGTCTCTCATAAAGTCCATATCTGAAATGAAGTACAATCTTTACTTTCTCTGGACAAGACTATTTAACACAGATCCTCCAGAGAAACTTCAAGTTGATTAAAATTCTCTTAGTGTTTTCAGAAATGCAGCATTGTCTTTTACTAACTGCGCAAAGACAAACCCTATATAATCTGATTGTTGTTTCAGCTATTTGTTTTGCTTCTCAATTATGTTCAGATAAAACAGTTCAAATTGAAAATCAGCAACATTAACTACATGAAGTGAGGATTGCTTCTGAAAGAAAAAGCAGGAAATACAAAGACCTCTTTCTTTTTAGGTCAACTAGAATTTCAGTGTGTGTGAATATGCAGCTCGCTTTCACCTGCTCTCTTTGATGTACTGTAGCTAACTGTGTAATTTTATCAGAGAGTCTGGGAAGATTCAATTTTATTACAAGCAAAAGAAATGTGAAAATGGTAATTATGAAGTGATTAGAGTAATGCAGTACATGTTTTGCCCATACATTAAGATTTGGATTTTTTTATCTTTATTTTTGTTTTGTGAGTGGCCACATGAGTGGCCTATTTTTTTGCTTTAAAATATATACTTTTAAAGCCCCCAACTGGCCTTCTCTATCCCTAAGGAGTATGAAGCCTCCTAAATAATAAAAGATCTCCTCAAATTTCTCTGAATGTATTTTCAAAAGTGAAATATGGTATCTGTCCATGTTAGAAGGAGTAACCCTATATTTCTAGACTTTCACTCACTGTCCTAAACAATGGTCTTTCACTGCCCTAATACCTTAAACGGCTTAATGCTCTTCTAAGAATGCTTAAATGGGATTGTGAAGCTTTCATTTACACTTGGGAAACTATTATTCTTCATTCATAATTCTTTCCTCTGTGTTTGACTGAAAGTCAGCTTAAGGATTTCTCAAAAGCCTTACCTTCATTTCTACATTTATTTGCTTACTTATCTTCATAGGATGTTAAAGCATTCCAAGAGCATTGCAAAGCATATTGGATGCAGTTTTGCCTTCAAAAGCTCAGAATTTAAGGGTTTAACCCAGTTTGCATACAACTACTCAATGATGCTTTGATTTTAAGGAACGAATACAGTTATTCATGCGGGTAGGCATCAGCAGAGTTGGTCCATGCAGCACAGTAAATGAGTTCACGGGAGGAAGGATTTGGTTTATAAGATTTGCGTGAACATGACCTTGATTTATATTGTATGAAGAGTGGGTGACTGCCCAACCACAGTTACGTTATGTGATGTGGAAGCAGGTAGTAATGAGGGGAAGGTACTAATGCCCTCTTACAGAGCTCCTCTCGGTAAATCAACAGCTGAACATCCCTTCCTGCGTAGACATATGAAGGTGAGTAGGGACAGGTATGAGCTCCTCTGTGTACTCTTAGAGCTGGGGAAATATGAACCACCTCACTGCCCTATGAGACAGTGCACCCAAGCAAAAGTGCTCTGGCACCGTCACTCAGTTTGCAGGAACTTAACAGTTCCTGTGAGTTTTATTTGTTATCATTCTTAATTATTATTCCTGTTAGTATTAGAAGGGATTTGAAGAAGAGAAGGCCTGGTGAACAGGAAACAAATGACCTGGGTGTCACTTCGCAAGCAGTTACTGAGTACAGCTCACAGCATTTATCTAACTTCAGATTTAATTGTGCAGCTAATTGCTTAATGACTACTGAATCTACTTAATGCCCTGCTTGAATAGCAGTGCCCTCTGGAATGAGCACTGAAAGAAAGAAAATCAGCAGCAATGCAGTACAATTTGAATACCTTCACAGGAAAAAACTTGTACTCAGAAAGGTGTGCCCTTTCAGACACAGAAGTCCCTTCAATCATGGGCTTTTCCTTCTTCAGATTTGCTTTTGTAAACCTGAAAACTTTCCTCTGCCTACAAAATACTGCAGTCAATGGTATTTGGCAGCCCATGCTAATATTAATAGTATTCAGCAACCACCATCAAAGTTTCTCATTGCTTCCTTCCATTCCCTCCTTGATTTTTGAATCTCCTTCTTTCTGAACTTCTTTTTGTAGTGTAAGATCTTTGGGGCAAGAAATACCCTTTTCATTGTGGTTTATAGGTGTTAAATACAGAAGGACTGTGATCCACCACAAGAACTCCAAGATCATAATACAGGTAATATGAATAAGCCCAAGACAGATACCATGCCCGTTATAATTAAATATATAGTTTTTCTCAAATTACAGAGAGATCGTTTGAAAATTAGAGTAGACCATGTTATCTTTTATCTGTCAAGCACTAGAATGTATCTATGCCTCTGAAAGATTACTTTTGCTGGAGGCTTAGAAAAACTTTGCCAAACTTGTGACAAGATTTAAATATGGCTAGCTTTAAGTCTGCTTTGTTTCACCCGGTCCTAATTTAGACCTCTGAAAAGTCTGCTTTGTGCAAGCCTACGTTCTGAGCCAGTTTCAGAACTGACAGAAGAATGGTTGAAGAACAATACAATTGAGTTATATTTCTTTCAAGTGAGATGAGAAGGCTTGAGGATTTTTTACATGCATTGTAGCCCAGACAGCTGATACCTGGGGCAATAAGAACAAGCATAAACTTGAAAGAAGTAGTCGTCAGGGATGGAATAGAGGCACTGCTGCGTAAAGCTCATTCTATTACAATCAGAAAACTGTAGCCATGCAGTAAAGGTGAAGAATGATAAGAAAAATTCTGGATTAAAGATGTTGCTGACACACAGAAGGAGCGGTCCACCAGGGGGAGAAAACCTGAAGAAATCATTGCACTGAAATCATGAAAAAGTGCAAGAAATAAGAAGGGTGTGTAAAATTAAACACAATAATCCCTAATTTTTTTTTTTTAGTTATTAATTTACTCAGCTGTCTTACTTATCTTACTCCTCTTTGTCAATATCAGGAAATCTGGACATCTATTTTAATGTTTTGAGTTTCTTGCTAAGTATGTTAGTTCAGGCAAAGTGATTCAGCTAAATATACGACATCTATATTTCACAAAATCTATTTCTTGGCACTGAAAGGTTTTCTCAGTATTAACAAGTCCATGTGAAAGACCCATCATTTCGATTCCTACTGTTTCTTGACAGAAGGAATGTCTAGTGCAAAACATGTTTTAATAATAGCAGTATTTCAGATTGCTTTTATAACTCCAGGGGTTTAAACAGTTGTTTAGTGATCTTTCAAGTCAACAAGATTGACCATCGTACAAAGTCTTCCTGATGAACAGGCAAAATACAAGATTTTAGTACAAGACCGACCAATATAGAAAGTCTTCCTCATGATCGGCAAAGTTCCTGATGGTTTATTCTGTCAGAGTTCATATCTTGGGTAGGATTTATTTGTCCTAACCTGAGCAAATAGAAGTTAGTCATCTAAGCCTGAGCAGTCAGCCATAAGTTCACCTTATAATAAGGGAAAAGAAGGAGGCACTCTGAAAAGGCAAGTCATCTTTACCAAAGGCAGGCATATGTGTTCATATGAGCTGTACCCTTGAAACATCTATTTATGTCTAATGGGAGCTTTGCCTCACTGGATCAAGTCTAAATGGGTTACTTTCGATATCTAAAGCTAGATGAGATAAGCCCAACCACTTACCTCTTTATCTGATCTCAATTGCTCCTTTTTGTGTGCCTTTTGAAACCTCTTCAGCAGTGTCAACATAAATGTCCTGTATTCTAGTTCAATTTTGTACCCCCTTTACCCCAGGGTTAAGGGTTATCTCCTACCTTGACTTTACTATGTTCAGTATTTCTTCTGTGTTCTGACACTGTTTCTAATAATATGTAGCCCTTTCTTCAGTAACTGCTATTAATTGTATTAGTTGTAGCATGCTGTACTGATTCAGCTGTAGTCTGAACAGCCCTAGCAAAATATGAAAAAGCTAAAACTTCATCTGTGACCTGGGCTAAACTTTCTGGTGCTTCACACTCTTCCTTTGCAGTTTCATAGCTCATCACCACATTTATCCTGAAGTATTCACAGTCCTCTTTCTTCCCTCATCAAAAGGATGTTTTCTTGCTAAGGAATGCAAAGAAAACTTTTCCTGACTATCTTGTCAGGACAATATACTGATATCGTCCCTCTTCTACCCAAAGAATCCCAGTAAAAGTCTGTTTTATGCCTTGTAACTCTTTTACAGCATTTATTTCATTGCTTTTTGGCACAGTTGGCAGCTGTAAAGTAGGAACTGAGTTCAGGAGGAGGAGTTCAGCCAAACCGTTCATTCCCACTCCATTCAGTACCTTTCCTTCCCTCCTTGCTTCCCTTCTTCCTTCCCTCCTCCATTCTTTCTTCCTTCTTTCCCTTCTTTCCCAGGCCAACTGGCCTTTTAATCTGCCAACTAGTTTTTAACAGATATTTTCTATATAACCACCTAACTTCTCATTCTGCTACTTCTCCTTTATACTGTCCCTGTTTCTCCCAGTGGACTGCATTATCAATGCTACTCATGCACTATACATTAGAAATCCCAAATCCAAAGCTAGTCACTATAGTTAGATCTGTTTTGATGTATATCTAGCACTTATTCAAAACTCCATTCAAGGTCAGGGCTCAGTCCCAACTCACTGAAGTCAATGGCACATCTGTCCCTGTCTAAACTGGCCACTGTATTATAACTTGCTTTTGAGACTCATATTATATGAGACTCACAGTAGGTTCATCTGAAACTTTTAACCTGAAAGGCAGGAAGTTATTGGAAAACAAGCTCTTGTTTTGCAGTCCCTAGTGGATAACACCCACTTGGATGAAGTTGCCATCTGTTGTTTTCTTGGATTGTGTCAGAATATGTGAAATAAACTGGAAGAGAGAGAGGCAAAACGACAGCCAGATGCAAACAGAAAATAATGTTTGGAAATTTACTGTTGAGATTCTACAAAGAGAAGGATGTGCAAAGTTTTATGTTAGGTTTGGAAAAGCCCTGGTGGGGCAATAGAGGTGATTGTACCAATCACCAAAGAGTAGCTACAGTCCTGGTAGGGCATCAAGAAAGCTCCCTGGCTACCATAGATCCAGTGCCACGGTTCTTTATTTCTTTTTCTCATAGTTTGCTTCTATAAATGAGCTAAATGCTGGCAGCAGGGAGTGGGACCAGAGTCATCCTTTAGACCAAGACAAGAAGGGCAAACTAGAAGAGCAGTCAGAGTAAATAACGTGGCCTTAAAGATGGGAACTAAAAGTGTGTTATTCCCATTAACCTCTTCCATTCTGCAGCTGGATTCTTCTGAGCTGTGATGAAGAATCAGCCTGTATTTATAACCTGTCCTGTATTTATAACCTGTTACAAGACAAGAGAAGAAAGGAAAATTAAGGTATAGGGTTATGATCAGAAAATTCTTCAGTTTAGTGATGCTACATATATTTTGACTTTTTATCCTCTAAAATTTAAAATAAGGTGCTTTAGAATTAAAAATGGAACAGCAGCAATTCTGTTGATGAGAATGAAATAGTGTTGTTTATCCCCATTAAAATAACAGAATCACAAAATCACAGAATGGTTGAGGTTGGAAGGGACCTCTGGAGATCATCTAGTCCAACCCCGCTGCTCAGGCAGGGTCACCTAAGAGCACATTGTCCAGGACCATGTCCAGGCAGTTTTGAATATCTCTAGAGAAGGTGACTCAACAACCTCTCTGGGCAACCTGTTCCAGTGCTCTGTCATCCTCACAGTGAAGAAGTTTTTCCTCATGTTCAGATGGAACTGCCTGTGTTTCAGTTTGTGCCCGTTGCCTCGTGTCCTGTCACTGGGCACCACTGAAAAGAGTCTGGCCCCGTCCTCTTGACATCCTCCCTTCAGATACTTATACACATTGATGAGATCCCCTCTCAGTCTTCTCCAGGCTAAACAGGCCCAGCTCTCTCAGCCTTTCCTGATAGGAGAGATGCTCCAGTCCCCTAATCATCTTCGTAGCCCTATGCTGGACTTGCTCCAGCAGTGCCACATCCCCAGAACTGGACACAGTACTTCAGATGTGGCCTCAGCAGGACTGAGTAGAGGGGGAGGATCACCTCCCTTGACCTGCTGGCAACACTCTTCCTAATGCACCCCAGGATGCCATTGGCCTTCTTGGCCACAAGGGCACATTGCTGACTCATGGTCAACTTGGTGTCCACCAGCACTCCCAGGTCCTTCTCCACAGAGCTRCTTTCCAGCAGGTCAGCCCCCARCCTGTACTGGTGCAGGGGGTTATTCCTCCCCAGGTGCAGGACCCTGCACTTGCCTTTGTTGAACTTCAGGAGGTTCCTCTCCGCCCAGCTCTCCAGCCTGTCCAGGTCTCTCTGAATGGCAGCACAGCCCTCTGGTGTATCGGCCACTCCTCCCAGTTTTGGATCATCAGCAAACTTGCTGAGGGTGCACTCTGTCCCTTCATCCAGGTCACTGATGAAGAAGTTGAACAAGACTGGACCCAGGACTGACCCCTGGGGGACACCGCTAGCTACAGGCCTCCAACTAGACTCTGCACCACTGATCACAACCCTCTGAGCTCTGCCATTCAGCCAGTTCTCAGTCCACCTCACTGTCTACTCATCTAGCCTACACTTCCTGAGCATGTCTATGAGGATGTTATGGGAGAGAGTGTCAAAAGCCTTGCTGAAGTCTAGGTAGACAACATCCACTGCTCTCCCCTCATCTACCCAGCCAGTCNGCACTCTGTCCCTTCATCCAGGTCACTGATGAAGAAGTTGAACAAGACTGGACCCAGGACTGACCCCTGGGGGACACCGCTAGCTACAGGCCTCCAACTAGACTCTGCACCACTGATCACAACCCTCTGAGCTCTGCCATTCAGCCAGTTCTCAATCCACCTCACTGTCCACTCATCTAGCCTACACTTCCTGAGCTTRYCTATGAGGATGTTATGGGAGAGAGTGTCAAAAGCCTTCCTGAAGCTAAGGTAAACATCCACTGCTCTCCCCTCCGCTGCCCTCTCCTTCATCTGATAAGATACTTCTTTTGATACTGCACCAATAAATTCTTGTCTTTCTTGTTTCCAATGTTCAGACTTTAAACTATTACTTAGTGAAATAACACTGTAAGATGACACAGTTGGCCACTTAAAAGAGACAACACGGATTGTGTTCTCTGTTAGAATTGCCCTGGAAAGGGCCTTTGCTCCTCTGGACCGTAACCCGGCATTTCGGAGGGCCGGTGTCTAGTTCGTTGCTCGCACATGGTGAATGGTGAGATGAAGCCCTTTCTAGGCCAGTCCTCTTTTCCTAATGCAATACTGGGAGGTGAATTCAGCACCCTCGGGTGCCTCTGCAACTTAAAAAACAAACAAACAAACAAAAAAAACCTTTCCTGGTGTCACATCCCATCACAAAGACAGCTCCAATTTACTTTCCAGAAGGAAAGCAAAAAGGAAGAAAAAAAAAAGTTTCCTGCCTCCCAGGAGCCCTGCTCCTCAACCGTGTTCCTGGGCGCTGCTGAGGGAGCTCTCCCGGTCTCCCCCGCCCCCGTATTTCTTATCCCCCCCTGGCTCGCCGGGGCCCTTCTCCACACCTTTCCCCCTCAGCCTCCACCAGGTTCCCAGCCAGCCGCCATCCCGCCGCAGCGGCGGTTGGCGGGGGGGGGGCAGCCGCCATCTCCTCCCCGCCCCCCGCGGCGCCGCATCCCGGCCCCAGCCCGGGCCCGGGCCCGGGCCCCGGCCGGCCCGGCGCTAGTTTCCGGCGGGAGTTTGTGCGGCGGCGTTTCCCTTCCCCCGTCCCGGCCCGCCCCGCCCCGGCGCCCATGGAGTCGCGGGTGCTGTGCCTCGGCCGCGGCGCCGGCGGCGCGGCGGCGCGCAGGGTCCGCCTGCTGCTGCGGCAGGTGCTGCGCGGCGGCGCCCCCGCGGCGCGGCCGCTCCGCCTGGAGGTGCGGGCGCTGCGCAGCGCAGGTAACGGCGCCCGCGCCGCCCGGCGCGGCTCCCCCCCGGCTCCGGGCCCGCCCTGGGGGCAGGTGGCGCCGGTGCGGGCCGCCGCTCCGTCCCTTCGGCGTTACCGTGGTCGCGCCTTCCTCTGTGGATGAGTATTTGGGGAGGGGGACGGCGGGAGGCCAGCGCCGGGCCGGCCGGGGCGCTCGGCGCGGCTTTGCCCGGCTCCTCGCCAGGCGCCTGGCCGCCGGGAGCAGGAGGCGGCCCCGCCGCCCCGAACCGGCTCTCGCCGCCGTGCGACGCGGCTCGTTTGTGCGCGGCGCGGCCTTGTCCTTCTGCGGAGCCCGGGCCCTGCCGGCAGCAGGGGCTGCCGAGCCCCACGGCAGCTCGTACTTGCCTGCAGCGTAGTCTTGAAAGCGGCTTCCCTTAGGCAGCGCCAAAGGAGCGGTTGGGCTGACCTTGAGCCAGCGTAGGCTGGGCAGCACGACCTGAGCTGTCCCAGGGTGTCCCCTCGTGACCTCTGGGACAGGTGACGGCCTTGTGCAGGGCCCACGCGGTGTTCGGCAGTGGTGACTTACGCCTRGGGTGGGTGGCACGCTCCTGGATGAACGCCCAAGACGGCAAAACTGCTAAATATAGAGTGAATAAGGAGCAGCTGCGCGTTAGGGCAATAGAACGATACCAAGAGGTTCTGGTGGTGAGGTGCCTGCTAAAGTTCTTAATGCTTTTCATACTTTAATGCTTTTCGCTTCCGTTTTTATTGTTTGATCAGAGGATTAGCTGACATCGGTTCATTTCTTTAGTGTATGTTTGAGTCTATCAAGAAGGAAATCTTTCTGAAGAATAGTTAACCGTAACATTCCATCGAGCCTTTTAAAATAGAAAATACTTTTTATTTGTGAGAAGTAAAAACACTTGTCTTTTTTGATACCTTAAAAAGAAGAGGAATAAAATGGAACAAGTTAAGGGTGTGTAAAAGGAGTGCCTGAAAAAGGTAGATCAGGTTGTTTCATCCCTTGTTGGGATAAACAGCCTTAAGAGTAAGGAGAAATTCAGTGAAACAAAACAGTAACAAATGCCATATTTCTACAAATAATAATTTGACAGTAAAATTCAGTGCTATAGAATGTAACTTAACATTTAGCAATATTCACAATTATACTGGATATGTATATGAATAATATAAGTATTCCCAGTTACCATCAATGATGGTAACAGTTTTGGTAGGAAAATTTAAATGTTGTGCCTTAAAGCTCTCAGCAATCTTCTAACTATTAAAGACAGGATGAGAGATGATGTTAGGGGTATTTGCCTTCTGGGCACCTGAGACAAGCTCTCTTCCTCTATGGTGCCTGTTGTGCTCCTATGAATTTGAGGCCTTGATGTTAAAAATACTATTTATTCTGCCTTTTTTTTTTTTTAAAGTGCCTGCATATCCTCTTGCAGGCCCTATTACTTCTCTGAGATTACTGAAGATGCAAAAGAGATGGTCTGAAATTTTGTATGCAATATGTGTTTTCATGATTGCTATTATTGGCTGCTTTAATTGCAAGTCTTTGTGTCAAGGTTGCATGTCTCTCTTCTACTGGAAAGGGAGAAAGGAAAATACTTCTGAAAGGGCTGGAAGCTGTTAATCAGTCAGATAAAAAGTAAATTGTTGTCTATTCAGTAATTTGTATCTGATGTCTCTGCCAGACCAGATTTCCTCTCTGATGATACTTTTTAAGTGTAAGGGAGAAACTGTTATCTGTTTTTGTCCTGTAATATGTGAAGGAGTCATGCTCAACTCTTCAGCTCTGTCTTTGTAATGTGGAATGTGTCTTGCTGGCACACTGGGAGCTGTGGAGGAACTGACAGAGTTATGTAGTGCTAAGGCTGAAGAGAAATCTCAAAAGACAGGCACACAGTGACTAAAGGGTAAGAGGAATAGCTGGGAAGGATTTTGGTTTGCTCAACTTAAATGAGAGAAAATTAATTTATAGAAATAAATATTGATATCTGATCCATTTTTTAAAGCATATTTTATGTTTCCTTCCAGAAGACAAAAGAAAAATCAAGCTGTTGCAGACAGCGGTTATTTGTGATGAACTGTTTTATTAAAAACATTTGCTGACCAAAGTAAAGTTCTAACTAAACTCAGTTCACTGGCATTTAAATATTTGATCTGTCTAACTGTCTATAATATGAAACTTTTGATAAAAATCTAATGAAATACATAATTTCAGAGATTCTTTATGGGGATGATGGGAACAAATGCTGAGTTAGGTGAAAGTTGAAAAGCTTAAAAAACCTCTCTTTTCCAATCAGACAATACAGCCGGTATTACAGGCAAAGGAAGGTCTCACATGCTTTGTTGCTTAATAGACATATGACAACTGACGCTTCGTTGCTTATGTGGACCAAGATACATGCTAGCTTCATTCCCTGTTCCTGCAGGTCTTCCCTCCAGGTTTGCATCCTGTGCCTTCCAAAATATGGTCAGTCCCATTTTCTAACCAAACCCGTGCTTTAAGCCTAAAATATCTTAATAATACATAAAAGAGTGTTTGTCTGCTAGGTATAATATGGTCTATTATGGAAAGTATATCAGATTTTGGAATCTGTAATGTTAATTATTGGTAAACAGGATGTTAGTGGTTGTGGTAAAAATTCATAATCTGAAAGAAGACTATGAATGGCACCATGTGTTTAGAAGGCTTTTTATTTTTTTCCAGGTCTGTCACTGTCCAAAGACTAAAGAACTGGTTGTTGATGGAAGTTAATACTTTTCGCCATAGTCCCTTTTCCCACTTTACCTAGGTTGTTAACTGGTCAGAGTTTGAAACGTTGACTGCTGGGAGTGTAGCTCTGGCAATATTTTCTTCACTGGCAAAACCTATTTAAGAGACTTCATCCTTTTCTCTTTCTCGTAACGTTCATGCTGTTGTTCACAGCCTCCTCAGTTGTACTTGCAGGGTTGCATTGTAAAAGTGATGACTGAAGTTATTCCAGTGATTTGCTTTACAGCAAGGCCTTACAGACTGTTACATCAGCAGAACTGAGAACACAGCAAATGGGGGCAGGGACTTTTTAAGTCAGTTGATGAAAGTTTGCGGAGCTATGCCTGACTTATTTAAACTGATTCTAACAGTTAAGAGAAAAAGGGGTTATGGCAAAAAAAAAAAAAGTATCTTTTATTAGACTTACAGATCTAGCTGGAAGAAAGGGATGAGCTGTCAGGCGGATAAGCTTCGGCCTGACACTTTACTGCCTTCGACCTTCTACACTCTTCGGTAGGGTTTCATAGTTGTTCACAGGAGTAAATGTGAGTAAATAGCTTCTGAGTTTTAATATTTGGCAATTGTTCAAACTTTAACTTTTCCTGTTTAGCAGCTGTTACTGTCATGATATGTGTTGATATATTTACCAAGTACTACCTGTTTCAGTACATAAGCCTGAAGTTGAACCTGCTTGGCAAAGTCAGGAACTCTCAGAATAGTTGCATAGGAGATACCATAGTGAATTTTGAAGGCAGTTTTGTCTATTTTGGTATCTTACCAGTATAGGAGGTTTTAAAAACAACTCTATATTGATTTTCAGTCATAATTTCATTTTAATTGAAATATGTTATTGAAATTATACTAATGCATTTGATGCCTAGGCTCAGTGTAGAATAGATTAATAGTTTGGTTTTTCTGCATTGAGCAAACTGTATTTCAGGAATTTTCACATAGTTTTAAAACACTATTAGCTAATTTTCACATAAGTAGCATTGGCCACGTAAATAAGATTTGAAAGGGAACACTGGGGATGTGGTGGGTGTCTGTTACCGCATGACTAAGAGGAGGTAGTGGATATTGCTTTCTACAGACAGCTAGCAGAAACCTCCCACTTATGGACCTTCATTCTCATGGGAGATTTCAGCCATCCAGACATCTTCTAGGAGGCCAGTCTGGTACTGTGGAAGCAATCTTGGAAGTTTCTAGACTGTGTTGGTAATAGTTTTGTGATGTGAATGCCAGAGAGGCTGGCCAGAGATAATGCTTTACTTGACCTGCTGCTCACAAGCAGGGGAAAACTGTGGCCAGTATAGTCAGAGATTGCAGCCTGAATAGTGGTGACCATAAAATGGTTGAGTTCAGGATCTGGAGGAAAGCCGGGAACGTGAGCAGCAGAACTAGGACTCTGGGCTTGAGGAGTGCAGAGGTTTTTCAGGAAATTGCTAGGTGGAATTCCTTGGATAACAGCCATGAAGGAGAAGGGATCCAGGAGAACTAGAAGATTTTTAAAGAAAACTTAATGATAGCTGAGCAGTGAACCATCCCACAGTGCAGGAAGATTGGGAATTTCAGCATGAGGCCTGCTTGGCCAAGCAAGGAACCTCTCCATGGCCTAAAACACAAAAAGGAGACATATAAAAGTGGAAACAAGGACAAACAATAGAAGAGCTGTATAAAAGTACTACTTGGTATGTACGGACAAAATCCCTACAGACTGACAAATGGCAGATCTTTAGTCCAGAGGGACCTATATAAGCTTGAGAACTGGGCCAAGAGAAACCTCATAGAGTTCAAGAAGTGTGAAGTTCTGCCATTGGACCTAAGTAATGCTCTCCATCCATACAGGCTGGGGAGGGACTAGCTGAGAAGCAGCTCTGCTGAAAAGGATGTGGGGGTTGTAGGGGATATCAGTTGAATATGAGCCAGCACTGCGCTCTCATAGCACATCAGGCAAGCCAGAGACTCGGCTGCATTAGGAGGAGCATGGCCAACTATCAAGGGAAGGTTCATCTCTAGTAGGCATTGATGAGGGTTCATCTCTAGTAGGCATTGATGAGGCTCCACCTCGAATGCTGTGTCCAGTTTTGGGTCCCCCAGTTCCAGGGAGATATCAAGAAGCTGGTGGGGGTCTGGTTGAGGGCTGCCAAAATTGTTGGGGACCTAAAGCCTGTGACAGTGAGGAGAGTCTGAGGAAGGTGGGCTTGTTAGGCTTGCAAGGAGAAGGCTAAGGAGGAAAAGTGTAATTGCAGCTTACAATTACAGTTACAAAGATGATGCAACCAAACTCTTCTTAATAGTGGCAGGTAATGTAAAAAGGGGAAGTGGTCACAAATTGTGGCTTGGGAGGTTCAGACTGGACAACAGGAAAAATATTTTTACTAGGAGAGTGGTGCAGCACTGAAGCAGGTTAGCCAGAAAGGTTGTGCAGTCTCCATCCTCGCAAGTTTTCAGACTCGGCTGAAGCCAGAGCTGAGCTGATCTAGCGCTGCTGATAAGCTGTCTTTGAGCAGCAGTTGGAGTAGATGACCTCCAGAGGTCCCTTTTAATCAATATTTCTAAGATTTTTTGATACATTGGTGAGATGGGCCAGTAGCACTTTTGGACATGTTGACGTGCAAGACATATTAAGACATATTCTGAAGTATATATGAAGCCTGTGTAACATCATCATAGTATTAACCATATATAAAACTGATTATTTGCATCATAACACTTTTGTAGCTGAGCATCATCAATCTTCCTAGCTTCTGGGCATGCTATTTGCCCAAACAAAAAATAGCTGTACTCTAGGAAATGACTGTAAGCTTCCTACATGACTGGATGTCAAAGAAGTTTTCATATTTATGTTGCAGATCTGGAAGTAATACAGAAAAATGGAGGAAAGGGATCACTTCCTCGAGTAAATATAAATAAGATTTTCTTTTAATGATACTTTGGACTTTAACCAGTAAAGAGAATCATTAACTGAAAGTAGATAATTGAAAATTAAAAATTAGCTTCAAAACTTAAAATGAAAAAAACGGGAGGTCTAACAATAATGTTGAGTAGAAATTAGGTAATATTCAGATTTTGTATGTTTGAAGTCATTATTTTGTTTTCTCAGAGGGAAAGGGGAAAGCATTCTTTTTGCTCAGAAAAACAGGAAGACTTAAATGAAACAGTTTTGCTGAGGTCGGAGACAGGTTTTGTTGTGTAAACATCCAATTAATTTCAGTGCTGTAAGTCTACAGTGTCACATCAGCAGCAGTTAAGCTCCAGCTCATCTGTATGTGAAGGTAGTGGAGGTCAAGGAGCAAACCTAGTGAGTGCAGGGAATGTATTTCTGCCTGTGCTACTCTTCTGTTGGGAGGCTCTCAGTACCAATATAAGAAGCAAAATACATTACAGTGCTACCCTGTGTCTGTGTGTAATGTTTGTCACCGTGAAGATGGCAGTGAACAAGCCAGTAAGAAATGAGAAAAAGCTGTGTAGACGTGGTTGCTTTTCTTTGTCAATAATGTATTCAAAAAAGTTACAGAAAAAGAAAAAACAAGTCCTTGGAATTGTCATTTTTGTTTCTTAAAAATAAGTTGGCTCTTCAAAGATGATGGTTGACACTCTCTTTTCTGTGCCCCTACAGAAATGTGTTGGATAAATGCATCAGCTGAAAGCATCGGTTTTTTATTTTCCTTCACATTACAATGAAATCAAGATCTAGAAATATACATTTGGATATAATTTAGCTATTGAAGTTTTCTCTGATGTGATCTAATCGCACAGAGATTAGTGCTAGCAAAGCTTAGCACCTTTGCAGTTTTAATGTGTTTTTGGTGTTACTTGCTTTTGAGACCAGATGGACGGTCTGTGTACAAGTGAATGCATAGTATGCTAAGATCACTTTTGGAGAGTGTTAATCTCATAAACTGAGGACTAAAGAGGTCAAAAGGCAGTAAGCTCAGCCACCTAAAACCTAAGCRTATCAAAAGCTTCAGTGTGGTGTGTTATAAGAACCCTGATTGTGTAAACTTTTACACATGAGATTGGAATTGTGTTATGTAAAATTATTACTCAAAAAATAAATACAAGTACACAAAAATGTGTTATTTCACTGCAAAAGTGGCAAATAGAAGAAATAAAACCTTTCCTGCTATTTAAATTTTTAAATTGTAGTTGAGATGCAATCTATTTATCTTCAGATATGATGCATTACAGTAAAAAATTTAAATTAAACAGCCATTCCTTTTTCTTCTTAGCATATAGAAAAATAGTATAATTAGGGAATAAGATTTTTGGGGGGAAGAAGGAGAAGAAGAGGGATATTTGACATGATACTAGATTTTACATAGAAGACAGGTCAAAGGCACCAATCTTGCAGTGTTACTGGTATGTGATTAGATGCGGCTTCAAGAAATCTTCTTACTGAGATTATACAATAAAAGCATCCGCAGAGGGTCAGATAAAAGGTTCATCAAGCTCTACTATACTCTGTCTGAGAATGGTCAGTAGCAGGTGTCTGGGGAGGAATAAAAGCCCGGGACATTCACACAGTGATACTCTCCCAGTCTCTAGCTGCCTCCCCTGAAGTTCGGGGACCTGGAGCTGGTGCCTTTGTTTTCAGTAGCCCTCAATGGATTTAGTAGGAGAAACAACATGATGAATAGCCCTGCTGACCCAAAGGGCCTTTGTCAGTTATAGTAAGAACAGATGTATGTATTAATACTGTTGTCTGTCTAAAATGTGTCCCTAAAGAAGGGAGTATATGAGTTTCCATGTGTTGTAGTTGCTGGCTAGCTACCTATACATATGCGAATTGCCATCGCAGTGGAGTTGCAATGCAGACCTGTCTACTCCTGACACAGTAGAAAGCTCATTGCACGTATTGAGGTTCCTTCCATATCCCTTTGCTGCAGTGACCTGTTATCGGGTTGTAATCTTTATGTGCCCCCAATGTCTGACCCACATGGGATGGGCTCCTAAACCACCTGCTTTGTATGCTGACCGCCCCCCAAATGGGATGCCCCCCTTTCCCTTTGGACTCTGGCTTAGCTGGCACTTCCCTTGTTTCAGCAGACCAAGCTCTTTGTATACATCAGGCACTTCTTGTACCCCACTGTTTTCTCCAAAGATTGTGATAACTAAGATTATTATTTTCTGTCTGCGAGATAAGAAACCAGGGACACATCTTCACTGCAGTTAGCCTAAGCAAGTCTGGTATAAGGCTACAAAGCCATACCTGTATAACTTTTATCCACAACAGTGCAATAATAGCTTGGGAACTGGGATGGAGTATTTTGGGAGTATTCCATAATTCACAGTGGTCCATTGCATTGCTTACTCTATGAAGTTGTTTGTAGCATCTTCCATTTATTGTGGAGGTGGTGAGGCCAGACATTCTTAGTGGAATTGCTTATTACTAATTCAGACTGATAAGAAGGTGAAGACAGATAATATTCAGCAGCAAGAACTCCTCAGGAAACGAAGTGAAGCTGCAAATTGCAGGAGGATTCAAAACTCACCTCACTGACTGCTCTGCCTTCTTGTTTCTTTCCTGATCACTAAATATAAACAAATTATTTGGGATACGTGTCCTCAAATTATGAGTCTTACTGATTTAACACCGCAGTTTACCAAGCAGGCTATTGTCAGTTCCTCACCAGCCAGTAACACATTGGAAAGAGCCTATCTGGGATGACATCTCTGTTCAAAGAGTTTGGAAATGCAGTAGAAATGGAGTAGCCAAACACGAGATTTTAAAGAAGTACAGAAGAAACAAATTAGACAAGAAAATATAGCCCAGGTGGAAGGGTGTGATAAGATTAGTGGTCTAATCCCCCCTGTGCTCATTTAGCTTTCATCATGCAGGAAAATAGATACTGCTGTTTTGGTTTATTGTGGCTTGAAGTTCTATTACACACTGGTAATATTTTTTTGCTTTGTGGACAGATGCAAGTTTAAGGCAACATTTGTTTCCAGACAGCAACAAACCTGTTAAAAGCTGAATGTGCTAACTGTATGCTAACTGTATGCTGTGTGCTCAGCTCTCTCCTCTTCCTCTGTAGAGTTCCCTCCCAGCCTGGTTTTCACTAAATTTTGTAGGGTCCATTAATGGCTGGAATATTCATTGAAATTTTGGAATTGATTAGATGCATTGTTCAAGAGTTAACATGTTATGGACTGACCTAAATACCATTAAAAGAGATGTATTTTTCATTTTTTTACCTAGACCAAATTCAGTTTGTTGCTCAGTTTTTTAGAAAGTGTGGAGAAATGAGTGTAAAGCTTTCCAGTACTCAGCCAGTAAAATAGGTAATTAAAATACTCTTATGGAGATGATATCATCATCCCAATGTATTAAAAAGTCTGACACCTTCTTGTTTTGGCATCTGGTATCTTATCCCTACTGTGTTTTGGAAGGCTGTGTCTGTACGAAAGAATATTTACAAGCTGAGTTGAGGTGATTTAAGCTAGAAGCTAATTAGTCGTATGCTCTTGTCTCATTGCATGTTGGCTGGGGAATGGTGAGAAAACAAATTGGCACTAATTTCCTAAGGATATATCAGGCAACCTGCTCTTTTTAGAATGTTAAAATTCTTCCTAGTTGAGCTAATGAGAGAGGTGTCAATTCTTGCAGGAAGCAGTGGGCTCCTGTGACGTTTCCTTCCTGGAGGCATTTTGGTCAACCCTTTAGTTGCTCTCCAGTGAGAAAAGTGGTTGGAGCTGTAGCAGAAGAAAGGGAATGGGAGACAAAGCTTAGACAGTAAACTAGTTTTTTTTGGTTTAAAACTTGGGTAAGTGGACACACCCCTGGGAGTGTCAAATCCTAGATTCTCTTCCTTCCTGAGGTTGCATCTTTTGTCCAGTGACCCTTTAATTTAAAATATGTAACAGTTCCCAGAATGGGGGCCAGATCCCTGTACTGTTGCTGTACTTGCTTTTGAAGTGAGTTTAAACACTTCAAGCTGAAGAGGGCACAGGAATCATAGGTACGTTTTTACTGCAAATTTAAAGATGGGCAGGAAATGAGCTAAAGCACTGAACTGTTATTCACTTGGTCTGCTTAACTGTTAGTTTGGCCCCAGCTCTATTTTGGACTGTCTGCTTCTTGGCTCTAGACAAATCAGCCAGAGAAGAATGCTTGCCTCTTAGCTGGGAAAGTAGCAACTGCTTGGTGGCACTTGGCATTAGGACTGGGATGAACCCTTGGTTGCCTTTTATATGGCAGTATTGCTGTTGCCCAAGTCTCCCACATACTGGCAAGCCATTTAAGCACTGTATTGTTTCATAAAATGTTGGAGGAACTACCAGTTTACCCTCTTCTGCCAATATTTTAAGGAAAAAAAGGTGGGCTGTTAATCTGGACTTCAGGAGCAGCAAAGACATCCAAGTGCAGACATGTATGCCAGGCTGTGAATCCCAGTCTCAGGGTCATTGTTAAGCACTTATATTTGGGAAGAAATCAGCTGAAATCCTTTCTTCAGCACTTCCTGTTTGTTGCTTTAGGTGCTTCTTCACTGGCTGCTATAAATCGAGTCCTAAATGTATAACTTTTCTTGGACTGTATGAGTAGTGTCAGAACCTATGAATTCTTGGTCCTGTAAGATCTGCAGTAACACCTGGAGAAGCTGGAAAAGAACTGCCTTTGAGTGTAAAACTATAGTCACTGCTGACTGAAAGGAGAGCTGCTGCATGGAAGCAGTTTTAGGTGCTTCTGTCCATTTGGACATGAGCTTCCTCTTCATCATCTTCCTCTCTGGTTCCAGCATTGGTCTTCTGAACTCTCTGACTTCTTATGTAGTGCTGCAAATAAGCAGCTGGAGAATGGATCCTCTCAGTTGCTGTAGAAGGAGGTGCAGATTGACAACAGGATTTTTAGGGTTGGATCTTGTTCAAGGCCATGTCCTTTCTACCTCTCAATTCTCAGAAAACACAACCATAAACAGTTCTAAGATTTGGCTTTAATTYGTGGAAAGGTAGTGTAATCAGTGTGTCGTGGCAAAACTGCACTACTGTATAGCAGTGTTACTGCCAGTCATTATAATCCTCTTCATCTCACACACATACTACAGTGTGTTAGGCAGTGGAGATGGTGTTATCTTCAACAACAGTAATTGAAAAAAAGAAGTATAATTTTACTATATTCACCAGATGACTTAGCTTCATGGTCTTAATAGTCATGAACTTGTTTGTGTGGCTCAGTTCAGCTATTGAAAAATATAACCTTTGAGTTTGTTACTAGTCTGCAGCTCATTTTCTTGGCTTCACAAGTTTTGGCTGTTGTGCTGTTTCTCTGTATGACCAATGCCTTCTTGGTGCTAACCCATTTCCTGGCTGCAAACTAGATTTCAGTTCTTATTTCTATGAGAAAGTACACAGGGCATGCCCTGCAATTTAATTCAAGCCTTTCAGTGCAGAAAGACAGATAAGACTTTTGCAGGTCTTGGTAAGGGACCAGTAAATAAAATGACAGGTGCTTGGTTTTAGGAAATAGTGAAACCCAGAGCAAAAAAATGCTTGCATCCTCTGGAACCATTGAAAGGTGCTGGATTCTGCAGCTGTACTGTCAGAGAGTGCAGGATGGACCCATTGGTACGAAAACGTCATTTTGACCTCTGAGAGATATTGTTTCAGGCTGATTGAAAACTTAGGAAAATCATCACTCCCACAAGCGTTTCTCACTGCTATTTCTGCAGGCAAACAGGCTAAAGATTTCATTTCAAGGTATCAGCGATGGTATCTGGAACGGAGTTCTATAGTGAGCTTGAATTCCATAGCTCCCATCAAAGTAAGTCCTGGTTATAACAACAATAACAAAATAAAAAAGTTGAGGATTATTAATTAAACATAAATTGTGTTGGTGCCTGATCTATTGAAAACTATTAGAGCCTAATTAGTAAACTAATGGTTCTCAAACACATTACAGCCTATGGTGAACTTGCAGTCAGCCTTCCCATAGCAGGCCTATGTTTTAGACGTTAGTATATTCTATACTTTAAAAGTATCTGGGAACTAAAATACTTCTTTTCTCTTTTTTTAGGTGATACTGTGACTATTGGAGATGTGTCTTTTAAACTCAAAACACCAAAGAACCCAGAACTTGTTCCACAGAACTACAGTAAGAATCTGTTTCCCTTTTGAATGGCTATCGAGACCTTATTCTATAAACTTGTATTCATTCAAATCACCCCATTGACTTAACTGAAATTATCTAAGAAATATATTTTGAAAAAGTACACAATGTGGGGAAGGCTATCTTTACTGAGTTGGAACTAATTCTTCATCATTTCTCTGATACAGCTGGTTAAATAGGAATCTCTTGACTGAATACAGCTAGTCCCATTAATCAATGGGATAGTAAAAGGATCTTTCATGTCTGTTTAAAAACTGTTCAAAAGGGGCCTCATCCAGCAATTGCTTCTACTAGTAATATAGTTATCTCAAGTTATTTGTTCAAACTGTGACAGTTTAAAATTATCTTTCAGTTGCAATATGATTATATGTCCTTGGAGTTTTGTCAGATTGAAGATGTATTGGATTTTTCTACTGTGATTTTTTTGTTATTTTCAGGTTGTCATGTTACTGTTGTCAGCAAACATACAGCTCTTTGAAGTCCATCAAGTTAATAAGAAGTCAGCTGCATAGTGCTAAAAAGTGCTATCAAATACTTACCAAAGTCACAGCCAATTATGTACATTAACAATGTATACATTAACGATGTATACACTTACAATGAATTCATATTACCTTTTTGAAACCTTATTGAAAATGCCATAGGGCCTTAGCCTCTATGTTTCTTCTTTGTTCTTTGAAGAATACATGCTTCTGCATTTTTCCTTTGCACCAGGGATCAGCAGGTGAATCATGCTTTTGTTGTGTATTTCTTAGAACAATACTGTCCAACTATTTTCTGATGATTCAAAATGATTAGTTGCCATTTGCTCAGTACTTTCACACAGAGGCTGCTGGACCAAAAAAAAAAAAAAGTTCCAATCTTTCCACCCAGATAAATTTCAGGCCAAAAAAGAAGGCAAGTCTGGGAAAACAAGCACACATAGTATTTAAAAGGGCTATGTCTTTTACTATACTTATGCATGGCCAGGCCCTGAGAACTGCCAACCGCTGTCTTCATTGGGTTTGCAAGGTCCTATGACTGGAATCTGGGTGTCATCGTTCGCTTCAAGTGAATTTGCTTTCCAACATGTCTGCATTCACTCCATGACATTTTGAAGGGGAAACCAAGAAAACTGCTGGGGTGATGGGTTTTTTGAGGGAGGGAAAGGGATCCATGTTTTTTTTTCTTTCCTAAAGAGTGACACAGATTGTACAAACAGCAGGCTTGCCAATGCACAGCTGGCAGGGTGGCAGGTAACTGCCATGAGAGAGCCTGTGGGGACTAGCGATGTTACAGGTGTACAGTGAGTGCTACTAGTACAGCAGCAGCGAAGGCAGGAGCTGCTGTGCCACGGTTTATATTGTTGCATTCTTAGGCAAAGTACTTTAATACATTTCAGTACAAAAAGTACTTCAGTTCATCAGACACTCCTTATTTTATAGCAGCTGTGGGATAGCAGAGCTATGTTACTAGTGACATGTTTGGACTACTGTTTCTCAACTGCCCTCTCTTCTGAAATGCAATCTTTCTTCTGAAATGTAAAACGTTTCYGCAGCTTCTTTACATTTAATGTAAACATATATAAATAATAAACGTGTATTGATCTGTTTGTCCATTGAGAGATATAGCAGGAATATAGAATGGGAGATTTTGTTTGTTTTCAGTCAGTGATTAGTGAGGCCGGCCCGTAGTCTGCCAGGCCAAATCATTGGTCTGCGACTGGACTATGGACTGCTTAATTCCCGTGCCGCAGTTGGCATGACACTGTGGCACTTTCCTGCCAGGAGATCTAATGTACCAAAGATATCCTGTGCCATATGTCAGTCCCCACTGTAGTAACGCTTTCCATACTTTGTGAGTTCCCTGGGAATGTGGCCAAGCAATTGAGAAATACTAGTCTGTATCATTACTTTTTACAGCTTCTTAGATGATAGATTCTTACTTTTCATCATTTATTCTTGATATGTACTTTTTCATATTGATTGTGAAGTGAGTGCATCAGTCAGTAAACGTGATCTGTTTCACTTATTTACATATTTTTGTAGATTGTTTTGCCTTTTGGTTTTCATGCACTGTACGAAATGTAAATGAAGGCTAAGTCTAAGTTGCTGGGACTTATGAAGTTATAGAATCTTTGCTAAATCTGATTCTACAACTAAAAGCAACCTCTATAAACACATATTAGATGTACCTTATTGTTAGTTGTTTCTCTTTTTTTTTTTTTTTTTTTTTTTTTAACAATTATAACTGAAAAGAGCTCATGTTGTAGCCTGGGACACTGTTGTTGATCAGGATGTATTTAATAGCAAGATTATTTAATGTAAATAATTTTGGTTATAAGCTTAAATATTTAATTAAAATTGAATAAGATAAAATATTCATATATTTAATAGGAGAAAAAATATTTCCAATACTTAAATACAATTTTTTTTTTTGTACAGTTTAAATTTAGGAAACTTTATGCCTTAATGCTTAACTTCTATGATTATATTACCACCGGGGACAAAGTTATATTCATTTAATGAAATAAAATAGATTTTATTGGCTCCGTGTCAATTATATTCTCTCTGTGAGGCATTTAGAAAGTACAGGCATAACTAACTAAGCATATTTTTTCTTATTTTAAGTGAATTACTTTTTGTTTTGCTGGATGAAAGATTGTGCTGTAGATGTAACATGTCTTAGTGCAAAACAGATGAACACAGTTGTGTATTTATACTCATCTGTAAACTAAAATTTCATATCTTTTGAAATTTTATTATAGCAACTAATACTACATTTTAAAGTGATCAAGCTAGTTACCTAATTTCCTTTGAATTAGGTCCAGAAATAATTCAGTCATCCAGTTAAGTAGGAAATACCCCTGAAAAGGTCTGGAATCTCTCAGACATTGTGATGCTTGCCATGGAATAACAACTAAGAGGAGGGAATTGAAGCAGTTACCAGTTCATCTACCACTACTGCAAATAATGTTGTTATCTAGCTCATCATTTGTGTAAAATAGAATGCTTCTGCTGCTGTTGTTCTGCCAGATAAAAATCATGTTAAGATGCAGTAAGGTTAAAAGTGCGTATCTATAGTTTAGAGGAAATTTTAGGGATGTTATAACTTATTTTAAACTCAGCATTATTACTCTAGGCTTAAAATTGGCCTTAAAAATCTGAGAAAATCATAGCACAATAAGGAATGTAAATGCATTGGGTTACTTTAGCTTTGTCATTTTGTCACATAATTGATACCAAAACACTTAATTTTTGTGTTACGAAATTGACCTGCCTTTTAAGTCCTTTTTTGAACCTTGTTTCACATTGCAGAAGCACATAGGCTGTTTAGTGCTGGTTACTTTACGTTTTCATGTCTTTACTTTTCAGGTTTTATGTTAGGTACATAGCAACTTCTATATGAAATACTCCATTTTGTGTGTTAATATAAAATTAATTTGTTAATTTGTTTTGCTGTTGTTGGCAAATGACTTTTCTCAGAAGATTACAACTGAAGTTACGTAAAATCTGAATTGTTCTTATTTTTCTGTTTATAAGTGACAGGTAAAATGAGTCATACAGAAGGGAATTTTGTTAATGGAATTTCTGTTATAACCATGTCTGACACATTCTGGAAAGAGGGCACTTATTTTTGCACTGCTTTTTCTTTTATCAGTAAGAATAAAACCTGCATTTTTAAAATCTTGCTATGCCTGAAAAGCATGATTGTTTCTTTAATTATACTTTGGAGAAACTTTATATGATTTTTCCATGGTAGTTTAACTCTAAAATTGAATTATGAGAATACACATTAATTTTTTATGTTGAGTTCGTGTCAGGGCACTGCTTTTGTTAATGGTTCTGGAAATTTTATGAAAATGGCAATGTACCTCATATTTCACATATTTATTAATTTTGACAAAAAAATTCCTGACATAGCTCTTCCAGAACACTTTGTTCAATGACAGTGAATTCTCTGCAAAGTAGCAAATGTGCAGTTCCAGTCCAATGCCACATCCGCTCTGCTCTCTGAAGGGGCAATTGCATTTGGGAATTTGGCAATATTCATGTTGCATGTAACTGTATTGAATTGTGGACCATTAATTTCAAACTGAGTATGGTTTTATGCTGGGGGCTTGAGTCGAAAATGGGAGTTTACCTTAAGGGATTCGGTGTGCTTCCTTTAGGTTGATAAATCCAGTTACTGTTGTCAGTCGAGGTATTTGATAGGCTTCTTACTATGAGGAACTTAAACAGGAAGTTCGTGCATATAATAATGAATTAAAAATAGTAGCATTAAATAAAATGATATGGTTGAAGGGAAATGGTTTTAATGTTGAAGAAATGAAGGTTGTTTCTGTGTAGTAGGATTAGTGGTGTCAGCAGGTCTTGTTTTTTTTATGCCTTACCTAAAACATCAGTACTGCCTTAACAGTAAGATGCCTCTGTATCCTTATCCCGGAATGATATGCCCCATTTGCAAAAGTAGAGAACAAGTATGTGTGTTTGGTTAATGCTCAAGGTAGGTTCAAAGTTGCATTGGAACGTGTCCTCATTCATCATTTTGTTTACTTTAAAAGTCTGAGTGTTGCAGAATGCAGCACATTATGGAGACAGGTTGTATTACATGATGACTGTAATTTTACGTTAACAAAGATTTTTGTCATTACATTTCTTCTTTTCTAACATAAAGAAAGATGTCTGATTTAGGAGATAGTGGTTATTTCAGCACTTAGAGTTTTCATGTAGGCTTGCGACTGATACATTACTAGGCTGTTATCACCTAGCCAGGATCTTAAATAATGCTTTTGTCAGTAGAGCTCTGAATGCTTTGCATCATTACCTCATTTTGTCGATACATAGAGTGAGGCATAGGAAGGTACGTGAACACAGAAATCTTAGAAAACCTGGATGGAACTCAGGAAGTTGTCCAGACTGTTCGTTTTGCCTCAAAGTTGGATCAACTAGGTATGAACCATTCCTGGCAGATGTTTGCCCACCCTGTTCTTAAAAACTGCCAGTGATGAGATTCTAGAACCTCTCCACAAAATTTGCTCCAGTAATTAACCATTTTTCGGTTAAAAATTTTTTGTTGCCTCACCAAGATCTTTTTTGATGTACTTTTACCTCATTAGAGCTCATTCTCTCTGGCAAGGCCATGGTGTACGGATTATTTTTTTATTCACTGTGATTTTATCTTACATAGTGGAAAGTAATTGTTATGATTTTTGAGTCATTTCTTTATTCTAGACTTAATTCCAATTTCTTTAACTGTTCCATGTTTTCTAGACTTTTGATCATTTTTCTTGCTCTTCACTAGAATATTTCGAGTTTGTCTATGCTGGACCGAGCTGTTGAACTCAAAACCAGACACAGTACTTTCCTCCAGCCATACAGTGAGCTATGGAAAACTGCTCTAGCTATATATTTTCCTACCAGTTGTGCATCCAGCTAAGAATTGTTCAATCTCTTCCATGTTTATGTGTCACTGATAGAAACTCAGTCTTCTGAGTCCTGTTCCGTGTTCCTTTTAGAAGGCTACTTGGATTTACATGGATTGACATTTACTCCTCAAATGGAGGAAATGATCTACCTATATCAGCTTTCTTACACCTTCCTGTAAAGCAATTGGCTCAGAGGGGGGAAAAAAAAAGTTTACTGTGTAATCTGGGAAGGTAACTTCCCCCTTTCCAAGACGCTGCGAAGACTCACAACTTGCTTCCATATGACTGCAAGAACAAAAATTACTGGAATTAAAACTGTTTCTATGAAGAATTTATGATAGAGAATAGTATTCCAACAAAAACTGACTGTGATGCAGCCACATTATGAGAATTTGAAAAGCCTCTGTGCACCAGAATAAAATTGGAAGAGCAACAATGTTTTATTTGTAAAGGGCTAAATGTAAACAGCTGAGAGCAGGCCCCATATGAGTGCCTCACTCTTCAGCTCAGCCATGCTTCCTTCTTCACACTGTGCTGGACAACTCATTCCCTTCCTTTATTTCCCCCCAACCTGAAAAAGCTGTGAAATATGTCTCAGTGAGCTGAGTTTCTTGAACATTTTCCCTTTTTAAAATGTTTTGTGTTTGTAGACGAAGACTTCCCTCTCTGTCCCTTCCTTCCCCAAGCATATTTTACAGTAGCCACCCCCAGTGCTGGATGTACTACAAACTACCGTGTAATGCTAAAAGACCCTCTTAGTAACTAGAAGAGATTTTTTTCCCCCATTTACTTTCACCTCTCCTGATAAAAGGAGGCATTCTTGGTCTCCATCCATGTACTGTAACAAAGGTTCAGGGTATGCAGTGGTCTCTTTTATTCAGTTGAAAATAACAAGCATTGGTGTCTTCTAAGTGCCTGTAGGTTAGTATGGATTGTCCAAACTAGAATCATACAGGGAAATGAGCTCTGATGTATTATGCCTCACATGTGGAGTAGATATTCCTGAGAATCACTTTGTCCGTCTGCATGTGAACAGTGGGAAGAGTAGGTATCTCCTGCATTTACGGGATATCTTCTGTAGGTTGGACACAGAGACCTGCCAGCAGATACTGTCTGCTATCTCCAGTGAATCTTGTGGCTTCACTGGGTGTAGCGTATGCCAAAAATCCAAGTACGATTGAACTGGAAAGTTTCCGAAGCTAGCGTAGCCATTTCAGTCTTCATTTTATCAAAAGCTGATTTGTGGATCAAACAACACCAGCTGCTGTGTTTGCTTCAAAATTTATCCACAGTGTTTTCTTCTTTTCTTCTTTTGGGATTTCTCCATTCAGCTTTAACTGCTTAGTTTACAAAATGTTTGCACAGATTCTGCTAGGTGTTGTCCTACTCATCACATATTACAAAGCAGTATAATGCAATTTATTTCTCTGGCCATCCTTGATACACAAGAATAGCAAATTGTAGTGCTGAGTACTCTTCTGCATGTGCCAGATGGTGTCTTTGAGAATACACCGTAGAGGCTTCCTACGCACCATCCTGCAGATAAATAATACAGTGCCAGCTACTCAACTGGTGCAAATCAGCAGAGTGCCACTGAAACAGATTGTGCAAACCCAGTTTGCTTTAGATATCTGACTCATGGGATAATTAATAAAAACTGCTGTAATATACATACTGGTGCTGTTTTCAGCTAATTTGCCTCGTCTCCTAAATGTCACAGAAAATGATTCTATGGTAGTTGTAGTAAAGTTGATGTATAGTACTTGAGCAGCAAGGAATTTTTTTCTAGTCAAGTTACAGAAAACATAGAAGTTTTGCGGTACAGATATCACAGTAAAAGTAGTCTAAATATATAAAAATAAAATACAAGATACTGCATATGTGCATCTGAAATTGCTTTTGAAAAGTAGGCTGTGCTTTGGAAACACTTTGTACATGAAGTCTATACTGCATACTGTATAAAGAAGGCTTTATATTCTTCTGATGTTAGGAGTGAATACGTGGGAAACTTAAGTGGGCTTAATATGTGGAGAGAGGTACAGATGTTACACATTACACACTCTACAGTAGATGGAACTGAATAATGGGAGCTGGTGTCATGACTGTTCACCTTAGGAAATGCTCTCTTTGAATTTTCAGAGTTTATTTGTAACACACTTCATTTGAGTGAGCTTGCATATGGTCAGTGAGCTGACTTTGTAATTTGAAAAATGTTTTATAGTTGATCCAGCTGTAATCTGCATATGAGGAGAATGATTTAAATGTTGAAACAATGAAACCTTTTTTTAATAAATACAACCATATGGAATTCTGCCTTTTGTGTCCTTTTCTCAAAAAGAAAAGTTAAGAAATTATACAAGATTTTTAAAAGTTGCATTTTGCATATTACTCTTCAGAGTAAATAATATGTACTGTTTAAGCAAGACCAAGAGAACATAAATGCCCTGGAATCACAGAATCACAGAATCGCTGAGGTTGGAAGGACCTCTGGAGATCATCTAGTCCAACCCCCCTGCTCAAGCAGGGTCACCTAGAGCACATTGTACAGGATCATGTCCAGGCGCGTTTTGAATATCTCCAGAGAAGGAGACTCCACCACCTCTCTGGGCAACCTGTTCCAGTGCTCTGTCATCCTCACAGTGAAGAAGTTTTTCCTCATGTTAAGATGGAAGTGTCTGTGTTTCAGTTTGTGCCCGTTGCCTTGTGTCCTGTCACTGGGCACCACTGAAAAGAGTCTGGTCCCATCCTCTTGACASCCTCCCTTCAGATACTTGTACACATTAATAAGATCCCCTCTCAGCCTTCTCTTCTCCAAGCTAAACAGGCCCAGCTCTCTCAGCCTTTCCTCATAAGAGAGATGCTCCAGTCCCCTAATCATCTTTGTGGCCCTTCGCTGGACTTGCTCCAGTAGTGCCACATCCCTCTTGTACTGGGGAGCCCAGAACTGGACGCAGTACTCCAGATGTGGCCTCASCAGGGCTGAGTAGAGGGGGAGAATCACCTCCCTCGACCTGCTGGCAACACTCTTCCTGATGCACCCCAGGATACCATTGGCCTTCTTGGCCACAAGGGCACATTGCTGCCTCATGCTTAGCTTGGTGTCCACCAGCACTCCCAGGTCCTTCTCCACAGAGCTGCTTTCCAGCAGGTCAACCCCCAACCTGTACTGGTGCATGGGGTTATTCCTCCCTAGGTGCAGGACCCTGCACTTGCCTTTGTTGAACTTCAGGAGGTTCCTCTCTGCCCACCTCTCCAGCCTGTCCAGGTCTCTCTGAATGGCAGCACAGCCCTCTGGCGTATCAGCCACTCCTCCCAGTTTTGTATCGTCAGCAAACTTGCTGAGGGTGCACTCTGTCCCTTCATCCAGGTCACTGATGAAGAAGTTGAACAAGACTGGAATACGTTAAGGCTTGCAGGGTTACTCCTAAGATTTTAGATTTTTTTGACTGCTGTACATTTATGTTCTCTTTTACATGACAATTTGTCTTGCAGATGTTGCTAAACCTTCTTAAATCTTGTTTCTATTTATAGTACAGCTTTTAAGTCTGACCCAAGTTTTTTCTTGAGGCCATCCTAAAAATAAAGATAGCTACACATATTAATGTGAAACGCACCAGAGGCATTTGTAGTCATGCTGTGTCAAAGCTGTTTTTGCCATGCTTTTAATGCATGACTTTTGACATAAGAGAATTTAGTTTTTCAGCAAGATTTGCAAGCTTATTTGAAAAATTGTCTAATATATGTAGTGTAATCTTTCTTTGGAGAACAGTCATGATAAAAATACACTAGAGGCATGTTCGTACAACAGGTGGAAGTAATAATGAATGTGCCTTTCAATGAGATCTTTGTCTTGCAATTTTGATGATACCTTTACTAAAACACTTTTTATTTGTGTGATTCTTTTCAAAAATAACAGATTTCTATACCTGTACAGTAGCAATTCTTCTGGTGTGTTGCATTAGCCCTTATTTCACAAGCAGTATGTGTAAATACTAATTTCCTTGAAAATCTTAAAGATTTGTTATTCACCAGGAACATATTATTCTCTGTGAGGAATTTATTTGGATTTTACCTAGTGTGTGTGTGAGAGATATGTGATGCTTATTGCTTTTGGAAAAAAAACAGTATCACAGCAAAGAATAATAAGAAAATATTCTTACATTCTTACAATATTAGCATACCAACATATGAGAGAACAGTATGTTAATTAATCATGGGCACATTAACAACAGTTGTATATATATGTATGTATATGTATACACACACACTATCTGTAAGGTTTATTGACAACTGATTTGGTAATACTAATGCATGAAGTGCTCATGTGTATGTATCTTAGTCATGTTTGTATTGGTGGTAAAGGTATAATAGATTTCCCTGGAACTTGAAGAGTGTTTCCTGAGTGGCAGATCAAAATATTCAGTTAAAATTTGTGATAATTGGGGGTTTTAGTCACTTTTATGCTTGAAAAGTCTTTTTTGAATGTCATACAATCACTTTATATTGTTTCTATGATTTAAAAAAAAATAAATTTAACTTTTGGTATATGCTGATTCAAAGGAGAGTTGAAGCCCCTTGGAATGTGTTGCTTGCTATCTCTGAACTCTGCCCTGCATATACTGCCTCCCCTGCCTCAGGAGAGCTCATGTAGAACCAGGGCTTGTTTTTAAATTTTGGCTTCTAATTGCAACCAGTAGTCAAACTGCAAAAGGGTAAATTAACAAGTATTAATTTGAGATTTGGTCTTCCCCTCCTTTTTTGTTGCACTTCAAATGCATATATAGCATCCCAGGCACTGCCCTGTAGCCCCTTGCTTCAAACCCTATCATTGGTCCTGTCAGATTCTTCTGAAAGCAACCATATTCATACATGCATAACTAAACCTTCTCCCTCCTGGCTTGCTTGTGCTCTCTCTAGCCTCCTGCGCTAGTGCTTTTTGCTTGTTTCTGGGAAGAGGCTAGGCTGTGCTGTGAATATGTGAAGACATATTCAGGGGATAGACAGGTGCACCACAGCAGGAATACTGCCCCTCTTGCAATGTGCTCTCTCATTCTACATGATGCTTTCTAGTGCTTCCAACTTTGAAAAAAAAAAAAAAAGTTTAATTATAATCAGATTATTGTTTTTAAAAATAATAATGGTATGGTATGGTTTTAATTTTGAGAAAATGTATGGATGGCCGAGTATCTTTTTAACACTTTTTGGAACTACATGATATGTTCTTATCTTTATTTTTCTTGAAAAGTGACAGATTCTTTGGCCCAGTCTGTAGTCCACCATTTAAGATGGATAATGCAGAAAGATCTTCTCGGTCAAGATGTCTTTCTTATTGGTCCTCCTGGGCCCCTCCGGCGGTCTATTGCCATGCAGTACCTGGTATGTATGTTGGTTTAAATTCTTGGAAAAATAGTTGTTAACATTATTTAGTCATTCCTCTACTAGCCAAATTGTGAAAAGTAGCCCTAGAAAATCTTACAGCTGGCTACTTAGGTGATAAATAACTTGTTCCATAAACATGCTTTCCTAAGTTCAGTTTTTGTTTTATGGTATTTAGAAAGTACAGGCATTTTAATACATGTTTTTTTGCATAAACTCCAGGGAAAAAAAGAGAGTTGGATATCTATGTTACCATATGCTATTGCAAATGGAGAAACAGTTTGTTCTAGGCATTATGTATGTTAGAAGATTAAGATATCTGCCTGCTGTTACAGACAACAAATCATTTTTGCTTCATTGTACAAAAAAAGAAATGAAGGGGTTTGAGAGAGGAGTGTTCTGAGTAATATCTGGGAACAATTATCGGGAAGAGTAGATGCCTGTATGATCCTCTCTCAGGATGTAGGAAGAACTTGCCTACGTCCATCTGCAGGAACCATGGCAGCACCACGTGCAAGATTTCATGTTTAAATCATCGTTGCCCTTAAGTGATCTGGAGGGTGGGTTGTTTGTTTCAAAAGATGATGTGGGTAGGACTTTGTCTGCTGTGGGCTCTGTCTGGAATCTGCTTGGGCAGAGGATCACAAATGGAGGTCTGTAAACTAAGACTGATAGGAAGGTCAGCCATTTCTTTTCAGATCAGGAGATATGAATTCAAAGACTAGCTCTCAGAGGTAAAGCATACAGGAGAAAGCTGCAGTATTTTGAACTTTGGGAAGGAGAGCAAAGATTTCTTGATCCAGCAGATCAGATATTCTACTTGCTTGCTCAGTGGACTCYGTAAAATAGATAGAAGAGTTTGGTACAACCTGAAAAGAGGGCTTAGGAGACACCTAATATCCAGACATGGGACATAGAATATATCTTGTTATTTATGCATCTGTCTGTATGCACCTGAGCTATAAGAAAAGCTGCAGCCTACTGATTCAGTGCCATGCCAAGCAACTGCATGAAGGCTGGCCTTTGCATGGGGGCTGATACGTACTATCGTCCCTTTAACGAAGCTGTGTAAACCTGGAGAACTTCTGTCTGCCAGTGCTGAAAGCTGCTGCTGTGTGTGCTTACATGAGGCTGATTGTTAGAGAAGGCCCTCCTGTATTTCCCCTTCTGTTTTTTTCTTTTTAATCATAAGAAAATAAAATTGAGTCTATCTACACTGTAAAGGAGTTGGTGGCTTTGTAATCCARTAGGCACTGAAAAAGTGAAAAGGTAATCATTATTCAGGTTTTGATATCTTTGTTTGATTTTTATTTCATCCAACTAGAATTAAACGTTATCTCTGAAGAAGGATCTCTTAAATATCTCATACCTTTAAACAAGTGGTAAGGGCAAGGGCAATTCACCATGAATCTGTGTTTCCTAGCAGTACACTTGATACCCCAGATATAGAAGTAGCAGGAATATCAGATATAAATGTGTTCTTTTTTTTTTTTTGCCTTTAGGATAGAAAGTTCCAAATATAGTTTATAATGAATCAAAACAAAAAATAACCCAATGGTTTTCATTTTTTGAAATAGTCTATAATTTTACGGATGCAGACTGCATTTCATGGTATTAAAGGGGATGAGAACAATACAGTTCATCAATGTATTGAGAAAGCATGTGCAGGTAATAATTATAACTGATTCACAAGATAAATGTTTTTGAACAGTGGCAGAGTTGAAACTTTTGAATTCTTTATGGAAAACTTATGATTTTTATTCATGATTTGCAGATGCTGATTGTTCTTCAACGTCCACAACCAGAAAATTAACTTAAAGGACTTTACAGATGTTCAGTTGAAAGAATTTATAGCTGGTTGTTACATTTTTAGAACAGGTTTGGGAAAAATAAAAGTTTATTGAGCAGAAATTCAAACCATTTTGTTTGAGGCAGAACACACGATAAACATTTTAAAAATAAGAGATATTAGATTTTTGTTCAGAGTTATTTCAGATCACTGTGCTGCTGCCTAGAGCTCTCTTGTACAATTAGACCATTAGGCCCGTTGTTATAGTTCACTTACTTGGGTTATAGCTTTATTTTTGTAATAACTTCAGACTACTGTCCACAGGAGCTGACGAAGCGGGAGGTTGAATACATTGCACTGTCGAGGGACACTACAGAAACTGACCTCAAACAGCGACGAGAGATACGAGATGGTAGTGCTTTTTATCTTGATCAGGCAAGTTGCAATCACACACCAGCTATTGTTTACAACTAGTTTGAAGGAAATCCTGACTGATTTAAGTGATGTAAAATTAGTACATGTAAAGTGGTATATTTGGATTGCAGAATGACTGACATGTTTCCGATACGGTTAAAAAGTCTCATGTAATACTCTTTATCTTGTTACTTCTGCAAATGTTGTCTTTACTCAAATCCAAGATTACTCTGTCTCTTAAGAGTACCACAAGGTTGGTTTAGCTAGAATATTTTCAATATGTTTCAATAAGAAGGGGTGAGATCCATTCTGTGCAAGTTATGGTGTAGTTTCACAATCGTTTCTCTTGGTGCATCTCCTACCTAACACTTGCAGAACATTAGATGTATTCCTGAAATGAATCTTCTGATTTAGTTTCATTGAAAAAGAATCTAGTTCAGGTACATTAAGACTGCTGTGTTGTGAAACCCCAAAACAGTAAGTGAAGACAATTGGGAGATTTAATGCAAGAGCTCATTTCTGATCTGGACTAAAATACTGATGGCTCCTGCCATCGCTATTGTCCCAATCCATTAGTTGATTTAATACTACTGTAGAGTGACTTGAGTTAGCTAAGATTTCTCTAAGTTATCAAAAGCATGTCTCCCTTTTGATTCTTCAGGTAAAACAGGCATTTACTTTAGAATGTATAGTTTCCTAGACACCTAAAATTTGTATACAAGTTAAGCACGTAATTAAGCAAGCTGGGTCAGCTCTTCTGATGTAATCAAAATTTAAATGTGTTATCTAAAACAGCTTTCATTGGGTGATATTATAGAGGTTAATGATTTGACCATTATATATGTGAGATTTGTGGGAGGAAAGGGAGATGGGAACAGGAAGGAGAGCCTAAATGCTTTGTTCTCTGTTTTAAATAAATGTTTTCCTTTTTCTTAAATTCCCAATGATCTCTTTTTTTTTCCTCCCCTAGAATTAAAAAAAAAAAAAAGGCCTTTTCTTGAAACACAATGAGTAACTTTGAACAATAGAAAATTCTCAGAATGAAGGATGGCAACTCATCTAAATCAAGTATTTTTTAGTTAGTTTTGGGACTTCAAATTATCTCATGCTTATCTGGGAGTGTGTGGGCAAATGCTGCCTATTTGCAAAATATGAGATAATTTAAAGTTCTGTGCTGTGGATTAGGGCTTTAAACAGCTTCTCATTTGCAAGAGGATAAAAGCATTTATGGAGGCTGTGGGGTTAACTCATTAACTCATGTAAGCTCCATGGTTAGCTGCTGTTATGGACAGTCTTACCTTATCCTCATGATTACTACAGCATAGTTTAGGCAATTTATCCCTCAGTGTAAGGGATAAGTTAACTAACATTTCTAAGAACCGCTGTGTCAAGAACTGTAAGAACCTCACCAAGATGTGAGATGATCTATTAATTCTGTACTTGTGTGAACCCTGTACTTCTGTGAAGACTTTGACCCCAGTGTAAATATGAAGCAGCTTAGTTCACTTTGCACAAGCTATTCTGAATGATCTCACTCTCCAGTAAGATGTGAATCTAAGATTACTTTTCTTCCTCAATCCACAGGAAATTTTCAATTAAAAGGTTTTTCCCAGAATCCAGCACAACAGTACGTCAGACTAAGACTCTTCTTTAGCAACATACCTAAGTACTGAAATCAGTCTGAATTGTGATGTGTTTAAAACTCAGCATTCTGTATATTTAAGGTCTGAGAGAAAAATAGGACAATAAATCATTGGTATTTAGATGAGCACTCTTTAAATACTGTAAACATGAAGGATGAACTTGATAGATAGTGATGTTCCAGATGAAGTTTTCTAACCCTACATTTGTGTTAAAGACACAAAAAGTATGGTACATAATTATGTTTAAAACCATCACAGATCTAATTACATGTTAGTAATAAAAAGGAATCAAGTTTTACAACTTACATGAGGGCAGAATTTTAATTAGTTTGTTTAGTAATTTTAAGGTTTTCAGATGGAAAGTTCTATATCAATTCAGAATATTACAGAAGCCAGGCACTACTTTTCTCCAAATCTCAGACTATGAACCGTTTCAAGACAGAGAACGCTATCAGTAGGTAACCTTGAAAAAATACTCCCAAAAGAGCTTGAATTGTTCCCATTGCCATAGGTGAGCTAAGGAACAGGTGAATGTTGTGAGAGACTGAAGGTATTAAGTTATGCTTCTTAGATTCTTGCACCATTTTCCTTTCTGTGCAATATGCATGTCACCCAAGAGAAGAGAGCAAAGCTTAAAAGTCCGCTTTCCAGAATATCTACTGTATGAATTTTGTGGGTTAAATAAAACATAGCTGTTAGTTGTTTAAGATAGGTGCTCTTTGCATGCAAATCATAATGTAATAATGTAGTTATTTTATATTTTAAATAATAATATATTGTCCTATAATATACTATAATAATGTACTGTAATAATATACTAAAGTTGGCATCTTGTTACCGGAAATAACTTTAATGTGGTGAATTACCAAGTTTACAGACCCACATAAGTTTGCAAAGTTGTCTGTGAGTGATTGTTAAGCTATTATAGTTGCTTATAACACTCCATTTAATACTAGGAGATTAAATACTGTAAATGCATATCTCAGATGTTTAAAAACATCTGATATGTTTTAACATGAAGTTACTGAATATAATTGCAGTTAGGTATTTAAGAGATTTGGGAGATGATAATTTGGAAACAGTATATTGAATTCTATGCTGAAATGTATATTGAAAAGCCAATGGATCGAACGTTCTTGCAGATCTTGATTTCTTAGTACTTGAGTGAATGAACTGGGAGAAGATATGCAGTTAAAAGTTAGAAAAGATGTCTGATGAGCAAAAAAAAAAAATGCATGAGGCATAATTTTTTTCAAAAGTAGAGAAAATCAAACCAATGATTAGGCACTATTAAAATAAAAGAAAACTTGAATTATCAAATTTGTTCCCAATTAAAATTGTGTAAAATAAAGGATTATATTGGGGTAATGGTGTCAATCTTATTTGTTTTCTGTCAAGTACTGACAGCAGAAAGTTCTGTTTTCTTGTCTATACCTTGGTCCATTAATTTTGGGATTCAGCTGTCAACTGACAGTTAAAAGCCTCAGAAATGCTTTTATTGCTGTTATTGAGACAATTAAGTAACCTCTTGACCTTATTCTGTAATTTATTGCATGTGTTAATTATGTTGTGCATCAATTAATTAGTTAGAATTACTTTATATTACTTACGTGTTTAATTTAGAGCTTCAAATTTGTTTTTTATAGATAGAAAAGCTGGTCTTATGTGGTGGTTTTATGTTGCTTTAACACTTTGTGCTTGAACCACCAACTTGATTGAACCAGTATGAACCTTGTCATATCAGCATATCGTATTTTCAAAAATTAAGCAGTTAGGTTTGATAATTTTATGTCTTCATTGTGTCATTTCTGAGGCAGTTTTAGTTTTTATCTTGCATGTGTAGAAAAATATTATATGGCTATGTGGTGAAAAACTACAAATACAAGGTCACATTTTGAAAGATTTTCTAATTGAACTACCCACTGAGTGGATAAGTTGTATTTCACTGTCATTTCTGTGTATGCAAAATTAGATACAGTATTTGGTGTATCTTTGAAATATGTGAGCATACTCATTTTTAATAGAATATCTTTGTATCCTTAGCTATACCAGCATCATAAGTTACACGATGATAAAATGTAAAATTGATTGTCAAGATACCAGAAGAAGACTCTTATACCATGGCTTGGAAGACTTCATGTAGTAATCAATTAAACATCCAGAGTGACAGAAATGACAGCTTCAACTATCCTGTCTGTAAAATGAACATGACGTGAAACCGCCTGAGATAGCACTACACAGAATTGAGTTTGGTTTCTTCTAATGAAAAAAGATCAAAGATAATTAAAAAATAAAATAAGACATGAAGTTAATTGAATGAAACAATTCATGATCACATTTGTGTGTGTGTGTATGTGTGTATATATAAATACGTACATATGTATGTATGTATATGTATGTCACAAAAACTCTTTATATACCCCAGGAAAGATATGGGCAAGAATAATTCAGCTTAAAAAAAATCAGCAGTGGGTGCCAATTGTGTAGTTCTGTGACGTACTAACTTACTGCCTTGGAGATCACAGTGGATTTTTGATGAACTGTTAGGTTAGCCACAGCAAAGGCACTGTCAAATAGTATAACTTGGTTTACTGGCTGTTCTGCACTGCAATATTTTATAATACAGGTAGATAAATAACAAAGTCCATACAAGAGGCACGCCAGGCAGTGCTCCAGGAGTTACCATTAATTTTCTTGTTGCATCAGACATTTCACAGAAAGAAAGAAATACTGTGTAGAGACCAACTGTAYTTGGTTGAAATTAATCTTTGTTATCATGTACATAGTATATCTTATATCTAAGAAGAAAATGCATGATAAAGGACCCCTGTGTAGTAGCCTCAACTCTTAAAAGTGGTTTTGTTTTAATCATATGCCATACTTCTTCTGCATTCCTAAAAGTGCTAGCATTTAACTAGGTTTGTCAGATGAGGAGTTCAGAAGCCTTTATCTTGATTTGATGTGGAAGGCATTTATGTAAGAAGTATTAGGATTCTGTATTTATAATTCCTTATAGTTTAAAACTTAAGGTGTGTTTTGTGTGTTACATATATACAGGCACACCTCGGAGATACTGTGGGTTTGGTTCCAGACCACCACAATAAAGCAAATATTGCAATAAGGCGAGTCACATGAATTTTTTGGTTTCCCAGTGCATATAAAAGTTATGTTTACACTATACTGTAGTCTAGTAAGTGTGCAATAGCAGTATGTGTAAAAAAACAATGTACATACCTTAGTTAAAAAATACTTTATTGCTAAAAAATGCTAACCATCATCTGAGCCTTCAGCAAGTTGTAGTCTTTTTGCTGATGGAGGGTCTTGCCTCGATGTTGATGGCTGCTGACCGATCAGGGTGGTGGTTGCTGAAGGTTGGGGTAGCTGTGGCAATTTCTTAAAATAAGACAGCAATGAAGTTTGCTGCATCGAATGACTCTTCCTTTCACAAAGGATTTCTCTGTAGCATGCAATGCTGTTTGATAGCATTTTACCCACAAGAGAACTTCTTTCAAAATTGGAGTCAGTCCTCTCAAACCCTGCCGCTGCTTTATCAACTAAGTTTATGTCATATTCTAAATCCTTTGTTGTTGTTTCAACAACGTTCACAGCGTTTTCACCAGGAGAAGATTCCATCTCAAGAAACCACTTTCTTTGCTCATCCGTAAGAAGCAACTCCTCATCCATTAAAGTTTTAATGTGAAATTGCAGCAATTCAGTCATATCTTCAGGCTCCACTTCTAATTCTAGTTCTATTGCTGTCAGTTCTAGTTCTCTTGTCAGCCTGTCCTTTGAAATTTTGAAGCCAGGCATTGACTTCTCCTCTCTAGCTATGCAAGTCCTACATGGCAACTTCTTCCAATATAAGGCTGTTTCATCTACATAGAAAATCTGTTGTTCAGTGTAGCCACCTTCATCGGTTATCTTAGCTAGATCTTCTGGATAACTTGCTGCAGCCTCTACATCAGCACTTGTTGCTTTACCTGGCACTTTTATGTTATGGAGATGGCTTCTTTCCTTAAACCTCATGAACCAACCTCTGCTAGCTTCAAGCTTTTCTTCTGCAGCTCCCTCACCTCTCTCAGCCTTCACAGAATTGAAGAGAGTTTGGGCCTTTCTCTGGATGAGGCTTTGGCTTAAGGGACTGTTGTGACTGGTTTGATCTTCTATTCAGGCCACTACAACTTTCTCCATATCAGCAAGAAGGCTGTTTGGCTTTCTTATCATTTGTGTGTTCATTGGAGTAGCACTTTGAATTCCCTTCAAGACCTTTCCCTTTGCGTTCACAACTTGGCGAACTGCTTGGCTCAAGAGGCCGAGCTTTCGGCCTGTCTTGGCTTTCATTGTGCCTTCCTCACTAAGCTTCATCATTTCATCAGGCTTGCTCAAAGCAGGGTTGGCACAAACCTTCAATTTGTAAAAAATGCAATATCTGCGAAGCGCAATGAAACGAAGCGCAATGAAACAAAGCGCAATAAAATGAGGTATGCCTGTAGTACACTTTTTGCTCAGCCAGTGCTTCCTATACTGGGGGAGGGGCAATATTTTGTAATATGTGGGGTGATAACATTCCTAGACAATAGGGACTTGATGGATGGTGCTCTGAATCCAAGTGTTTTAACAGTGATAGTAACTTTATCATGTTCACATATCTGTCCAGTACTTAATTCTCTTTTTACTCTATTTCTCATCAGGAAGAAGTATTTAAACAACTCATCTTCCTTATTCTTGTCCAGAAGACAAGTGTTGCATAGAAAGAAGATAAAAACCCCTGGGTTTCTTTGCTGGTAGATAGTTGTGCTCTTACACCTGTGCAAAACCTGAAATTGTTTCCTTCTGGCTTGCTCACTACCCAAGATGCGACATGTTCCAGCATACCTAATGTACAAATGCTGCAGTTCAAGTAGACCTGGCATGAAGCTACTCAGATGATTAGACCCTGCCTAGGTGGGGAGGTAGCCTCTTGTAAATGCAATTTGCAGGCACTACTTTAAACACAACTGACTGCAGTATTGGTGGAAGGAGTGATACAAATAAAACAGATAATTTGACCTGTGGTAGTTCAAAAAAAAAAAAAAAAGGAAGTGTAGAGGAAGCTAAAATTAAGTGACTTAAGCAACTGCTCCAGTTATTTTTGCATTAACATATTTATGATTTCATCATATAGTGATTCATTTCCTAGGCTAAACTTAACCCTAGCCTAATTTTGAGAGTTGGACCTCCAGTAAATTCAAGTTGTCCGCTTCTAGTTGCTCTTCTTTCTTGCTGTCCTATGGCATTGCATCATGAATTAGCTGCTCACCAGTTCAGGCCTTTCTTCCCCACTGGAACATTACTGCTTCAGACAGATGAAGTCTCTTTTTGGATGCTAACTAGCCTGGCTGATAGTGCTCTGGTATACTGTGAATTCCCTGTTATCTTAAAAAAAAAAAAATTAAGTCAATAGCAGTATTATTAAAAACAAATAGACTGTGTCTGGTAATTTTCCTAGCCTCACAAGGAAAATCTAATTATAAAACCCACCCAGAATACATTTGATTGGCTCAGGTGGGGAGGTAGGCTGAATGGTGATGTAGCCCCCCATTAGTGGGGAAGAAAAAGGTTGAAAGGTTGAATTATTTATTTCTCTAGTTACTTTTTTATTTGACTAACCACATTAGTTACTATTTCCTTGCTTTTAATAAAACCTGAACATCGTGTTTGCAACATATAACTCAGTATACGCTGGCCTATATTTAGTGTATTGTAGCTGTAAAGTGCAAAACTATAGTTTGTATCGTAAACTACAGAGTGAAAAGTTTGTAATAAAAGAATAGAATACGTGTTTCTGATGAATAGTAGGTCTGTTTTTAATCTTGTCTGTGAGTGACATTATACATTCAGAACTTTTTTATTAAATACATGTTTTTTTAAACAACTAACATACAAGATTTTGCAAGTATTTAAGGAACAAGACAACATTAAGTCTTTATAAAAAGTTTGGCATTGTTGCTTTGAAATTGGTTGAATGTAGCTTTGAAATAGCCCTTTATCTTGCTACTTATTTTTGACAGTGTTTTTATGATGCAGGATGTATGCTATTACTTCAAGCTATTGAATAGTCATCCATCGCACTGTTGCTCCACAGCTTTTATGTTGGAAACATATGAGGAAAACAAAAACCAAAGAAATAAGTGGTTTAAAAACTGAACAAATATGTTAAAGATGTTTTTAGGTAAAGTCATACCATTAGAAATGCTGTTTACCTTCCAGATATTTTTAAAATCTAGTAAAGTAGATCCCCCAATAGGTCACAGCTTTGTATGCTTCACTGCTTTCAACATCTGTCTGTACAGCTATCTTTAGAACTGCTTAGAGACGGATTACTCTGCCTCTGATGTATTATTTTCTTGTTACTTCCATACAAGTATACAAAAATCTTGATGATTTTATGATTTGATTGTATCTTCTTAGAAAAATACCTCAGTCATTTACAGAAAATTAGAAGTCTTGGTCAATATCCTCTTCCTTCCCCAGTAAAATGAGGAAGAAGAGCTCATAGAAGTATGCCAGTATACATCTCTGTCATTTATTTTCCTAATATCTTTTACATTTTGGCAAGTTTTAATGATTTATCTTTAAAAAATTTCATAAATTTTATTTGACCCATGGGAAGCAATTTAAAACATCTCAATTTCCTGTGCATTTTGTGACCTTTGTTAGCTTGGTAGGTTACAGGAACTCAAATTAATGCCCACCTCCCATCCCTAGAAGACAGGCTGCACTGGCAATTTAATAGCTATATATTCTGTTAGCCTGCTGCAGCCAGTAGACAACATGTTAGCTCAGAACCAGCCAAAGCTGTGTGTTCTTTACCAGATGGTAGAGATCTCTCTCTATCATAAGAGACCTCTGGGCATACCATTGCTGGGATGTTTATGGGATACAGGAGAGAAGGGAAGGACTTTGGATGAGCTTGTGTAGGATATTGTGTTGGTGGAGGGAACAAGATAATTGCATTGGAAGGGACTTTTGAAACGTAGGACGCCAAAGCAGGGAAACCTTATCTCATTAGTTCTGTTGTTCACTATTACTTGCTTGTTCTGTTACTTTCCTACACTGTAATTTTGGGTGCTGTGCTTGAGATGTCGTTATGGGGATCCAGTTTTCAGAGCAAGGGTGGTCATCTTCTACAAAGCATATCTCCAGGTAGCTTCCAAAAAGAAGACACTTCAACTAGTAATTACTGTTGTGCAATTTCCAGCAGCATTTGTTTTTGTAAAATTCTCAAACATAATCCTGATGGAAATCCTTTATGGAAACCCAGAATGATGTATGAGTCTGAAAGATAAAAGCTCTATACAGTTCCCAAGAATATTCCTCTCTGATTTCAGGAAGAATAGTTTTTTTTGTCTAATTATATGCATTTTCCTGAAAAAACAGAATTGATTACAATTGATTTCAATTCTGGTATTTCAAACTGTACTGTTAAAATTTGTACATCCTTGTGAACTATTTCAATTAGTTTTATAAAAATGTCCTTCTTTCTCTAGTGTTTATGCATTTCAGTATATGCATTGTGTTGAGCTACTCTCTGTCCTTCCTCCCTTTCTGACACTGTATAACTTTGTTCATGTGTTTATACACTGTGATTTATGTCATGATTGGGGTTTACTGATTCCTGCAGTTGTCTTATTTTGCACTGTGTATGTGGAGAAGCTCAGCATTGTTCAGTTTTGGGAAAGACTGTGAAAATCTGCTTAGGGTTGTTTTTCTTTTCTAGGTTTTTTTTGCCTTAAAGATAAAATATATTTTTATAGGTGCAGTATGAAACTGAAATAAGAAATCTGCATTATATGCTTGGTTCATAAAGTCATTACTATGAGAATAATGCTGTATTAAGGGTTTCTGCTTCTAGAGAAAAAAATCAGCTTATCATAACTGCACACATCCCCTGGAGCAGGTATCCAGGTAACCATCCTTTCAGGGGGACAGGTGGGAGGCTGTAAGCTTATTTCTTCATCTGATGAGCAAAATAGTCCCTAGTTACAGTTAAAATAAATCTGAAGATAAACATTTAACAAATCCCTCTCAGCCTTTTAACAAGAATTAATATTTATAATCTCAGGTTTATAATCAAGATTGCATAATATATACCCTCCTGTCAAATTATACTTTGTATTGAACATTTTGAACAAACGAGGCTAGTGAGAGGATGAGACAGCACAGCTATTTCTGGGTTTTCATTATAGAATTATGAAGATGAGTTTCTTGGAAGCATTTTTAAAACATGATTTTCAGTGACAGATTGCAAACTTACTTTCCTTCCTCTAGTTTGTTATGCAGTTTAGTTTCCAAACCAATCCATCAATACACAGATAAAACTGAAATAATAATTCAGAGGATGCCTTGTATTATGCCTAGCTTATTGCAAAGACATATTACTCATTACCAACCAGACTGCATAAACATCGTAGTTGAACTAGAGATATGCAGCTGTTTTGGTCTTTGGAGCAGACTTCAGGCTATCTAATGCTAATAGTACTTTCTACAAGATCTTTAGAGATAGATGAATTGTGCATTTATTTCATTGTATTTTGGAGAGCAATTTCCAATATTTCAGACATGCTTTAAAAGTACAGGAGGGAGCACAATTTGAAAAAAAGAATCATAGTAAATTAGCACTCAGGTGGTGGTGTTATTATTGTTATGGAGATTTTTTGGTTAAGAAGTGAAAAAACATGGTTGTGCACTGAGTCATTTCTGAAGATGATAATAAAAGGTATATATGGGTAACCAAGACAAACTACAACATACCTTTTGAAACATAATTATGCTAAACAATATAATTTTGGATTAAAACTTCCAATAATTTCCTAATTTTAGGAGACTCTGTATTTAATTTTTTTTATTTTGATCTTTTAAACTGGTGTTCAACAGGCAACACAGATTCTGTTATATACATCCTTATATTTGCAGTCTCCCCATACCCCAGATCACCTTCATGTACAGAGCAGGACATAAATCTGTGTTGATACTGGAAGCCTGTTAACTCTGCAAACCTTCATCCATAGTGTGCATGTCTCAACGTGAGTCAACAAGATTCTGTGGATACTCAAAATATTTTGAAACCATATGAACAGAATGCGTATTTTCCTCTGGCTAATAAAACTCGGACACAAAGTCTTCATAGACTTATAATATGCAGAATCCTACCATCTTGGCAAAAAAAAATGTTTGTTAAAGCATATTCTGGCTGTATCTCCAAACTGTGTTTAAACAAAATAGGAGCATTTTCCTTGTGCCAGGTATTGCATTGGCAGCTGGAGACTGAAATTTTCTATTCAGCAGGTTGGAGCAGATTTTTGACTTAACCAGTTAGCTTCTTAGGGAAGAATGTTATTACAAAATTTGTCCCTCGTACACTTTTTATGAGACAAGGATGAGAGGAAAAGTAGGAGAGAGGAATTTTATATTGCCTGTTAAAGTATGATGCCCGAATTAACCAATAAAATCAATTCACATGTTGATTGCTTCTGGAAGGAATTAGTGATTCCATTAAAGGGAAATAATCTGAGGACTATTGCTTTTTTAATGGGAATTTTCCAGATTCCTCAGGTATTCATTATGAGGCTAGATACAGAAGTGTTATATAGCATGTCTTTCAGGGAAGGGAACTCGATATGGAGATGTGTACCAGGATTTGTGAGTGCCTTTTTTTTTTTTTTTTGGTTAAGTTACTGGCTTGAATCCAGTTTAGAATTCAGTTTAGAGACAGGACTTATTACCGTCTTAATAATGATGTAAAAAGCCTACATTATGGCTGGTCTTGCCAGTAGGTGTTTATGCTTCTATCCTGTGCATAGGAAGCACCTAAAGTAATAATTCTTAGTCTTTTCATGTACAGTGTTCTTTATCTTCTCAAATAGATCTTTGTTTGATTCTGTCGTATACTTTGTACCAAGCAGCAGTTCAGCTGTTGCACTGAACACAGTTATGGTCAGTTGTTTGTTTCTAGCTTATATTTATACTTCTGACCCTTGTACATCTTTTTGTTTTCACATGTAGTTTTTGTTCTTGTTATTTTTGTATTCTGATACCTTTTCATTATTATTTCTCATTCCGTCCCTCTTTCTCTCTGTCCTAGTTTTTGGCCTCTGTCGTATTCATCAGAAGTTTTTATCTAGCATCATATGAAAGGTTCTTCTGTTGGAGTTTATGGTAGACATGCTGGGAGGGAACTTTAGTCATTCTCCCTTTGCGACTCTGCTGATGTCTAAAATTGTGTTAAAAAGTAACAGAAATGCAAAGAAGACTCTCTGTTGCTTTTAAATGTTGCCTGTGCCTAAATCTGCCCCATTATTATCTGATTAAACTTCTGCAAATCAGGAATAGACAAGAATGCAGTATTAAACTTCAGAATCTTTTACTGAACAGTAATTGTGATTTACACTGGTGTATAACCAGAGTAATCCAGAGGAACATCTGACTTTTTTTTTACAATTATATTAAAGTATTTACAAACATGTAGAATGACCTTGATCTTCTATTTTCTGTATAAATAGCTATCCCAGAATTGTTAGATGGTGTTAAAATACACGGAAAACACAAATGAGTGAACAACATCAAACAGAAAAGGGGCCACAAGTTAATAATATACAGTGGGTATACACTAAAATTTCTGCAAGATTTTACATTTTATTCCATTGATAAAAAAGACGCTGGAACCGATTTTTGCCAGTTCTGTAATAGGAGATTAAAGGCCAGCTCAGGTGACAGCTATGTAGCACCGTGCAGACAATCAGTTGTCACTCTTCATGTTCATTGCTTATGTGAATCTCATGGAAATAAATACTGTAAGGGAAGCATCTGCTGGTTTGTTTTCATCAGGATTTCGTGAGATATGCAATGTCGTACATTTCTTTTGTAATACTGCTTTTTCTTGTTGAAAAGTGTGCAGTTCGTGCAGCTACAGAAGGCAGAATCCTTGTGTTGGAAGGTTTGGAGAAGGCCGAGCGCAACGTCTTGCCTGTGTTGAACAATTTGCTGGAGAACAGGGAAATGCAGCTAGAAGATGGTCGTTTTCTCATGTCTGCAGAACGTTACGACAAGCTTTTGCAGGTATGGAAGTGCTGTTTGGGTTTTCCTTTTTTTGACAGTGCTGGAATACTGTTGTGAGGGGAGGAGTAGTCATGAGGCAACTGGGGGAAATCTCAGCAAGGTGCCTACGTTTTTTTTCTAGTGTGACATGAGATTAAATTAGCAAGGTAAAAGCTATGGGAGAAGTCAAACATTCCTTTACTCGTTGCAACAAAAATTTTTTTTTCTTCCATGTCTCCTTCGTCTGCATCAAAAAGAGTAGGCCATATTAACGTTGTATGAAGCCTATATGTTTCTAAAATGTGAAAGCTACTCTGAGTAACCCAACTATGGATTGAGGTTGAAAGTGTTCCCATGAAGTTCAGATAATGCTTTAACATTGCAAAAATCTCTGTAAAGCTTTTAAAATGTTAGAATACTTAAAAAAAATAAAAAATAAAAAGCAGTCATGATGGGAGACGCTGTATTCCTCAATGCTGTCTAATCTTTAATTTGCAAAAGTATAAGTAAATAGCCAATCTAAATTATAGGAAAGGTATGAAACTTATTTTCTGATAGGAAATTGTATTTTAGTGTCTGCTGCTGTTGCTACTTTAATCATTTTAATGTTTTTCAAGTTTGGGGTACCGCTGCTTAAATTTGAGTGGATACTTTTAAAGCTTTTGGAGACCTTGATGAATTTCAGCAGTGTTTCCTATAATATTCTTTATCTTCCTGTCCTGTGCCGTAGTTGTCTATCACATACCTATTTGTCTCTTATATCAGTCTGACCTCTGTCTGTCTTACCCAGCTGTGGTTAGGTGTGTGGTTCAAACCAATGTGGCATACGAAGTCAAAGGAAGGAAATTTGCAGTAAGCCTTCTGCTATGGATCCTGACTGTATTAAATTGTCTACCATGCCATTAAGTACTGTAGTGGATTTCTGAAAATATTTTGGTTATTTCTTATTGCTCTCTGCAGTTACAATTCTACTGATCCATGCCTTTTCCAAAAACATTTTTATGGTATTTAATTAGTAGGTATAATTGTTGGAAGCATTATTATTATATTTACAAATAAGCTTTCTAAATGTAATTGTATTTAAAGACAGGATTTGGTTGCAGTTAGGCAGGACATCTTCCTCTTTTCTTTTTTCTTTTTACCACTTTTGTAATGATAAAATGTTTCAAAATGAGTGCTTCAAGCACACTGCTAATAGTAGATGAATTAAATAAATCTCTTGCTGTGATGCTAAATCTAATATTGTTGTTTTGTTGTTTGGGGAATATTGTATTATATAAGCTAATGTTCATTTTCTTTTCTCCTGTGTGAATAATTACTCTAGATCTAGGTCTGCAGGAAGTACTCGTGCAGTTTCAAGAAAAACTTGACTGTAAYGTGGGAAGACTAAAGGGTGCTTGTTTTATGTGCATTGAATCTTTTTGTGGCAAAGATTGAATATGCACCAAGTTAAATGTACTTTTCATGAAGGAGTCTAATGATAGTTCTGTGTTGTTTTGCTTATATAAAGCATACTTCAATTTTTTTATTCAGATTAGAGTCTCCTTTATAAGTAGAAGAAATGAAGAAAAACCCTTTGCTCATGGTTATACATTTCTAATGTTTTAAAATAAAATAAAAATTGTAGTCTATTTATTGTTTGTTCTTTGTAAAAACAAGGTTGTAACATTTTTTTCTGAACTTTGACCAACTGTGGAGTCTTTGGGCAGCTTGCTAGGGGCCTGAAAGCTGCACTTAATTCAACATATTCCGTCTACCTTCATCTTGGAAAACTTTGCTTGTATGATCTGCAAAACTTTCTTGCCCTCTGGAAGGAAGATGAGAACAATACCACATTTTGTTTCAAGAGTCAGGACTGTTGGTCCATATGCAGCTCAGTCATCATGAGTTTTAATGATGTGATATTTTTTTCCTTCTTGTTACTTTATTTTGCTTCATTTAGGAACACACAAAAACAGAGTTAGACGCATGGAAGATTGTTCGGGTTAGTGAAGATTTTCGAGTAATAGCATTGGGTCTGCCAGTACCTAAATATTCTGGTAACCCTTTGGATCCTCCCCTTCGCTCTAGATTTCAAGCTAGAGACGTTTATCATCTGCCCTTTAAGGTAAGTATATTAGCAGAAGAGTTGGATTATGTGTACTGAGTAGAACTAATAAATATTTTGACCTTATGTTTTACATACTTCACCTCTGAAAAGAATCCTTAGATAATACATTGATCTTAAAGGGTATTGTTCATATTGCTACCTAATAAATTCCTGAAAAACAGGATTAGAGTTGTCAAGGAACACTGCAGCAGAAAAATAGCTTCCATAAAACAATACAAGTCTAAAAGAAAGTTTTGATAATGCATTTCTTCTATAAAATTAATTCTGTGTTAAGGAGTGGGTGAATTCTTCATGTCTAAATTAAAGGAAAAATAGAAAATGCCACATCATGAGCTGTGACCCACAGTATGACCCCAAAAAATTAATTTACTGTGTGATCTTATGTTCTATTTTCAGGACCATCTTCAGCTATTATATTCAATTGGATCAAACATTTCTACAGAGAGGTAATTTTTCATAATTAAAAGAAATTGAAATGAGTGAAGGAATGTGATGTCCTTTCAGGATTCCTTGCTATTTTTGTAACTTCTATCACTGCATAGATACCAGAACTGAAGAAGTTTTTTAATATGTGTGGGTGTATGCTCAAACAGCCTTTCATATGCAGCCTTCATATAATGAATCCTTAATGCTTTAGAACTTCAGTCACACGTACGTTAGTTATTTGTGCTCAGAAATAGTTTCAGCATCGTATGCTGTGTTTAGCTTTTTATGCTTTAGTAATTTAAATATACATGGCATGTATAAAACTCTGTAATTACTTTTTTTCTATGCAGAATTTCTCAGCTCCTGTCTTTTGCTACAACTCTCTGCTCTCAAGAATCTTCTACATTGGGACTTCCAGATTTTCCTTTAGACAGCTTATCAGCTGCAGTTCAGATTTTGGTATGTGCATACACATGTGCTGTGAAACTGTTTGAACTTAGAATTCCTCAGAATTAGATCTAGATTGGTGATGTTTTTGGAAGAAGATTGACAGGAACATTAAAAAAATAAAAAAACAAAAATACCAGGGATAGTTTGGGTTTGGATTGGATTTCTCTGGGTAATATTTTAACAATGTACATGACAATACTGAAGGACAAAGTATGACATGACACAAGATTTGTGATGTCATCTAATGTGTCTTAGCATGATCATATTCTTCTAAATCATCTCACCTGACTTCAGGCATCTACAGTTTGCCTGATGATAGTGACGTTGTCATCTAGGCCCCCTTTTTTAGTTGGTGGAGAGAAATAAGCACTTTTAGGATGTGATTTTTCTGATTTGATAGTACACATGCAAATTGGATTAATCACATACCATAGACACCTATTACTCTCCATTGACACCTAAGAGGACCAAAAATAACTAGTTCAGATGTGGGTATAACTGTGTTGTAGGCACTTGCGTGAAGTGAATCACACATTAGGACTTTGGATTGATTGGTTGATTTAGAATAAACATTGATAGAGGGAGTTATCTGAAGATGCAGGTTGTGCATACTTGAAAATATAATACTTCCTGACAGCTGCAGTCCATAGGGAAATATAACTACTGTATACTTTGCTAGGTTCGTGATGGCAGATCAGGCAGGCCAGGTCTATTGCTGTGACAGTGTCTGCTTTTGCTGACAGTCTTTCATCCCTCGTTCTTTGCAATTACTTGATAAAAAGTCAAAGTAAAAGAAAGAAAGTGCCTCCTGAAGGAAGTTGGCAAGATGATGAGATCTGTATAAGGAGAGATGGACTAGGTATCCTTTTGCAAGTGGGAAGAGGTAGTCAACCCAGGAGGGTAAAATATTAGAACAACTTCTCCCGAAACCCTCTCTCCAAGGTGCAGGTGTCTGCGAAAAGGGCTTCTAGGATAATTCTTTTATCTCCTATGCAAGCATTTTACCTGTGGTACTGCTCAGTTGCAGATTACTTCTACATATTTTACTGGATTACACATGTTAAAACATGTTTATTACTTGTTTTACTGTTTTGCTCAGTCCCCTTAGTTGTGTTCTAGAAAGACATTGTAGGCCTGATGCTTTACAGACGTAATTTTTGTCTGATCTAGCAATATTGCATCAGATACTATGAAGTGATTAAAATTCAAGTGTAGAGAAATGAAACAGTATTTGAAGGGCTTAAGGAAAGAAATAGGTGTTGGATTTTAAAATAAATTGCAACTTTTTATTCTTTGAGGCCTGGAGTGAAAAATTATTTTTAAATGAATGCCAGATGGCTTTCAGAGTAATGGAAATAAAATGAGCCCTAAGCTATTATCTAAACTATGGAATGAAGGAAGTATTTTATTTTACAATATTAAGTGTTATCTTTGTATGACAGTGTCTTTTATAGATAGACCAGAACTGTTTCTTTTAGAATTAGTTTTAATCACTCAGTTTTCTAAACTGATCATTCTCACTCATTCTAGCTTAAGTATTTTTCCTTCACATGCTGGGTCATTGCCATCTTTTAATCTAGCTAGGATGATTTAACCATTTAACAGTGTGGAAATAATACATTGTAATGACTGTCTCCTTGTCTTCCATCACAGATTCACACAGTTCCAGAATGCTTCATTTATATATTTCTTAAGTTGAGAACTCCTTCCTCCTGAAAGAGAGAATATTTTTCTAGGGTGTTGTTCTGAAGAGGCTAATTTCAGATATGCCATTATAATTATGATTTATTTGAGATAATGTGGACAAATTATATGTTTTGTCTTTATGTATAGACAGAGGTCTTTTAAAATGCAATAAAGGGCTCTCTGATCCCTTAAGCAGTACATTGACTAGAATGCCCTTAAATGGGTTATTTTTACTGATGATTCTTTAATATGGAACATTATAAATAGTATTCCTGATTACAAGTGCGAATTGAATTTTGCATTTCATAAAATATGTATCTCCTGATTTCATTTCTGAGCAACTCTTCTACTCTTTTCAATTGGGTTTCTGTGTAAACCCAAGGTTTTTTTTAATTGTAAATCTGCTGATTTTATTTGGATTATATGATATATTCTTTACTTGCTTTGATGAACTTTTAAAATAGTGCCAGTCCACTGACTAATTGTTTTTCACTAATGTTACGCACAATTTAGTCAATAATTTATAACCTTTTGTACAACAAGTGATTGAGCATGACTTCAGGGATTTTGAAAAATTTTTCCCCCCACAGAAGGGTTCAGGCATGTAATATTTCTGGTATATTAACAGATTCACGGATGGTACTTCCATTTCTTTCTCTATTACTGTGGTAAAGTGGAATCCTTGTCTGGTTCAGGCAGTAGCTCCAAGAGAACTACTACTTCAATTAACAGACAGATACAAAAAGAATTATATATTTCTAACTGTGTGTAGAAAAGTGCAAGCATACTTAGTAACATTTCACAGCAAAACAATTTTGATCAAACCATTCAGAAATTTCTAGAAATTGATTAGGTAAGTAGTATCCATACAATATAGTAGAATCAGAATTAAATATTAGAAATTGCTGTGAATGAGTAAATAAAAGTATATTGTAGATTTCTTATTATATGGATCCATTTCTAGTAGTCCTGTGAAACTCAGTTATCTATGGTGGGGTCTCCCTATTCTAACTTTTGATGTCTGCAGGTAGCTGAGCCAATCACTGCAGATTCCCCTTATGCACAGGAGAGTGAGTCACTTTTAGGGCACAGTTCACCTGACCTGTTTTAGACATTTACATTATAATGAATTGCACCTGAGAAATACCTTATTTGAGATTTGAGCAGCAACTGGATGCAGGGGTCATTTGTATATTGCCATTATATTTTTATATATGATTTTCAGGTTAATAGCTGCTGAAGAATGGGTCAATTTTTTTTTTTTTTTACTATTATTTCTATTTCTGATTTGAATTAGGATTTCTTTCCTATGATGTCAGTCCAGCATGTTATTGACCGGCTTTACCCCTATAATATTTTCCTTGGAAAGGAAGGCAGGACTGCAGTCAAAGATACATTAAAAGTGAGTATTGTGCATTATAATTCCAGGGAGCAGTGGGTTATGACACTAGTTCTCTTAACTAGTATTACTTCATTATTTCAGGTTAGAAAAAAGAAATAATTTAAATAGTTATATTGTTGCTGATATTAAAACAGTATTTTAAAGAAATCTTTATAAGCTGATAGATTTCATTATCATGAAAGGTCAGAGCTTTACATTCTGTAGAATATTTAATCTCAATTCAAGAGGAGATAAAAACTTTCACAGTATAGGTAGTTGATTAATTTAAAGTAGCTACTTATATGGTTAAGGTAGTCAGGTGCTTAAAAAATACCTTTTGGCTCTTGGCCTTTAAGATGACAATATGGCCTATTAAAATGACAATAGAGATCAGATAACATGAAATGCATTCAATGTAGCATGGTCCATAAATCATATTAGTCTCTATTTTTAGTCTGTATTAGCATTTTTTTTTGTTTGTCTTTAGCCTGATTGTCTGTTCGGTTGTTTTTTCCATGTTTATTAGTAGCTTATCAAGCTTGCAATTATGCTGGGTTATTCTGTTTGTTCTTCTAAAAAACTTTAGCACAGTGTTAGCTTTCTTTCATCTTTGAATATGTTGTAGGAGCTGCTGAAAATTAGCATTTGCAACCCCGAGCATCTTACCCAGCTTTTTCAGCTCTCTAAGTTAGAAGTTATTTGTGCCTGCTGGGTACAAAGGCAAAACTTTTGTTTTCCTAAAACCAACCCTGTGTGTCAGGGAAATGTTTGCAGCCTGTCCATGTGCCCAGCTCCCATATCCTGCATTTTTGCATTGGAGCTCAGCCATGAGTTCCCTGTTTAGTCAAGCTAATCTCCTACATGTTTGGGATAGACAGTTCCTGCATTTGGAGGAGGTTGTCTGGAAAAACCTGCTAGCTTTCCTGAGCTCCTTTAACCTTCAGACCTGCCTCCTATGGGACCTTACCTGTCAGTTCTCTGAACAAGCCAGTCTGGTCTCCTGAAGTTCAGGCTCTGCAGTCTACTGTTTGCCTTCATCACTCYCTCTCAGGATCTTGAGCTCCATTATTTCATGGTCGCTACAGCCACAGCTGCCATTGATTACCACTTTTGCAGCCAGTTCTTCCTTATTTGTGAATAGCAGAGCCAGCTGTGCATCACCCCGCCTGGCCAGTGCAGCGCCTGTATCAAGAAGTTATCCCTGATAGCAATCCAGATTTCTGGAGGCTTTTTGTCACACTGTGCTGCCCATCCAGTAGATGTCAGGGTGATTGATGTTGCCTATAAGAACCAGTGTCTGTGATCAAGATTTCCAGCTATTAACAGAGCAGTAACAGTCACTTCTGTTCTTGATATACCCTTATCTTAAATCCTTTGTGTCATTTTGTTTCCCATATCAGTTATGTATAGTGTATGTCTTCACATTCAGTATCATTAGTTTCCTTTATTTTCCATTTCTTATATTGAATTTTATATATCATGTCTGCTTTTGCTTCCTGTGTAAGACAGGTTGATTTGACTGGTAAAACCTTCTTTCTCAGTGATCATCTAGTTTGTGACTACCTTCCTGTTATCATTTATATTTTTCTCTTTTTCCTTTTTTGATACTCTTTCTCATCATTCCTCTTCTTATAGAACCTTGGTCCCTTTATGTCACCAAGTACATATATTTTTATTTGGAGTTTCATTCTATTTGCACACTACAAATGTTAAGTAATAAATCTTAAAAATATAGAAAGTAACCTTGCTAAGAAACTTCTGATTCTAATGGTCTTTTACCATTAGTAGTGTCAGAACTGCATTAAAGGTGGACAAGAAGTTGTTTCTTCCATCCACAAAGAATGTTGGGGAGAACAGTCTGGCAGAAGCACGGTGATTTCTTAGTTTTAAGCCCTGTCTGCTTTCCTACAGCTTTTCAAAGACTGTCCAGCTAATATTTGCCAGTGAGTACTTCTCTCTTGAAATATGTTTACAACTGATGGGTTAATTTGTGTGACATCAGCTAATATTTAAGGAAAATAAAAACAAATATAATAAAATGTAGAGTTAAGACATCAGACTTGGATACAGACATGGCGATGTAATCATCTAACTGATGCTTTATCTTAACTTCAGGGTGTCTTCTGTTACAGTCAGCTGTCACAGCTGAGAAGTGAGGTTGCTAACAGGCTAAAAAGCTAGTTTTTGCAGCTGTTAGAACTTGAGCCCATTTATTGAAGAAATTATATCCTCCAGACACTGTCTTCCCAAACATGATCTTCAACTTGTGTAAATCTTCCCTTACGTGCCTCCCTGCTCCCTGAGACTCCACCAAGTCCTGGATATTCTTCATGATGTTTATTCTTCATAATCAGTTAATGTAAGATACTGACTTATACCTTTCCTGCCAGTGAAAGTTGTTTGTTACAGTGTTAGTCTTTGGTGTTGTAAAGACACTTTGAAATGCACATCTCTTGTTGAGTGGATCTAGATGAAGTTAAAATCTGTCTTAGGTTTGCCTCTGTCTATAAACAAACTTGTTCATATGATACAAATGCAGCTGCTTGTGTCAATCTAGTTAGCACCTTGTAATAAAGTGTTTCTGTGTTGCACGCTAATCCACCATCAGCAGTGATCTTGAGAGTGACTTATACAGAACATCTGTACAAGAGCTGTAGTTTGCAATGTTCATTAGATCATTAGTTTGCAACAGACAGGACAGAAGCATCAAAACAAACTTGAGAATGATATGCCTATGTGTACCTGTATTTGAAGTTGCTGCATTTGGGAAATTGTATCAATTTGTAATCTGATTCTTAAAGAAAATTTTAAATTTGGGAGATCTTATAAAGAAAAATGTGATTTGGTTTGAATTCTGGCCTTTAAAGAATTATTCTGTGCTTTGATGAAATGCTGGAATTGACAAATCATTTTGACTGACAGATGGACTTTTGAAATATATTTGCAAAAACTGAGTCAAGAAAATTACTTGAACAAAACTTTTTCTGTAGACACAGACAAATCACTGCTTTTCAAGGGAAACAGCCTTCAGTGGAACATTCCCAAGTGGTAAGCTTAAGCACATAAGAAGTCTTCCACAGTAATGAAGTTTTCTTTCCTACATAGTATAGCTAGGCATTTATAAAACTTGTCGTCTTTATTTAGGTTGAGACTGGTAGTTTATAGGGGACTCCAACTATTCTGGGCTTATTTCTTCAACATTGTTCTATAAGCTTTTAGTATTTTGCTTCAGAATAATCAGAGATTTTAGTTTTGTTTTTTTTTTTTTATTCTCACATTCCTTTTGCCCACTTGGGAAGCACCCACTGATTTTTGCATTATCATCAAGTGAATCTTCCCATTAGATTTTATAAACACCATATAGATCAGATTTCTCTTAATAAATGAGCAAGTCCCTTTTTGTTTACTATCCAAGCATTTAACTTTGCTTTAAGGAGCTTCTAGAATTTTTCCTTCTGATTTTGTCTTGATTAATTTACCATTTCTGCAAAATGTCTTGTTCTTTTATCAAATAAAAGCTTGTTTGTTCCCTTTGACTCCATCTTTTTTGTGTCTTCTTTAATCTAACCTGTCTTCTTTCTTGAATACTGTTTCCCTGCTTCTCAGTAAAGAACTTCTTCAAATTACACAGCTCTCTCTCATAGAGAGTGGGCTAATAGTTCAAAAACTGGAATCATCTTTCTTATCTAGACAATTTTGTTCACTTCTAAGATCTTTCTGTTCCAAATTGTGGTCCAAGAAAGGATATTTTTCTTTTTTATCCCCAAAGTCTTTTATAATCCTTGGGGTTTTGCATTAATGAATGCTCTTAGTGCCAGTACATACCATCATAGTGGAATCTGTTCTTCAGGCTTCGTCTATTTATCCAGTCTTGTACTGGCAGTTCATGTTTTGCTTCTGGTGAGACAGTTCAGTCCTCTTGTTCCTTGCAAAATTCTCCTTTCTTCCCTGGCAGAGAATTTTCAGCAAAGATTGGTTGTCTTTGGATGCCCGCAAACATCTTTTTGACTAGCTTAGCTGTCTTGTGGGCTCAGCAGAGCAGCTGTCTGCAAATATGTCCCATTTAAGCTCTCTGTTCCTTTGACCAGCTGGATCACCAGAGTATTCTTTGCAGTTTCCATGATGAGACATTGCTGATCATTAGATACTTCCGACTGTTCAGAGTCCTCCTTTTTTCTGATTTTTACAGTTTGTCTATTTCTCACATGTTTCTAGATGTGCAGAATGTGGCTTGGTGACTATGGACTGCCAAACCTCCTCTCTTGTTTTTGGTGGCTAGCCTTTTCTTTTTCTTTCCTCTTGAGTCTGAGGCAATGAGGCTGCCCATATCTGGCTGTCCAAGTATCTCCCAAACTTCCTGATACTTAACATAGTCAGTAGTTGTCCTTCCAAACCACAAATACTTTTTTCTCTGCAGCTATCAATTTGGATTTTGTGTAGAGAAAGTCATTTCTGGCTCAGGCAGAATGTAATGTGTTGTACATCCATTTCATGTCACTCTCTGATTCCATATCTAGCTATCATAATTCTGAATGTAGAACTGTATCAAGAAAGTGTGTCTCATTTCAAAAGCCACAAAGAGCTTTTTGCTTGCTGCTCCTGTTCAGGAGTAAGCGTAGTAACTTGTTTTTACACTAAGCTGTCCAGTCCAGCAGTATCTGCTTGCTAACAGGTGATAATTCGAATCTGTTGTACAAATTCAGTGAGGATCTGCACAGAAAAACAGAATCCTCTTTCACTGTCCTGATTTGGGGTCTAAAAGGCTAGCTGTACAATCCTCAACAACATAAAAAAAATCCACCTAAGAAGTCTTAGACTTCCAAGACCCTCCTACCTCTGTGCACAAGATCTGTTCCAAATCTTTGTTTTTGATGCTTGTGTTTGTGCAGAGACTGTTGGTACAAATAAAATCTGCTTGCTTACTTACAGTTGTCGTCTTCTTTGAGTATCTGAGTAGGGTATTTTAGAGTTTTGCATGTAAGCAGATTTGGCCCTATCCAAAACTCCATTAACTTAGTAAGAATATTACAATTTACTAATGAATATAAGATTTTAGAGCACTTGAGTTCATTTCTTAGAATCATAGTTTGAGCATTTCTTAGAATCATAGTTTGAGATACTACTCAGTATGCATTCCTGTCTTCTGTTGTTGTTCAGACCTTTAATGGTGTCTGAAGTAGGCTCAGCTGTTACCATAAAAATATAATTTTGGGCTTTTTTTTTTTTTATACTAAAGTACATTTAACTTAAATTCATGTTTAAACATGAAATTTTTGTAAGTACTTGTTCCAGAATGGGAATTTACAAGAGTGATGAAGAGCCAAAGTGTTTGTATGAATGCTTTTCAGTAATCTTTCTGAACCTTAATAGACAGAGCTATGAACCCTAATAGTAGTAGAACTACGTGCTTTTTAAAAAATGATTTTACGTTAATGACTCCTGTTAAATTTTTTTCTAAGAATTCTAAAGAGCTTGACTAATACTCCATTTTCTCTTGTTTACTTGGCTTTTACTCTGATGAATCCTATGACACCACTATGATTTCAGTAGATTTTTAGTGACTAACTTTTTCATATATAAACCCCCCTGATTTAGTAATAAGTTTCCCCTCCCCAGTAAAATGTATTTTTATGGGTTTTTTAAAATGCTTTTCATGCTTCCTATATACAGCATAAAATAGAGAGTATAATATTCAAAAGAGGTTTGGAAAGACAAGTGGCCGGTGTCTTGTCCTTGTTATACCCAGAACATATTGAAGGCTTAATTTGTACAAGCTGTCCTCAATTTTCATTGCATGATAAGGCTGTGGAGCTAAGTAAACATAATGTTTGATATTTATTTTTATTGGAAGTCAGACATTTAAATCTGCAATTGGTTATAATGGCCTGCAAAGATCGGTGATCTATTATTACACATGGTAAAGGCTATCATCCATTTCTGTTGTTATTTCAGTCTATCGACTAAGACTCAGAAAAGTCATGATAGGTCATTTACATTTTAGGTCTGTCACTATAGTCAGATTAAGCAATTGGTGGTTCTTTTTAGCTTGGTTTTAAATGGAAGTGTAAAATATATGTGCCATCAAAAATTTGAACATGGGTATGTGAATTCTTGATTTCAAAGATTACTGATATCATTTAAGACTTACTTGAATTTGTTTTCAACAGATGTGAGCAGCAAGTTCTTCACTGAATAATGAGCAAATAGAGACTTTGACTCTTCTAGTAATAAGGCTCTTAAAGTAAATGGATTTAGGACTTCACAAGAAGTTAATCTTGAATATGCTTCTGGCTGTGTTTTCAGGAGGAACAGTTTTAAAAAACAGAAAGCTGTATTTAATAGTTAATTCCTCCCCTCTCGCCCCCGCCCTTAATTCTACAGCGTTTTGAGCTACAGGATTCAAAAAGCCATTTGCTTCCCAGAAGGATTACAAAAGTAGAAAGCGTACATGGAAACAAAACCTTCAAGGCTGATGTAACTGTCCAGATTGGTGAAAAAGAAGTGGTCTTCCAGGTATTAGTTCATATATTCATCAAACTATATATATTTTTAGTTATCATTTATTTAGTTCTATCTCATCCAGAATTTGACACTTACACTTGATTCTGAAACTCATTTGCATTGAATATTTAATTTTTGGTAGTGTAACATGATATTTATTAGAAGATCATTTAGCTACTGGAGTTTTAGATTATGATTAAACAAGATTTTGTCTTTAGATAAACTCATACTTTTCCACCTTTTATTCATTTAAGTATCTTGTATTAAAACAAGTGCTAAAGAACAGATGAAAGAAAATTTTCTAGATTTCTTATTTTTTTATTGGATTGGCATTATACAGAGTACACATGATGCTCTTGGTGCTGCTTTCTCTTTTTCTTTTAATAAAAGCAATAGTCTGTCTTTGTCTACACCTCAAATAAAATATAATGAGTGCTTGGTAATGTTCTGACACAGGATACTGGGAAAAGAGAACAAAAGAAAACACATCAAATATGATTAGTTTGATTTTCTTCCAATGAAGTTTATGGCCTACTAGATGGTGAAGTAAGGTCTTATTGAGGAAACAGATGCTGATCTGAGAATTTGGAGTGAATGCTTCATTTGAAGAGACTAGAGAGTTTCTTAAGAGTCCTCTGTAAAGGAGGTGAATTGATGGGAGTCGGAAAGAAATCACAGTTATATTGGTGAGGAATGTCCTCAGAGGGTTTGTGCCATGACAAGATAAGGGGAACAGCAGCAAACAGGAATTTGTCAGAAAAAGGTGAATCTATAAGGAGTTGATTGGACTCTTTTCTGAGGGAAAGATTTTTTGCTTTCGTTTTACCTGTACGTAGGTGATACCTGCTGAAAGTTTGTCTGCAGAATATGTATCTTTGGGAACACAAGGACATAAGGAGTTTGCAGATGAAGCAGTTTTCAGACTAAAACCAGGAAGTGGGAATAGAGCAAGTGTCTTAATGTGGAGGACAACTGAATATTGCTACTCTCCAAAGCTCTAAGCAAAATAATACCTTCAAATTTTCACAATACAGATTGCTCCTTCTCTTTCTTATTTCTCTGATGAGCAATAAGGAATTATATTGGTGATTTTTATGTTTTGGCTCTAACATGAACAGCCTCAAGTTCTTTGTAGACCCCAAGGCTACTGTTGAATTGATTCACATTTCCTTATTTTTTTCATTAAAAGCGGGAAAGGGAGGGGTGAAGGAAGTTGGGTCTATAACAAATTATACAATGTTAGTTTTTAAAGTGAAAGATTTAGATTTGATAGATGACAGTTATCAGCAAACTATTACAGTATTTTTGGTGAAGTGTAACCCAGTCCACATGAGGTCTAAAGCTATCACTGTATAGTTTATTTAGCATTTTGTTTTTTTCCATTTAGGTTCCAGCTGGGACTGGACCATTAAAACAACATTCTGGATCAGATTCTTTCATAAGGACTCCCAGCCATAATCAGCTGTTGGCAGAAATGATGCAATCCCATATGGTTAAAGATATGTGTTTAATTGGAGGAAAAGTAAGAATTAAAATTTCTTTTGTCCCTCATTTCTCTTGTTTACTAGAATATAATCTAGTTCTTATTTTTTAACCTTTTTAGGGCTGTGGCAAAACAGTTATTGCTAAGGAGTTTGCTGATATACTAGGATACAGCATAGAACCTGTCATGCTGTATCAGGTAAGTTAACTATTTGCTGATGCTTTTAATATATGCTATTTCCTTTTTTTATAGTCCAAAATATAACACACAGAGGTAGATTCGCTGTGTAAGATGGAGTCTTCATGTACAACTGCAGCTTTTAAAATCACTGGTACAGGGAAAAAAACAAAGGACAGTGAAGATTTAAAAGATAGCGAAGTTTTCTGATCATTATAGGACATTAATTTTACTCTCTCTGTTAGCGTGTTTGTCTGTAAAATCTTTTCTGATTTGCAGGGCTGGATACTATGCAGCCAAGGCAATATAGGTAATACACTGTTATTATATATACTTTAGCCCTGATACTGCTTTACTTCCATTATATTGACTCCATTATGAATACGAAAGAAAGATAGATAATTTACATAAAAATGTAAGGAGAATAGAATAATTTTTCTTCTAGCTGAAAAGAATTGACAACTTGTGCTGTGATTTAGCATGACTGACTGTCATAAAGAAAACTTTGTCTTTTTTGTCTTCTCCTCTTTGGATTTTTTTCTCTTTGAAGTATGTTTCCTGCCTTTAGGTCAGAGTGGTGGCCACTTGTAAGTGCACATTGAATAGCCCTGGAAGACCTTTTCTCCTTCCTTTTTTTGTTTGTCCATATGCTGTGTAATTTTATAATGGAATTCTCTATTATCAAAATTATTTTCTTATTTTTCTCGAAGGCAGTTTCTTTTTTGTATTAAGAATGCATAGTGGCTTTTATGTTTGTGGGGATTTTTTAAAGTTATTTTTAATGTTCTATAGGCTTAATCTGTCTCTTGTTTTTTGGTTTGTTTCTTCTGTTGCCAAGATCTCCTAATATCCTCTTACCTTTTTTTTTTTTTTGATGCCTAACACATATAATTTTAAAAAATATTGAAATTTCTGTACTTTTTCTTTGCTTATATTTCTGTTTAGACCAAAGATTTCAGGTGTGGCACAGCTGTGTTGCAGAAATGCACATTAATACGGTACATTATTCACAGGTACTATAACAAGCAGACGGTAATCTTCAGTCCTTAGCCTAGCTGCTACTGATTTACTCATGTTGTGGCCTAGGGTCTTATTATAAATGTTACTTTAAAGATAAATTTTGAGGGAAATGTTCATAAACATTTTTTGTAAGACACACAAGCAGTTGGCTTAGTTGCCTTAGAATGACAGTCATGGGGTAAGGTGACAGGAAGAACTGGAGAAGTCATGAGGGCCTCAGGGGTCTTTGAAGGGAGCGGCAAGGAGCTTACTGTACTGAGCGCAGTTCTAGTAAGCTGTAGAAGGAAGTTTACAATAATTGAAAAGATTGGGTCAGAGCAGTGTTTCGACTGAGCTGATATTAAAGTTTGGATTTAAAAAAAATTAAGGTAGAGGAAGTGGTAATGGTTCCCAAAAGTCTGGACATACAGAACAGCAAGGGAATGAAAGATTTTGGAGCTGTCAGTTGTCACAGAGTATAAGTAGCAGTAAATGTGGAGCTGAGAGGCTGCTGTAAATCTAGGATTTTTTTCTTGGTTTTATCTGGAAAGTTCTTCGGATTTTCTCACAGCATGTGAAGTTGTTTTGCAAACCCCGAGTTCTGTCGTGCTTAACTGATCTTCCATAGTTGGTAGTCACTTGCTACTTGTTTGGACAGTATTGTCGGGTTTGGATCTTGATGCACTCTAACTTGAAACAGACAAAAAATGAGAGAAAATCTCAAAAGTTATTAAAAGAAGAAAAATATAGAATATGGTTGAATACATCTGAAATATGCATGTTTTGATACATTTTAAAAAATACATTTGTTTTTCTTAAAAAAAAGTAATAACATTAGATGCTTTGCATAGCATATTAATAGCTAATTTAATGCCAGAACGAATATTAAATATGTTAATTCATTCAGTAATTGGACAATTAAGGCAATGAGAACTTTGATTCTGTAAATCTAACAGATTTCACTATTTTGGTTCAAAAAAAGTATTTTTTGATTTTTTTTTTTTTTGAGAGACCAAATTCCTCTAAATCCATTTCTAAAATTTTTCATATGTGCTTCATCATTCTTTCTGTCTGAAGTTGATTTAAGAGCTCGAACAGTGTGAAAAGGGATCTTTCTTTTATTGATTTCACAGGAGAAAATGCATTAGCCACTTTAAAAGCTTTTATACTGTGAGATAAGGATCAAATTTATCTAAACCAGGGGTTCCCAAACCTTTTTGCACTTAGATCATCTTTTAAAGTAGAAATTGTCCTATAGAACAATTGCTGTCTCATTTGTGATCTTTTACATCATTATTTTGATTTCTGATTATGTAAAATTCCATGTAGGCAAATTGTTGAAAAAGGAAAGTCATTTTAGGAAAGATTTATTTTAGTTGTCCCTTAATGCAGTTAAGCAGCACCAAACGAGAAGCAGCAGCAAGCCAGCTCATTGTGGACTGTAGTTTGGGAGCTTTTAGTTTAAGAAGTTTTAAATAAAACATTTCAGGGGAGGGAAATAGTATTTTTATAGTGATATTATAACAATTTTCCAACAACTTACTCCTCCTTCCTTTCTCCCCCCAACAAAACAATCTTAAGTACATTGCTAGTGTTTGTGTAGTGTGATGCTTGATTCTAGGATTTCTTTTTTTTTCTTTTTATGCATGACCTCGTAATTTTTCTTTACAAATTCCTTCCTATTTTTTATTTAAGAAATATTAACAAAATGTGAGTCCAAATTGGCATGAAAAGCAGGAAACAGATTTCTTCACCTTGTAATTGCCAAGAACATGATTATCACTGACAGTCATGAAAAACAGCTAGTTTGGAGGGGTTTATTGCTATGACTGCTAAAGGGAGTTCAATACACCCTTCTTGTTTTCTCTCCTGAACTTTGTGTGACTCGTCTGAAGACTTTTAATTAAAAGCTTGCTCTGTATCAGATTTTATGCCCTCTTCCTTTTTTTTTTCCTCCATATCAGAGATATTTGAGGAAATAAATGATAATAAAGTACGCTTAAAGTACAATGATTTATAAATGAAGATAAGCATTTTGTGTCATAAGGAATATAATTCTGCCATTGCTTTGCCCAAAATAAGAATAAAAAATTTTTAATTCATAGCCTCCTTATGTTCCTTTCAAAGGGAGGGATTTTTAGCATGAGAGTATTATAATATGATATCTCATAATATATAATTAAAAAATTGATGAGGAATGTAATACAGTAAATCACCGGGCAAGAACTTAGCCCTGAAACAAACCCCTTACAGAGAATGGGCAAGTATTAGGGAATGATACTTCTTTTTAATATGTCACTAAATTGAATCTGATTCAAGCATTTAAATTATGGTATAAACTTTCATTTTGTATTTCGAAAATATTTTGCGGCCAAGTACACTTCTGGGTTTATCTCCAAATAATTAACGCATGATTCTTCAGTTATTGTTAGTTTTGCAGATAGACAACACTATATATAGCACACTAGACTCCTGATCAATTAATACTAGACATTGTTTCTTTCCTGGAGAGGTGTCTTGTCAGAAGGTGTCTTAGTTGTATATTCTGTTACACAGCATTTACTTACTAGAGAATGCACACACAACTTTTGATACAAGTCACAAAAGTACTTATATTTTTCTCTGGCTTTGATAACAATGTGTATCAAGTTGGTTTTTAGACTAATTCAGTAATAAAATACTAGAAAAGATCAAACAGCATTAAAATCTAAAAGTGCAACAATAAAAATATTGGCTGTTTTTATGGATCTGAATGTGAGGCTTTAAATTATACAAATGTGGAAGCACTGAAGGAACCAGACTTTGTCCTGTTATTTTAAGGCTTTTAAGGAAATGTAGAAAGAGGAAATGATTCAGGCCATATGACGTAATGTATGCTATTTTTATTCTTTAAAGTTCAAAGGGTTTGCAGTTGTAAAAAGGACACATGCAAAAGCTGCAACTGCAACAGAAAATATTTTTCTCATCTGATTTTAGGTTAAGTTCTGTTCGCAGCACAGCCTGGGGAAGGAATTTCAACTTTCAGGTCACAAAATGGCTATTAAGGCTTTCTTTGTTGTTCTAGTGCGCACCTGCTGTAATGGAACATCTAAAATATGTATGATGGAGGATATACTAGCTTTTGCTTTTGGTTATGATTTATCCCTAAAATATTATTTTGCGATACTCTGTGTGTTTGCGATATTTTGCAAGAGGGTGGTTTTTGTGTCTTGTCGGCTCCTTTCTTACTCTGTCCTTTCTTCTATGATATTTCCACTGTATTTTCTTTTTGAGAATTAGAATGTCATACTTTTTTGTGTTGTGATCTCACTTGAAGATTAATGATGAAATCTTTGCTTTTTCAGCTTCCATCTATATAAAATGAATGACACTTGTTTATTACAGGTGTAAATTGCTTCCCCCTTCTGTACACAAAGCTGCGTACAAGTTGTCATATGCTTGCATTACATTTAAGGAAAAAAAAAGGCTTTTGTTCTAGTTTCAAAATGGCAATATTAACAAGTCTAGACCTACCAGAGAAGACTGTTTAACATTTTGTGTGTGTTGGTGTGTGTGTGTGTTGGTGTGTATTTCTAATATTCTTTGGAAAAGTAATTTAAGATTTCCTGCTAATCTGCCTTGGGTATGTTCTCAGGAAAAAACAAATGCAGTTTTGAAGAAGAAAATAGGCACTTGTAGATGAATAAGACACCGCACAAATATATTCTTCTAATGAATTGATACTTACAGGATATGACAGCTAGAGATTTGCTGCAGCAAAGGTATACTCTTCCTAATGGAGACACTGCTTGGAGACCATCGCCACTTGTTACTGCTGCCCTGGAAGGAAAGCTTGTTATTCTTGATGGCATTCATCGAATTAACCCTGGCACTCTAGCTGTACTTCAAAGGTCAGGATGTGAACACAGATAAGTTGGGTGCACATGATCTGTGTGCTGAGCGCATACATACTGAGAAATTAAGTTTCGTCTAGTGAATACAACTTTATAACTTCAAGAATACTGTAAAAATCAATCTGAACATTGAAATTTTACAAAGTATGTAACATTCAATCTTCATATACTTGAAAGCAGAAGCAATTCTTTCACGTTCTTTATAAGTCTATGCTAATATTGGACATTTCAGCTGTTTGTTAATACAGCACACGTTTTTCTTTGAATCGAAGAATAAGCCAGATTTTGCCCTTACTAAACTCATGAAACCTAAAGATAAGTAATATGTGCACAATGATTTGAAAATGAAAGATCTGTCAGAAAATGTATTCAATACTTTGAATGCATTCTGCTTCTAAATAAAGTATGTGATCATTACAGTCATATATAAAAGCATACTTCATATCCATTGCAAAAAATGCTTTCTAAACATTATTTTAATAAATGAATGCATTTGAATAAAATAAATATGTAAATAAATTTATAATAATATAAATAATGCATAATAATATAACTATATGTGCATAAATAAAATAAAATTGAATACATTAAATTGAATTCAATAAATTCAATAAAAATAAATTAAACTTTCCAAAGACACAAATGCTAATAGCAGATAGTGTGTTAATAATAATAATAATCCATACTGTCAGGTCAAATTTTTATGCTATTTCAGTTGCTTGCACCATATAATGCCTTTCATAAACTTAAAGAAATCACCAGCTTTAAAAGCAGTCTCTTGCAAAAACATTTTGTGACTACTTCTTTTATTGGATATACGCAGAGACAGAAGAGAGAATGATTCATGCCTGTTTTTCTCCTCTTAATCAGTTTAGTTTTCCCTTCTGATTTTTCTTTCAACATCATGTGTCGTATCTATCTATGTACACAGAATCAACTCCTGTATGAAAAAATAAAAGCTGGATTGGTATGTATAATAGCATTTAAGCCAACTGACATATTTTTCTTCAAGAAACAAAAGTTTAGTACTCTCTATCAGTATAACAAAATGGCTGTGTTTTGTGCCATTTATTCACACTGTACTGATAAGATGGAAATTTTTCTTCATTTTCTAATCATATCTATTTAAACAAAGTTGACTGACTTTGCACTGAAACTCTTTGCTTTTGGAAATTATTTTACCTCCACATGTGGGTGCATCTTAAATTAGTATAACTTTTTCTTCGAGTGTCCTACTATAACCTAAATTTTGACTGAGGTAGCAATTTAAAGAAGCAGTAGCTGAAATAAGTATTTTAAGAAGCAGTCAAAGGCTAGATAAAGTTTACTTTTTTTTTCCCAAACAGGCTAATTCATGACAGAGAACTGACTCTCTATGATGGCACCAGATTATTAAGGGAAGATAGGTATCAAAACTTAAAAGAAGAATTACAGGTCTCCGATGAGAAACTACAGGAAAGGTAACGTGTTAGTTGCAGATACTGAATGCGAGCAATATTTCATCCTGTAAAGAGTTTAATCTCCTTTTTTATTACAAAAACATCTTGCCAAATGCTTTCCTCTTAAACTGATACCTTTTAATCACTAGGAGAACATGTTTTAAAAGTCAGTCTCCTCATGAGCTTTTTTCCTTTTGTGGCATGAGAAAATTATATCCGGTTTAGAGTGCTCAAACTAAAAGAAAAACATTTAATATCCTTTAACAGAAGCAGTTAGAAATTGAAAAGAAATTATAAGTACATAAAAACAGATATAAAAGTATATAATATTTAATTTTGGAACATTTTATTAGGAGCTTCTCAAAATTAAACTAAATTAAAGTTAAATATAACTTGCTACTTTCTTTTGCCTCATTAACTGGAAAGCTGGTATTTAATTTACAACTAGTATGGGGCAGGAAATCCTAAGGATGGGTTGGGACCCATTATGCTTATTCTTTTTGTTTCTTCACTTCCACTTTTCTGCTAGAAACATTCCACATATAGAAACATTTTCTAGTCCTCTGACGGCCATACTTGATACGTTGTCAAACACTGCTGACCAGTTTCAATTAATGGGAAGGGTTTTGTTGATTGTATTCCAAAACAGATACAATCTTAAGATTCAGTTATATATGAAATAAGTCCTCTGTCAGGAGCTAAACTCAGTGTAATTCTTAAGTGGCTCTAATCTTTGAATAAACAATTGAAGTTCTATGTCAGATGTCTGTGTTCACATTTGCAACGGGGGATGTGCATGTGCCTATGCTTTCAAGATGCTTTTTAGCCATATCAGTACTGGCAGAGGTACACTCGTGATGTCCACCTCTTGACATGTACCACCCTCTGTTTCACTAAATTGTCTTGCTGAATCAGATTTTTTTCTTTGACTTGCTTTATAGTCTTCCCTTTAGAAAAGCTGGGTTTCTTTTACTGCCTGATTGTTATTTCTCATTCCCTTTAGACCCAAAATACTGTATTTTTTTTAAGAACTGTATTTTAAGTCTTCAGTAGCATTTATTTTGATTCTGTAGGTATGGTGTAATCTAAACCTGCTTGAGCAGGAGGGTTGGACTAGATGATCTCCAGAGGTCCCTTCCAACCTCAGCAATTCTGTGATTCTGTAAACCTGCTGGTTGCAAATTGTATCCAGCCTGCTGAGGCCATATACCCAGCTAGATGGGCATGCCCTGTATTTGTTTTATTTGAGTAAAGAAATACATACCAAGGAAGTGTTCCATTTGCCATGATTTTAAGCCCAGACTTTGAAAAGAGAAGCAAAAAAAGGCTCCAAGGTTCCATCTTGGAGTGCATCCCAACTTTGCATTGGACTTTGTACTTTAAAACAGATCTAGTCGTTGTGCCAGCTATTTTCATCCCTGTTCCCAATGTCCATGGTCTGGTCCAAGGTGTTTTCAGGCAGAAAGGCAGTGGTTGTGCTATTTTGCTAACTGCAGGGTACCCTTTGGCTCATACCAACATACTCTATTAATCTAGACAGTTGATCAGACGTTCTTCTTCAGTACTGCCCCTTTTTCAGTGTCAAATCCCTCTCACAAGGTTAGAGGTTCACAGCTCCCTGTTTTCCTTTACTATGGCTTTTTTTGGCAGTGGACTCCCTTGTAACTGTCAGTGCCTCTTAGATCGTAAGATTCTTCCAAGCTCTGTTCTTTAATGAGTATTCTTCAGAACCATCTTCTCACTAGGTCATCTCTGTACAGAACTTTTCTCCCCTTCACTGTCTTTGGGCAAGCTTTTGGTTCCCCCGGACAATGCTTATTGTGCATTGCTGTTGATTACTTTGGAGGCCCCATTTTTGTCTTCCCTTAAGAGTGTCCTTCTTTCCTTCAGATCCCATTGTACTGCTTTTTCCTAGCCACTTTAATATTTTACAGGACGACGTTCATCGTGAATCATTAAGCCACTAAATGATCCACTTGACTGACAGCGAGATTGATTTGGGAAGCACCAGAATCAGTTAGCAGCACAGCCCATAGATAACTTTGTCAGCATCAAGTCCATGCTTAGGGAACCAGTTTTTAACCTTCAAGTTAAGCCTCCGTGTGGCATCCACATTCCATGTGTGCACCCTGTCACTCACTTGTTTCTCCCCTTTTAAAAAAAGGGGGAGGCCTTGGCTTGTCAGCACAGCAGTTTTTCTTAGCTGCCCTATTGAGGTGGAGTGCTGCTCTGCTGTGGTTTCTCTTTATTTGCCTAAGTTGCATGTTATTGGGTTATCATCCAGTTCAGTCTTTGTGGCTGGACCGGCTCAGTGGCTTCACTGAAGATTACCTCTTGACCTTGTGGACTTGTGAAAGCTGGCTTTTACCTTCAAATCCATAAATGAGGGGTGTCTGTTATCTTGGACAGGGATATGTTCCTGATTGGAACATATAGATCCTACTTGATCTGAAAAAAAACAAAACAAAGCAAAAACAAAAGAAAACAAGACAAAACAAAACCCTATGCAGGCATTCTTGCATCTGAAAGTCTGACATGACCTCATAACACTCAAGTGTGACCATTTAGCACCATCTTGTTTACTGATGAAAATTCCTGGCAATGAATAAACCAGGGTTCATTGTACTGAGAAACTCACCTAAATTCTGGGTGAAGTCTACAGTCTGGCTCTTGTTCAACTCTCTCCTGTATGGGCCTCATTCAACAGAAGCCAAAATGAAGTGGTGCAAACCTGTATCAACTTTTTTGCTTTTGGCTGCTGTCTCCTTCAGCATCAGTGGACCACTCCTCACTGCAGAGGGCACTGTTCTGGTCCTCTTCATAGTCAGCCCTTGTGAACTTGAAGGCCTTTCAGGACCTCACCCTGTTTTTAGCTCCTTAGGTATTCTGAAAACATCACTGCCTTTCAGTGGCTCCAGGACATGATGTCAATAGTTGCTCTATCACTTCTGTGCTGCAATCCCCCCTGCTACTTGTCCTTTTCAGCGCCAGTTACCTGTCACTGCAAGCTTCAGTATTTTTCAGTGTTGCAGAACAGCTATGCGGGAGCACGCTTTCTCTCCAGGCGCTTCCTCATTGAATGAGGTCTGGGTAGTGACAGCTGATTTAATCACAGTCTGAGGAAACAGGATGGTGCAAACCATCTCTCCTTTGCCTGCAGGAGATTGGTTTGTAGGGAAGGTAAGCAGAATACACTGTAGCTTGAATTTATTAGCAGGTTTGCTGAGCAGATTCTTATCTCTGAATCATGATTGGGAGATGCTTTCCATATCAATCTTGCTGTGTGTCCATGGCTTTGCCTAGTGGCCTCAGCTGTGCTTCTGATGTTAGGGCAAGACAAAAAAGAGTTTTACTTATCCTGATTTTCTGAATTTGATTAAAGTAATTCTGGTACCGTTATTCTTTATTTGTCTTGTAGAATCTATACTGTCATTCCAGTTCTGCTGAGCCTGGACCTGGGATGTGCGCTGAGTGCACATTAAGACTAGTCCTATTCCTTTCCAATAAGGGAGTTCCCTATGGAAAATAGTTTCAAGTTTCATTTGAACCAGGAAGTTAATTTGACTCTCTTTTTTTCCCTAAATCGCACTCATACAAGCTGAGGCTTCCATTCTCATTTGTATATTGGGAACAAATATGCATATTTTATATATGATATATAGAATACATATTTTACAGTTAAAAGCAACTATTTTATTGTTAAACTTTTTATTATCTACTTGATCTCATGTATTAATGTAGTTGTTATGAGAAGCAGTGTAAGAGGAAATCACATACTGATGTATATCAGTAATATAGTGGAAGTGCTTGACAGAGTTTGCAATGTCTAAGCAGTAAAGCAGGGGCAAACCTAAGTAACTGAAAATAGTCATAGACAGAGTAGATAAAAGAACAAGAGAAAAGAAAATATTTCTGAAAGACCAGAATTTGAAGGAATGATGCCAAAAGTTTCATTAGGAAATCATTAGATTAGGAGAGATCAGGTCATCTTCAGGATTTGGGGAAAAGCAATAGCTGGAGGCTGGAAGGCACCTGTGATAGACTGAGGTCTGATACCTAACTGCTATTCAGAAGAGGAACCAAGTAGATGGGTTACATGCTCAATTTCTTTTTGGGGACAGCTTTGCTGGGCAAGAGTATTGTTGATTTTAGTTATCATTTATCATAGTATAGTTTGCAGTTTCTCTCTGGAGTACTGCTTGTAATCATTCATAAGATACAAAATATCTCACTGTTGCTCTCCATTCCCTCAACTTAAAACTCACTAATGAGGTGGCTATTTGCAGCAAGATTCTTCTGCAAATTAGATAAATACAAATACCTTTTCCACAATGGAAAAAAAGAACGACTGATAACTGATGCGTTTAAGTAGACAATGTGGACTCGGTACTTAGTGATTGGAATTTTACAGCAGGATTTCTATTAAGCAAAATCTATTCCATTATAATGGAAAGGAGTACTCTCCCTAACCAGTGAGCCAAAACTTCTGTAAACATTTTTTCGTCTGTTTGTCTTCAGATTTGCACACACCTGAAGATTTTTTCCAGTTCTAAGAGGAAAATTTGAGATAGTAATAGAGAGGTTTTAGGCAATCCTTCTTCAGAAAAACAAGAAAAATTTTTACTAAGCTTTCATGCAGTCACTTCTATCTGAAAATATTTGATAATAAAATAAAGTAATGGGAATATTTTTTCACAGTTTGTTTTAGTGCCTTTATTTTTTAGCTTTTCAGGTATTCACTCGTGTGGTAGAATAGAAAGCAGAATACTGCATAACCCATCACTGAAAGAGAACTTCCAACACTGATAAATCAAGAGAGTTTTTTCTTTTTTATTAAAGGGTGGTTTTTCAGATCACACTATGATCTAAAGAAATTGCATGCCTCTGTATCAAGAATGTAAACAGTATTATACTAAAGAATGTGAACACTATGAAACCATTACACTGTTAGTAACAAGGCTGGACAAAGGGAGAGGTATTCTTTGGTGTTCAGAGTGGTCTGAAGTTTTGCAGGTTAGAAATAGTATTATTATTCTTAAATTTAGTGCAATTTCATTTAAAAGTTTGATTACCTATGTAAGAGCTGATAAAATATATTCTTATTTTAAATGATGCTAATTGTTATCATGTAGTTGCATGTTTCACTGTATATTTCACTGTATTTCCACATCTGTAGTGTCCACAAGTGTTTTTTTGAAAAGGACTTTATACTGGTGGGGGTGCAATAGCTCTGTCAGGAATGACAAATAAGAGCAGCAGGTTTGCCCTTGTGAGATTGTAGAAACTCCTTGGCCTGGTAAAAGCCTATAAGCTACATGCTAACCAGCAATTGGCACTGAATATTTTTCCTCTAGTCTTTCTTGGGCCAAATTGGCTGTGCAGTTAAGTTAGCAAATAGTCACAGTAAAAYGGAATTCAGTCATTTGAAGAAACTTAGTACTTCTGTTTATGAAATTTGGGGAGAAGAAAAAAAAAAGATGTTCCTGAGAAACTGACAGATAGTCCTTAAAGATCTTTTACATAGAAGGAAATTATAGCTGCTGATTCCTTAATCATTTAACAATTGTATGAATAATTTTCCTGAATAGGTTCAAAGATTAAGAAAAAGTGCATTCAGCCACTGATTCACAGTGCATATCCAAGAATTCTGCATAGAATTTCTTATGTAATCATTGATTACTTCACTGAGACAGAGAGTTAAAGGTGGCATACAACCTTTACAAGACAAGCAGTGAAGTGCTGGTTTGTCTTATGAAGCAGTATTTTAATGTGTTTGAATGGATATTTTGGCTTTGGGGTTTTTTTCCCCCTACACAGGAAGTCTTTGGTGTGGTGAACAGAAAAGCAGCTATTTCAGGAAAATCTAGATGTATGTATGTAATAGGATTGTTTAAAAGCTAAAAGAAGTCGTTCATAATGCTTGGGTAGTCTTAATGCCTTGCAGACAGTGGATTATTTTCCATGTGACTAAGTTGAAAGGGAACACATACAGCAGATGAGAAAAATATCAAATGTGGCAGGAAGTGAATTTTATAGGAAATAGAATTTCCAATATACTAAATTTTTAACTAGTTATATTTTCTGGCTTTTACTTTCTCTTTTTTTTTTTTTTTTTTGCAGCTTTGTGATTTTCCAGATAAAGTAATCTGTTAATGTTAGAATATTATGAAATTGAAGAAAAACAGCAAGGAAACTAGAATAGGTCATTTGTAGTCCTATTAATATAAAAATTCCCAACTCATAAAATTCTTCTTATTTTAATTTTAGTAGAATATGAGATTTATGAAATCATGTACCGGGAAGAGACAACAAAAATAGTTTGCTTTTGCAAGGTGGCCTAAGGAACGCTATTCTGCATCTTTTTTAGGAGTGGCTTCAATTGCTTAGAACAGTGTGTCAATTACTAGAAAACCTTTCCTTAAAGTTGCCCTGAATGAACTGCATTCTGGTCTTCTTTTCAAGCAAGGTGGTGGTATTCCTTGTTTGGAATTAAACACTGATGTCCAAAGAAGGACATAGATGTTACTAGCCCGTAGGTACACCACTATCTGTGTTGTTAGTAAACATTTAACAGAAAAAGGATAAAGACTTTCTGCATTAATAAACTAACACCAAATCCTTCCACTGTGTTTGAGGCTCATTAATTTAAAAAGTGCCAAGTTTTTAACAGGATAAATACTTGGCCTTCATCTGCAAAGAACAAAAGATGTCAAGGATCTCTGTTTTATAGAATGTAGCTCCACATAGAAACTCTTTTACATTCCTTTAGGGAACTGCTCTTGCAATGCTATGGAACAACTTCCTCTACAGTCACCGTGGTGGAAGCTGGGAACTTTCAGTGCTTTGCAGGATTGAGTCATTTGTGACATTTGTTTTAATAATAATTATACTTAGCTTGACATTTCCAACATTGCAAACATCAGTCCAAATAATAGGCTTTTGAAGTAGCCAAATATTTTTATTCATGTTTACAAACTGGAAACCTACAGCAGGGATGTTGTGATATGTCCCAGTCTAAAGAGAACATCAGTAACTTAAATTGATATTGCCATTTTAGTATGCCCTGACTTTGCTTCTCCTTTCCTCCCCATGCCATCCCACACTGTCCCAACCATGCCTTTTGAGTTAGGCGGTGATGTGGAGGTGATGCAAGAGAAATGTGTTTCCTTTACTAGGGAAATCTGACTGCCTCTTGTGCCCTCTTATGGTATTGTAGAAGGACCAGAATTAGTCCTTGGAATTTAGGTTGATTAATGGAGGGGGCTGTTTTTCTTATTAGTAACAGAGGGAAAGATAAGTCTGGAATTTATTTTATTTATCCTATCTAGGAAATATTTTCTTCTGTAATAAGGTTGGTTAATGTTCTCTGACCTTCTTTTATGCTTAGTGACAGTGACATTCCCATTGGTTCCTCTTTCATGTGATGTTTTCAGACATCTACTTCTATTTTTATCAATCAGAGAGTAGCTTCTAGGCTTATGACTTTCAGCTGAGAGTAAATGATGCCACCCCCTGTGTTTGCTTTGATACAAGCGGCTGTTTTCTATATTCACTCTGTTGTCTCAGAATTTTATTACTGTAACTAGCAAATCAGCCAACTACGGAGTAGATTTGGTAATTCATATTTAAGGGTCTTATTTTGTCTTCAGATTTTCTTGTTTGTACTATCATTTCCCTGTCAATTTAGCCAAGAAGAATACTTACCTCCAAATGTTCTGATGTCAAACATTGTAATTATATGCAAAATGACAAATGATAACAGGCATAACTACTAATGTAAGTTATCTAATTCCACTTCACTTGCTTTTTTTTTCCCAAATTAATGTCTGCTATTTTAATAAGAATACTGAGAAATTAATTGTCAAAAACAGGCTCTTCTTGCAAAATTTGACTGACTTTTATATCTGACTTATTACTGTCTACTTGCTTCTAGAGATAACGCCATTGTGCTGATTGATGAGTACCAATAAATTCCTAATTCAAAGAGGTGGTAGTCTTAAATAAGGCAGTCAAAAGATATGACGATGACGCCACCCAAAAGCAAGGGAGTGGGCTTCCAGTGCCCTAATAAATGCATCTAAAAGTTGTACATTTAAATCTGTGTTAGTCGCACTATGTCCTGTTACATTCAGTGGAATGAAATAGGCAGGCATCTAAAATACTGTTCTTCACCAAATCCTCCAGTGTTAGAACTAGGGGGCACTCACTAATTCTAGCAGATCAGTTCCATACGGATTAAAAAAAAAAAGAAAAGAAAAAAATAGAAGAAAGTACCTTTTACACTGTGGATAGTGAACTTTCAGAATGCATTGCCACAGGAAGTTGTGGAGGCAGATAGGATCAGGAAGTCAAAAAGGGATTAGATAAACTTGTGGGTAAATAGATACGAAAGCAAATAGGTAGGGATGTATCCTCTAACCTTGAACATGGGTTTGTGGATGCTGGGAGAGTATGAGGGGACTAGGCTGCTGATAGTGGCTAGGTTTATGTGCCTGTCCCAAATAACAGCTCCAACTGTCACCATCAGAGACATTTAGCTAGATGGAGTAGATAGGATGGACCCAGTAGGGCATTTCTTAAGTTCCTGTAAGTCAGATTAATCTGCCGTTGGAGGGGCCTGTTTCTCTCCACTGACTCTAAAATGAGCCACGGGTGACTGGCTTAGACTTTGAAGTATAACTTTTAGAGATATTATGAAGTTAGGTGCATTAATCCCACCCTAACAGTCTAGCTGATTTTCCAAAGGCCACAGAGAAAGTCAGTAACATAACTGGGAAATAAATCCATCTCTTCGTGGTAGCCAAACTGTTCTCTTTAAAATATCATCCTTCCTGTCAATCTAATTGGGTAAAAGAAGTTACTCATTACTGCAGCTCCAGCAGATCTTGTTCCCTCCCTGATTTGCCTGTTAGACATGCTGCTTTAGGTAAAGCACTTGTAAAATTCCATCAAATTAGTGAGATGTGTCCAGTTCAGACATACAAAAAAGAGTAAACAGTAGCTTTGTTGCTGGTATTTGCTCAGCTTGAGGCATGCAGGTCAAATCGCAGATGAAGAGGAGACTTGGGTGCCCTCCTAGGCATAGAAATTACAAGCAATTTATAAAATTGCAAGTCACATTATACAGTTTTTGTCAGTCTTGTTTTTTATAAGGTTGAACTGCAAATGTTCTGGGTAAACATGGTGCTATGGCTCTGTGCAATAATTTAATTCTTTCTTCAACTATTGTAAATTTAAATTCGATACCCACTGCTTAAGCCACATAATGCACTAAAAAAATTTTTTTTTGCAGGTCTATCTTTCCTATCCACCCGTCATTCAGAATAGTTGTCTTAGCAGAACCTCCTGTCATTGGAAGTACTACCCAGCAATGGTTGGGTCCAGAGTTTCTGACACTGTTTCTTTTTCATAATGTTCAATCTTTAAGCAAGAAGGAAGAAATTCAAATTATTAAAGAAATGGTAAGTACGTTCATTATTTTAGCCAATTTTGATTATTTTTTACTGAATATGATTATTTACTGTGTACAAAATATTTCATTATTGCAGGCCCTATTTCTGTGTAGCGTAAACAATTCTTCGTTTTCAAATCCTGCTTATCTTTTGATGGCATTGGTATAAATTAGCCTTCTTATGATATTAAATGATGCTGTAATATAAAAATGTTCTTTTTCAAAACTGTATTCCTTTTCGGGTGATATAAAGCATCTGCAGCAACTGTATACTCATAGCATCTGTGTGTACCTGTATATGGATCTTACATATCCTGCAATAAGATTAATACTGTTTTTCTTTCAAGCAGATTCCAAACGTACCCAGTGTTGCTGTGGAGCAGTTGTTGTCATTAACACACAAGCTTCGGGAGACAAATGACGCCACAGTAAGCCCTTTTTTTCAAATTTACTTTCTCCTGCTGTGACTGCATGTTTTAACAAAGGCTGGGTAAAGCATGCTAAACTATGGTGCTATTTTAGAGGCTGGCTGATTGAAAAACCAGGCTCAGAAAATTCCTGCTGGTAGTTATTGCACCACATATTGTAAACTTTTGAATTTTGATTTACATTTTTAGAACCTGCATAAGTAAGGCCTTTAGGAAATTCCCTGAATACCAGTGAAATCGGACAGAACAGTATATGTTGTCAGTGGTTTTAGATACATGGCTAAGCATGAAACGCATATGAGGTGCCTTTTGAATAGGTACGCATATAATCATGTGTGTCCAAATATTTTTTGATAACTTTGCTTTACTGGATGTTATTATATATAATACAGATCTTCAGTCATTGGAACTTTGATAGTAGAAATTATTGGGGCTTTTGGGGCAATGAGAACTACCTAACCATTATAAAATGCCAACAGGCAACGGTGAAGACTAGGAGTACAAAAGGGAAAGCTCCAGAATTCCTAGCTTCCTTACTGCTACAGGCTATTCTATTAAAGTAATTTTGTCAAGAAAAATAAGTTCTGCTGATATAGTAACCACAAAGTTCTTTAAAAAGATACAGTCAATCTTAGTGGAAAGAAAAAGAAAGCATTGCTATAGCAACTAAAGCAGTGTATGATTTTAATGTATCTAAAATGTAAAACATTTTTAGTGGAATCCAGCAGTTTAACTAGTATGTAAATGTAATCCATTCTTCTTAGTTTTCGTGAATTTGACATTGGTAATGGTTTTCACAGTATTACTATTTAAGAAGCTGAGAAAGGCTGAAAGGCTGCTATGCTTCTCTGAGCTTAAAAAAATAAGTAGAAAGGTTGACTTTTAGGTACACCTTTTGGACACTGTTGTTACTAATAGTCTATTTAACTTCCTCTGCCTAGTGCTGTACAAATGTAGACTGGTAAATGTGTTATATTTTTGACATATTTAGAGATATACCTTGCTTGAACAGAGCATTAAAAAAATCCTCTCCAAATATGCAGATGTCTATAGCATTGTGAAATATCTAAATGAAGTGAGTGATGTTGGATAAGAAGTGAGTCATAATATGGATCGAGGGAGGATTCTTGTAGATCAGCAGTGACATGAGACATGTCGGGAATAGCATGCCTGCGTTAAGAGCTGAAATGTGTGCCTTAGGTATGTCAGGCTATTTATAGAGCTGCCTAAGTAATCCTCTGCCAGAGATTATCCTGAAATATTAGCCATTGTTTAAAATGATTTTGTTAACAATAGAAGAATACCTGTAGAATATTCAGCCCGTGGGCGTTGTCTGCGTCATTGTAATTGTTTGATTTACAATAGAACCTAGAGACCACAATCCAGATCCTGTTGAATTAGATGCCGCATAGATATAAGTTACAAAGACTGTCGCTAACCCAATTTTGAGTTTATAGTTATGCCATATAAAAATAAATAAAAAAGAGATGAAGAGAAAAGAGGAAATTTTATTATTAAAAGCTTCACACAGTTGCAAACATTCAGAAAATGTGACACACGTTTCTCCTCTGTGGGCCACTCCTCTATGCTTATTTATACCAGTGCAGAATCTGATGCTATATATATAATTTAGACTTTAAGATGTCCATGTCCTTAGGGATTGGATTTGTCAGTGTATCAGACAAGAGGCAAGAGTGGCTGCCTGCTTCCTCCCACCTGGTACAATCTGAAGTACACTCTGCCTCAATTACTGTGCCCAGCTGCCTCTCTCTTTCAATGCAGTCCCAAAGGTTGTGACTTGGGAGGATTGCTCACCTCAGCAGAATTCTTTCTGCTTGCAAATGTTTCCATTGCTTAAGATCATTTTGAAAATGGAATATGATTCCCAAAGACACTGAGAATTCTGGCTAGCGATCAAGGATCACAGGGTTTCAGGTCTCACCCTTCTCCCTGCTGATGCCTCACACATGACTATGTCATGAAGTAACACCTGAAATACCACAGTTTACAACTCAGTGTCTATAATGCTGGGTTGTAAACTATCATGGTTCAGAAGATGCTTCACAGTCCTTCATCAATGAAAGCAGGAGAAGAAGGAGTAATAATTTTACCAGTTATTTGAATCTAAATCATCCTTGTTCATTGCTCAGAGCTACACTGGAAAGTATTATCATGTGCCTTCTTAGAGTTGGAAAAAGAGTTTTGTACAATTTCACCAAGCTTTTTTTTTTTTTTTTTTTTTAAACATGTTAATTCCTGTTGGTCAAAAAAGCAGTTTTCCGGGGAAGAGAATTGGTTTTGAGAAATTTCTCATACTTAAAAATGTTTAACGGGAAAAAAATCCTGTGAAATTCATATATTGTTACATTTCTCTCTTTTTTTTTTCTTTAATGGCAAATTTCAGTTTTGTTTTTTTTCAACTGCAACAGCATAATATGTTAAGATAATAATAATGCACTTACAAATCACTTATATAAACCAAAACAAAATGTTTTGAAATTACGTAATTAAAATATTTCACTTGACCCAGGCAAAGCGTGGCGTGACTTATCAGATTGCACTCATTGTTGTGTGTTTCCTGCTAAAGTAAGGACCCTATTTGTATTAGATACCTTTATCTGGTAGACGTAATTATAGAATCATTTCTTTCTCAGTCTTTATATGTCTGTTTAAATAAATGATCAGTTGGAGTTTAGGGGGTTTTTGTTTGTTTCATTGTTTTAAATTTTGCTGTATTTGTTTTAGGCTTTGAAGGCATTGAATCATTTTTGTAACTCTTTGCTGAATCATGTCCAATTTTTAACATTCATTTTAACATGTGGCCAACAGAAAAGGACACAGTGTTCCAGTAAGGGCCCGCCCAGAAGGCGTGTGCAGAGGTGATACAATCTGCCTACTTCTGCCCAGTGTTGTCTTGTTTATGCATCCAAGAGTCTTGCCAGACCCTTTTGCCAGAGCATTACATGTGGAGCTAATATTCAGTTTGTGTAGAATAAAGGACTAGTTTTTATTTTTTTTTTTTTTTGCAATGGCTAGCCCCCATATTATTGTTAATATTGTTTAGTATTAGGTTTAAATAGCAAATAAAGTTCAACTGTCAGCACATTTTTCTTCCTCTTGCTTACTGAGTGAAGTCATAAAGCTAACCTTTTGATGGCATCATGATTTTCATGGCAGTGAATTCCTACAACAAGCACAGAATTACAGACCTGCAGATTAAAAAGCACAAGCTGCTGTAGGAGGCAAAAAGCACCTCCGAGCTAGGAGAAAAGTTGAAATGATTGCTTTTTTTTTTTTTTTTTAAGATCCCAGAGATCAAATAATTAAACTACCCTGTATTTTTTGACAGGCACAGTCACTGGCTTCATCTTTATCTACTCGACAACTATTGCGAATTTGTCGTCGACTGTCACACCATCCAGATGAAAGTCTTTACCATGCTGTTAATAAAGCCTGCCTTTCCAGGTAGAAGTGCTAATTTTGGTGGATGTTCAGGAGTTTCTTGGCCAACTGCTAACATGCAAGATGATTTTTAAATACGTTTTAGTAGATAATACAATTGCTATCTTGCTGCTTAAATTCTGTAATTTCTTCAACAGTATTTCTATAGTATTCTCAAACTTAGGAGGAAAGAAGGAATGGTGTGGTACTGTTTTCTCATCTTTATGGAGATGTTTAACAATATCATATAAATAAAAAGACAGTCAGGTCTTCATTATAACAATACTTCACTGTCTCAGAACACTCAAATCAGGGTTATATTAATATTTGGTATGACTAGGTGTTTGCTGGAGACTTGGATTCAGTTCCAAAAACTGTATCTAAAAAAATTGCGAACATCTCAATTTTTTTCAAAGAAAAGCTAACTAATTAACAAAAGCTTTGGAAAACTGAGTGGACCTAGTTCTGGAGAGCTCAGAGCTCTTTCCTTCCTCTTTAGCATCTGGGATCCAACTGAACTGAATCAAGGGAAAAGGTATTTCCAAAAAAATATTGTTTCTAATCAGACTCTAACTGGCTGTGGAATGAGAAGATTACATAACTCCAGTCCTAATTTATCCCACATTTCAAGCTTATTGCAATATTGTATAACACTGAAGTCTTTTTAAATGAATGTGTAACTACTAATTTAATTAGTTACCTATGCAAGAAGTCCAACTTATCTCCTTAGGGACAGAAGGTGAACTGTTGGAAACTCAGTGTAAAGGGAATTGACATTATTCAAGGTTTGAAGGTCCAAGTAAAGCTTCATACTGATTTTAGATTACAGCAAATAATGAAAACTTAAAAAAAAAAAAAAAATCTTTAGACAATAACCCCCCTGTTATTTTTCTTCATTTAGGTTTTTACCAAACCTTGCCAGATCAGCTTTACAGAAAAATCTGCTGGATTCTGGTATCGAGACAAGTCCAGATGACATAAGGAAACTAGGGGAGAAGGATTACCCCTGTAAGCTTTTGCTACCTTTTACTCTTCTTTTCATGAATGTTACTTAGATGATTGAGCATATAAAGCTGTATTAAATATCCTCAAAAATAAATGTAATTTGCTTCAGTTAGTTCCCTTTGGCTTTGTTCTATTGAGATGTAATGCACTCTTAGTATGATGATACATCTGTGTTGTCTATTGTAGCCCCAGCTCATGGAGCCTTGTCCTCTGTCACATTTCAGGATTTCCTAGTCAGTAAGATCCATGCCTTCAGGCTTTCTTGGACTGCTTTGATTTATTTTTAAGTTCTGTTATCACTGGCACTACTCTTCCAAAGGGTTACAACTTTGGAGCGGTTGTCTTAATCTTTCTCTGTTTTGTTCTCTTCTTTGCCTTCAGTATTCCATTGCTTCTTTCTCTTCACTGTTACCAAAATCAGCCTTTTCCTCACTGTCCCTCTTGCAGATGTACTGGATTTATGTTTTGCTTTCATTCTGATACACACTTTGTTATCCTTTTTGTTCTCTTTAAATTGCTAGTGTTGTTACATGTCTTCTTTATCAATCAGATCTTTATGTCTTGCTATATCCAACTTGTACTCTTTTGCAGTTGTCTTCAGTGCTACGCATATATTTCTCATTCTAACATTTTCTCACTTCTGCATTCTTATTCCTGCCTATCCTTTGGTATTCATGTTAGCTTTATATCTTTTTATACCTTCTGTCAGGCAGCATGCTTTGAGCGATCTGCCATTTTCCATTCGCTAAACTCTTTCTTTCAACATGTATGATCTGCGCTCTTCTTCATCAGTATTCTCTTCGCTGTCCCTATCCTGCATGGTTATTCTCAGTTTTGTCATGTATTTGACTTCCATGTTTTCACTGTTAGATCTTTGCAGTACTAAACACACCTTTGTTTTTATTTATATAGTTTCTGATTTTATAGATTCAATTTATATATGTATATATATGTAAATAAATATATGTAAATACAGACACATACACAAACCTTCATGTATTTTTATATGTGTGTGTATGTATATAGCTATACTTATAATCTGAACTCTTGCCAGTTGTGCAGTGCTGCCCATTTGTCAGGTTTTTCGTCCTGATACTTCCCTTGAATTTTCTTCATCTTTCTCTGTTACATGCATAAATAAAGGTAGAGCCATAAATGATAATAGGTGAACAAGTAAAAATATTTTTCTAGAAATCAGGCTATTTTCAGTTTCAAACCATGCAAGATTAAGAAATCAGTGGCAGATAATTTCAGAGAAGTCAGAAGATAGTACATTATTATCATTTACATTTAGGTGTTACTTTCCTAAGGACAGAATTTATGGTTCTCTTGATTTAAGAAATTTTTCTAAAGCAGTTTTTGCTCTCAGAACTACAGTTGAAGATAGCCTCAAAAAGTGCAGATTGAGCCGGATTTCACCAAGTTGTTAAACGTGTCTATTTTCTGGCATAAACCCGTTTGTACAAAAATGCAATGCTGAAAGGAGAAACCAACAGTGACTTTATATTGCTTAAAAAAAATAAAGGAAATGACTAACATATTGCTTCTGCAGTTGAGGAAATCTAGTCAAACAGTGTTAGTGGTACTTCAGTGACAAGATGAGAGTACTGAATTAAACCAGGGCAGCTGCCACAACTTTTAGTGTTCTTTAAGGTACTTTTTCCATGAGTTCACCTGTTGTCGTTTACTGTAATAGTCTTCCTTGCAATTATAAAGAGAATTCAAATTCATTATAATGCAACCTCTTGTAGTTTGTTACTAGCAGATACTCTTTGAAACATTCTCTTTCTTTAAATACTGAGAAATCATATACAGCAACACATACCCTGGGTAAAATTCATAAATTGTCTTTTGCAAGTGTTAGGGATAGCATATCTGCTCAGAGGATGCTTTAAGTAATGCGTTTGTTTGTTTGTTTGTTTCCTGAAAAATGTCTAGGTGAAATAAGCAATGGGATTCTGAAGATAGGGGCTGTAACTACACCAATTTATAACCCAGCTGAGAAAATGAAAGTGCCTGATGTTTTGTTTTATGAAAACACTCAGGTAAGTACAAATCTCTGGCTTCACAGGTACAAAAAAGTTTGTTAAATATGTACTAATGTACATATTTACATATATTAAATAACGTATTACGAGTATATTTCTGAAGGAGCTGCTTTAGGCTAAAATTTTTTCTCAGTGGATTTGATGCTTCTTTCAGATGCCTCTTTGCCATCCATTTGTGAAGAGACTATAGCAATCCTGCTGAACATTCGTAAAATGTAAAGTGACTGCTGTTGAACCTGGATTTTATGTAGAATGATTCGATAAAATGCTTATTTTATTGCTGCTGCTGAACTGAGCCACTGTTGTGGCTGGGTTATCAATTCCATTCTGAGAACATGTTTGACAGTCTTATGACATAAAGTTTTGCAGGCGTCCAGTACCTGCCCTGTATTAGAATTAACAGTGTGTTTGAAAAGCAACGTGAAGAGTAGTTAGTTTTTTAAGTCTATCCCTGTTCTCTGTGATTTTCTTTGAATTGCTTTTAAGCACACCTCCAGCACACTTACTGACAGTGTCTTGGGCGGAATCATGGCCTGTTTCCAAAAACCTGGTTATAAACTACTCAGTTATTAATCTGATTTTGAATTATGCAGAATGCAAGAGTACTAAAAAATTAGAGCAGAATCATTTGACAGGTACAGGTTTGGTGCATTCCTAGTGCATTTACGTAGTTTCAGTGTGATTCCTTCGCAAATCCTAAGATCCCAGTTGGCTAATAGCCATTTTGAGCCAGTCAATGTGCAAGAATTTCTCAGGAACTGCGTTGTAAATTAGTAAATCTCTTTAACAGGGCTACTAATGGTTAAAAACCTCTGTTTTAACAAGCAGCAGTGTTTGTAAGTTCACCAGTATTTGGCATTGAAAGGGCTGTTACCCCAAATTCTCACACTTTTTGACTGCTTTTGAGAAACTCCAATGTGTATATGAACAGAAGGAGAATAACAGAAATAATAAGAAAAAGTAGTTTGTAAACACAGTGAAAGGAGAGGGCTTGGGGATTGGATTTTTCCCCTTTTGAAGAGGTAAGTGTACTGCAATTTTCCTTTCCATCTAGCATGGAGGCCTCGAAACTGTCACTTTGGGGTATCCCTAACCAAGGGAATTGCCCTCAGAGTAAGCTTTAAAATATTTTGCCTCTGAAAGGCAGCACTGACAGCTAGAGTGCTCTTGTGAAATATTTTCCTTTTAGGGGCCTGGTGTGAGTTTGCCTACCTGGAGAATTTCCTTTTCTTCTTTTTTTCCTTTCTGTTCTTTCTTCCTTCCCCCCTTGCTTGCAAACTCTTCACAGAACAGTGTGCTCTTTCTGCTAATGGGTGTCACCTACTGAAGGTCATGACAGGCCATACAAAGGGAGCAGATGAAGGTCTTCATCTTCCCCCCTAACATTTCATGTGAGATTTTTTTCTATGCTGCCATTTCACCGAAGTACTTAATTTGGGTCACTCTGAAATGAAATCCTACGTCCTGAAAGCCCTTATGTTTGCATTGCTTTTTCCATCCTCTTGCTTATAGCTTCAGTAATTATAACTGAACACTCTAGAGCAAACTGCACACAACCTGTCTTCAGATATTATGTATTTGCTTTGTTTAGGCAACGTGTTTTTTAAAAGTGCTGTGTAGAACAAACTGCTCCATATCTGTCCCTGTAGTAATGCGTTCTGAGTGATAAAGAAAACAACAACCAAATACCAGCCAAAATAGCTGTTCCCATTTAGAAATGAATTTTAATCTTAAGTTCTGTATTGCTAGTTCCTGCTGTAGTTCAGTCATTCAAATACTGTAATGATCATTTAGCAAAATCTGCCGGAATACAAAGTTGGTTTGTGTGTCTAGTGCAATACTTCCACTCTTGTGTCTAAAAACTAGATAAATAGATGAAAACAGAAAAAAAAATCCTAAGCCCTTTGCAACGCTGTACAATATAATGAAATATGTATCTTTTTCTTATGTGTATTTGGTCTTGAAACATTTCATGTTTCAGTGGAATTCAGCATTGCTGTGAAACATTACGTCTGTCCACACCAAGTGACACAGGAAGGAGTAGAAATGATTTTTAGGCGATATGCCAAATGCCACTGTCATCCCTGTCTTTAGGGAACAGAGATTGATTAAGTTCATACAATATTGATGTGTCTACATAGAAGTCCTCTATGTAAATATTTAATCTAAAATGTCTGCCTGCATCCTAATACAATGCTAATTTAGGTCATGTTGCAGAAAATATATGTACATACACACACATACATACATGTATATACACACATATATCAATACATAATATCTGTTGTGGGAAAGCTGTTGTGGAGGGGAACTAGACTGTACACACATTTGTGCAATTTAGGATGAGGAAAGAAGTCGTCAGAAGGAAGTACTCTAGCAGTAAAATCAGAAAATCTAATCAGTATGTGTGGTATGACTGACTTGGTGGAATTTGTTATGCTGTATCTGGATAAAGTTATACTCATCAGCTATAAATTTCTGGTGTGTATGCATGCCAGAAAATATGGTGATTTGCCTTGAAGTCCTCTCCCTAAATTGTATATTGAGTATTCGGTAGTCTTTTGACATGCCTGGTTAGGATTTTGCAGTATTAAGCTGTGTTTACAAGAGTTTCTTCGCTACCCCACCCTCTTTTCTGGAGAGATTTGGAAAACTAAAACATCTTCCACCCAGTTGCAAACTGAATATTTCTGTATGCTCTGAAAATGCATCAAAACTACTGTTTTGTTTTGTTTTTTCAAAATCAAATATTAAAGGTGGAATGATAATGTGAAAACAAGTATGTTTATCTAAAGGCAAGCAATCATTTCTCTAAGTAGATTGTCTGACCTACTTACAGATGACCTATTTTCACTAGACACAGTGGAGGATATACAAGACTTTCTAGTAAAGTAGCTTGCGTTGGCCTATTATCTGTAGCTGTTTGGATCCTTTTAAACAAATTATTTGTGAGGAGCAAGATAAGGTTAAATTTTGTTACAACGTATGTTACCTTTATAATACTGGGTATATAAAATATACCTCAAGTACTTTGATTTAATTAGGGAATCTAATTTAGAAATTATAAGAAACATTATGAAGTTGGGCTTACATTTTGCTATCCTTATTTTCCTTAAAAATAAAGTTTAATTGGAATAGAAAGGTGTATTCGTCATTAAGCTATACCTGTCATTTAACCTTTAATAAAAAAAAGTATATAATTTTTATATTCATATCAGCTCCTTTTTATTCCCTCTGGCTTCTATAAAGTTCCACCTGGATACATTTTACTGCTTTTTTTTTTTCATGTGATACATGAAAGTGGTCCTTCTTATTCTTCATTATTTCAGTTGTTGCCATAAATGTAGCACTGCCTGCTTCCTGCTTTGTGAAATTTTAACGTACTTCTGAGTAAAATAAAAAATGAGATGTTTGCAGTAAATAATATATTGCCCACAAGGTAATTAGTAGAGCCAAAAGGAACTATTTTTCAACAAGTGTCTTGACTGAAAATTTCAAGCGCATATTCAAATTTTAAGTAAAAATCAAATTGTAAGCTACTTCTACCTGTTTTGATTCTTCACAATTTAAAACACACACAAACACACACACACACACACATATGCTTATATGTATAAAAGCACCCTAAAACATATTTTAGGGCCCTTCCCCTCACCATTTCACAGAACAGAACGTAGGCAGCCAGTAATACCCCATCATAATTCTCATAATAATTTCTCTTAACTTTTCCCTTCCCTCCCAAAAGCTTAGTTAAAAGATGGGCCTAGTTGTAGATCTGTGAGATGAAAAGGGGCAGTTTCTCAAATAGTCAGCCTGGAAGTTCTTCATAGCTTAAAAACAACTTCAAATCCATGTACAGAAATGTGTAGTTATGTGCTCCAGGAGTACTGGTTGTGTGTATCCAGAAATGCTAATTGCTGCTTACTTCATTAGTCTCTGTTTAGTTTAAATGTAACCCTATATCCTAAATGGAAAATGGAATGACAATAATATTACAAGGACCAGAATGGGACTTGAGGCCTGACCAAACCTCATTTCTCAAATTTTTTCCTTGCCATCGAGAAAGTTGTTGAATCATCCCTTCTCTTTTTCCTATCTCCTGCATGGCAATATTGCTTTTCTCCTTTGTTTTCATAATTAAATTGTATTACTGTCTCTTACTGCCTGCTCATTTAGTGCCTAATATTGTGAGCCCAGAAACTTTCCTACAATCTCTAGACAATTATCATACCGTGTATAATAACAGTTGTAGTAAACTATGCTGAAGGTGGTAATGCATGTTTTTGTAACTGTAAGATTTGCAGCTCTCCAAAACAGCTGAAGATTAATCAGACTGGTATTTTAGAACTTTGCTTCTTCGCAGTACTGTTGCTGGAAAATAATCATACACACATCAGTGATGGTTCTTAAGAACTGGGTGACAAACATCCAGCTAGGCTAAAAGGAAACGCATTATTCTTCGTTACTGAGAAATAAATATATCTAGGGACAGCAGACACCCAAAATAATTGGAGCAGATGAAATACATAAGTAGAGTTAGTATCTTTGTTTCATTGTTTTAGTCACTGCATAGATTGCTATTATTGGCTGAGAGACTCTTTCTGTAAAATAAATAGCTGTAACTATAATGTTTAAAATATTTCAGCCAAAAGTCCTGAAAGTAAAATTCCTGCATGCTACTTTCATTACTGAGTGTATAAACTTGAGAGTATAAAAACAGGGGTGAAAGTTGTGGGTTTTTTTCTCTAGCACATGATGGTAATGGAAGATATGCTGAAAGACTTCCTGCTTGGAGAACATCTTCTTTTAGTTGGCAATCAGGTGAGTTAAACATTTCTTACAATGCATGGAACAAGCTCATTATTTAATGAAATAAAATCTCTGTGTTTTTTTTTCAATGAAGTTGAATCCATTTGTACCACTGAGGTATTTGACCCATTTCTGATTTTTTTTTTTTTTCTTAAATCTACTAATGTCCAAGGATTTTATGGGCATATATCTGTGGAAATATATCTGCCTTTAAATGTATTTTTATATTGCTGTGTAAATAAAAAGACAAAATACTGATAATTATGTGTAACATTATTTGAAAGATATATTTACTCCTCTGAAGCAAAACAGAAAACATGTATCAAATTCAGAGTTCATAAACACTTTCCTTTGGCCTAGTTAATTTTGTCAATAATCCATAACCTTTCTTCTCTTCATGGACATTAGCATGTTTGGTGTTCACAGCCCACATGAAAACTTAGTTAACAAGAAAGGTGGATCATTTCTATTTCCTATTATGCGATCAAAATTCTCAATAAACAGGCTTTTAAGATTTCAAATTCCTCTAATGGCATCATTACAATTAATATCTTTGGTCAGTAATTCTGACTGTCCTTGATGGGCATATGTCCAACCTCTTCTTTAAAATCTCCAGTGATGGATAGACCTAGATAACCAGTCCTGTTAATTTATTACCCTAATAATAATAAAAATCACTCTTTGATGAAAATTGAATTGTTTTCTAAGTCTAAAGTCCATTTTTGCTACTCCAGCTTGTCTCTAATTTAACATCTTAAAATGAACAAGGCCGAAACTTAGCTAAAACTATACCAGTTGTGGGAAGAATATCCCCTGATTGATTTTTTACCTTTGACTTGAACTATGAAAAAAGGAAATTAGATTCTTCTGATGTGGTTTCTTCTCATCATATACTTGTTTCTTATCACCTTTTCTTATCAGCTTGTCATCATCCATCTTTCTTACTACCTTCTCATCACCTTAGGGTGCTTGTGCTAAGTAGATACAAATTGATTGTTTAGTTGTTTGTTCCACTATCTTCCTGTTTATTGAATTGGAGTTGATTGGTCCATATTGATTTAGGACATCTCTTCAGTCTATCAGAATCCTTGGAATTTGAATATTTTCCTCCTAAATCTTTTCACCCTCTGCTTACATAGCACTTAAGGTCAAGTCAGTGGGTCAGGGTTGAGATGAGCAAGGTACAGGGCCGGGCACGGGCTCCTGAGCCACGAGGGCCCAGCCAGGCTGTTCCCAGCTCGCTCCACAGCTAGGTGATGTCAGAGCTGACCTTGCATGCAGGCAGCAAAAGGTGGAGGAGAAGATATTGCAGAGCCTGGTGGTGCACTCAGGCCCCTGAAACATGCTTCCTATATTGTCCCAATTTGTTGACAAAATTTTGAAGACTACATGAGTACAGTTTGGGAGGTTTAGGGTATTTTTCCAGCAGTGGTGTACTCATCTTTAATAATTTAATTTATGCCACATTTTCCCAAAGCTTACGAAACTTTCATTGGAGACAGTGCTAAAAGATTTTAATTGAGTCAAAGTATAGGAACATGTGCTGCTTTGATTCTAGACACCATCTCAGTTTCACCAGTAAAATGGAAAATCGATTGTTTTGCTATGTTTTGTACTGGCAAATTAGTAATACTTACGGTTTTTGTTTTTGTTTTTTAGTTATTGTCATGCTTTCTAAATGCTTTAAGGTTTATTTACTAATTTGTTCTGCTATTTTTCTGTGTGACTAGTTTAGGTCAACTAGCTATACTTTTAAAATACTATTTTTTTGAATACTGCATTTGCCATTCTGCAGTCTTACAGGATCACACCCATCATCCTTGATTTCTCAGGGATGATCACTAAACCTTTAGAAATAGAATTTAAAAACATTTAGTTCCTTAAATGTATGACTGTAAATTTCCTTAGTGCCTGATGAATCCTGTTCAAGTAATTTAAAAGCAACTATATTACGTAAGTATGTTTTTGTGCTACATGCACAGTTACTTTCCCATTGAAACTATTTGAGTTTACATCTTCTTTTTGTAAAGCATATGATTAAAAAAATATGTTCTTTGCTGTTCAGTTACTTTAACAGTACAATCTGTAATTAGAATTAGCTAGAGTTTTATGGTTGCCTTCTTGATACATATATCAGTGCGTGTCTGTTTTTTGCATTTGGAAGAAATAATGGTGGGTTTGGGTGGAGATACAAAATGCTGTCTGAGTTCCTTTCTATTGCATTTTTTGTTGGTGAATGAATGAATCGTGGAAATTCAGTGTAAATAACTGACAGGTTAGATACTCTGAACCTTGGTCTTTCAAAATATATGACTAACATGCCTTTGAAAGCCTTTGTCATTTCCTAGATATTTAAATAGTTGACATGTACCATAGAACATTATTTGAGGCATCAAAATTATGAATATATATTAGTGAATATCTTCTTTCAACTGTAACTGAATATGCATGTCTTTAGGTGTAGTCTTTCTTTTATAGACTGGGTTTGGTTTTGTGGGTTTCCTTTTTCTCCTCCCTCATTTTCACAACATACATAGACACACAAAATCCCTGTTGGCCTAAGTCCATCCTTTCTCATTTCAGAGCTGTAAATGTCATCTCTTCTGTGTATCTTCTAGTTAAGATCTCAGCAGCAGGAGTCCTTTTACCAAGATTGTTTTCAAGAACTGAACTTTGAAATTTAATGTTAGAAATTGAGCAAATCAGAATCCTGGTGAATATTAGGGGCTGACTTTCTTAATGAAACCAAGGAGGCATTGCAGAGAAGTGTTTTGGATACTGATGGATATCTTTAGGAGTGTTCAGCTTCTGAAGTACTTTATAACCCACTTGATTTGTGTATATTACTTGATGTTTGTACGGCCCAGAATTTCACAGAATAAATGTATTATATAAAAATATGGTTTCATCTAAATATTTGTTTATACTGGTTATTGATTTATTTTGGATGCTAACTGGAATGTGCTTCTATTTCATGTATAAGCAAACAGGTTTCTTTGGGTTCTCGGGAAAGGCAACGGATAGAAAAGAATTCTCAGCTATGGAATAGTTTCTAATTAAAGGAAATGGTAGCACTTTAAATATGGCTTCAGATATTACTTCCTGAATGAGCCTGTTTCCAGTCTGAGAGTGTGAATGAGACCATCTATAGTTTCTCAAAGCAAGTTTAAAGCAGCTTCTCCCTTGGCTGTGAAAGCAGCTATTTATTACTCTCCAGGCAACAGGCAAACAGCAGCAAGAATCCTATTTAGTAAATGCTACTTATTCCAAACTTTGCAGTCACTGTTTAGGTAGTCATTACTGTATAGCTCTTATAGTGCAATAATTCCCTAGTCTCCCAAAACAGACTGGGTTATTTATTCTTACTACCAAGGAAGAATTTTAGGCTTTTTGTGAAAATTTTCCTGATGGAGATGATACAGTTCATGGATTGGCCATTACTTGGTATCTTTTACTGTCTTCTTGAATTTTCTGTCTCCTGAAAATAGGAGAGAAGTTATGCCAATATATAACATTTGTTTATGTGGAAAAAAACTTTAAAAATAGCAGTGGCTGAAACACTTTTTTTTTTTTTCTCACTGTTCTAAATTTTACATATAACATTTTCCAGGGAAGCTTTTGAAAACTATTGCATTTGGAAGTCATGTCAAAAGAGGTGTTGGATCTTTTCATCTTTATTGGTCATAGGTGAAGTCTTGGCAAACGTCAGCTGTCTTTGAAGAGGCCAAACAACATATTCATAGTTCTAAGAGGTTTCTGACTTTCTAGAGAGAGAAAGCTTATAGCTAAGTGAGAACCACAGCCTCGTCACTTCTGAATTATTTTATAACCCTGAGTTCTAAAACACCTAGCCCTGTGTTAAACAAAATTGCATTATTTTATTTGGCATTAGTCTTTTATCATAATTTATAGTGTGAGCTATTCAGATAGCTGATATAGTAAATTAAAGAGGTTTCTTCGCAGCAGTAGAACATGCCTGCTTGTAGGCCACAGTTAGCATACAGGAAGTGTTTCCTAACAAGTTGTGCTCATTTTGGCCCTTAGAGTTGCTGTATTCTCATTCACTGTGTAAATATAGAATAAATATGAACATTGTTTATATAAATACAAATATATGAATATAATGTATAAATATCTATAAAACACACTTCTACTATGGTATCTAGAGTCATCTAAAACAGCACAACTGCAGGATAATATTTCTGTGTAGCAGGACAGATGCAGTTTGTATTAGCTCCAATAGTTCTTCCATGCCTTGAGAACTACATGTAATCTATGGATTGTATTAATTACTAAGGAATAACACTATAAAAAAATGACAACAAATAATACATCTTCTCTCTTGAATAATTATTTTTAAGTCATGATGGACGTTGGATTGTCATACCTTTTTCTAGCTTTCCTTTTGCTTATGTTCTTTTTTCAACAAGAAATACAATTGTGATATTCAATAAAAATAATCAAAATAGCCAAAAGCTGCCAATTAAATTACTGCTGAAGACAGATAGCATTTCAAATTTGTACTTCTTCATTTGATGGTGTGGAAATCCAGATTTTGACTTTGCCTTTGTACTTCTTGCTGAAAATTGTTTCCTCTCTTCCTCCTTCTCCCACTGGTCTTAAAGAAGGAAGGCATTTTGCAAGCTTATAAAACAAATCCTTTCCTGAATGCTGTGCAGTCTAATTAGAATGTACAAATGAGTGGAAATGAGAAAGAAATACCAAGTAGCAGAAGAATGAAGAATTCTATAAAGGTACTAAACGTTGTTGTAAATAATTTGAAAGAAGACCACTATAAATTCTATGGCAGTGCCTAGTGAAATTGTTGAAGTGGGCCCACAGTAAGTAGACTGTCACAAATATATTTGAAGAACTTAAAAATATCATGGCCTTTTGGTACATACAGTAATTTATTTCCCTGATGGAAGAATGTATTTGCATCTTTCTTTCTGCCCCCTTTCTTTAACTGAAGAAAGTGCCTCTATGAAGGCACTTTAACTTAGAGATCAGCTTACATGAGCTCTTGGACTACTACTGGGAATTTATTTTATTCTTCGAGAATTTAGTAAGACAAATGTTGGAGTCTTTCTTGAATAGATTTTAAAGGACATGCTTGAGTAGATTTTTCCTTATAAGGAAATATTCTTCTTATCTCATTGTATAATTGAATTAACTAGCTAAGTGTGGAGAAACTAAGAGTGCAGTAGTATCAGTCACCAGCAAAACTTGAAATAGCAAATGCTTAACATTCTAACTTTTCTAGAAGTAAAGGACTTGTTTTTTTAACTCCAACTTGTGTAAAAATAGACAACTTCTTCTACAAGGCAATAATGTACTATCCAAAACCAATGTTTTTGGTGGTGTTTTTCTTTTGAACATGAAGAAACTGAGCTCTAAATGAACTAAATTGGGCTGGTTATTAAGATATTTTTTGCCTAAGAAATTCTGTGTGTATATTATAGAAATCTCAGAAAATATTTGTCTTTTACTTACTACAGTCATAACAGTATTTGCATATATGCAGATATGAATGTTCTTTAAATGTGTCTCTGCTTACATTATTGCTTTGTGCCTTTGCAAGTTATAGTAAAGAAACAGAACAAAAAAGAACTGATGCGTTACTTCCTTTGGGAAGTTTCTTCCCACAGGATTCTTTCTATTGTAAATTTTTCGTATCTTTCTTTCCGTAAGGCTCCATTTCTCTTATGTATGTAAATGTAAAGATTGTATTTTGTGCAATAGGGTTCTGGGTTGAATGTGATACTTAAATTCAGAAAGAGGTATGTAATCTAGAAGTCTATCTAAACCTGATTTATCCAAGCTGTTCAATTTATGACTTCTATCAAGGAATTGTTTATGGACTCTTGTGGTGGATTTTTTTTTCTTTTAGTGTTACCATAATTTTTGCATGCCCCAGATGATAAATTCATAATAAAATAATTAGATCCTAAATCACAGAACACTCTTGTGCAGCACATTTGTGACCAATATATAAATTACAGTTGGGGCAAGACTTAGATCACTACTGCTTTTTAGCAACTATTTTCCTTTGTTACTAACATCAAAGCAATGGTGGGGTCTGTGGCAGTGGTCCTCTGGTAGCAATGTCTCCTCTTGACATATCTTTTGCAGTTGTTGCACTGCATTATTCATATTTGTTCCAAGCAGAAAGAGAGAGACTTTTTTTTTTCAATCAGAACTATATCCTCTGGTGTAAAAAATAGCAGCCCAAAACAAATGCATGCATCCTTGCAGGTGTTTTTGTAGGCAGATACCAGCAAGCTATGGGCATGGAAGATGGTTGAGTGCCAGATGCAGGCTCAGAAACTGGACATTAGCAAAAGGGTCTTCATTTTCTTGGTTTTCATTGTTCAACCATAAGTTTCTGTGATAATGGCACCAACAATATAATTCTTGCTATGAAGTTACAAACAGAACTCTGAGACAAGGATTCTCTATGCTATATGTTAAAAATAGTGAAAAATCAAGATTGTCTTTCATTCCATAATACTAACATTTCAAAATTAGTTGTAGAATAAAACTATCTAAAAGGTCCAAGTGAAAAAGTGAAAAACTTCCTTTTTCACCAGTTGAAAAACCTGAGTTTCATTAATTTCTAATGAAACATGCTCTGTTGGAGGTGATTTAAGCTACTCAGGATGACTAGATACTGAAATGAAAAAGGCCCCATTGCAATATCTTGGCTGAAGGATAGTACTGAGCAGAACAACGTAGTCACCTCTTTAACCACTTCAATGTGACCTGCAAATCATTTAAAAGAAAATAAAAATGAGATAGGATTTCTTAGCTTTTTTTCTGATAGTTCTTTTTCTAAGAGGCAAACTATTAATTTCAAAAACTTTGGTTCAGTTCTTTTCCTGTATAACTTTTTTGATTTCAGTTGAGTTGTGCAGGGGAGAAATTTGTCCCACTACTGTAATAGCTGCACCCTGAATTGCAAAATGCCTCCTGGGACCTGTAAGAACCTTGTTTTATATTCAAAGCTGCAGTTATTGTTACTGCTAGAAGATTAAGTCATTTTATCTTTAGTAACAAGTGTTTACAGTGTCAGTTAGGAGAATTTTTAAATAAGGAATTTGCCTCCTAATTGCATGATTTTATTTTTGTTATTTATGACTGCAGATTTTTACTTCCTGTTTTTCTATTTCAGTTGTCCTGTATGTCTGATGGAGTAAAAATTGTCTAATATTTGCTTTCAGAAATATTTTTATTGCTTTTAGCTGAAATGCCAACACAGATGTTATTTTCCACTTAATTTCCATATGTTTATATTTCTGTAAAATCAAGTAGCTGCAATGTTACATATATAAATAACAGTGTTAATGGCAAACTGGTTTGTCCTCTGAATGTTACCTTAGGATGCCATTAATGCAAATTGCATGAGATTATATTCTGAAACCAATCCAAGTTCAATTCAGTATTTTAGCGTGTTCATATGAAATGTGTAGTTTTGATTCTTTCTGTATAAATACTTGCCTACTAGCTGTAAGATGAATATAGATTAAAGAAAAAGGAGGGTGAATTTTTTGCCATCTTTGTCATTTCTTGTTTCTGGGATGCAACTGGCCGATTTCAGAGTTTTTCTAAAATGGGTTATTATTTTCCACAGTTCTTGTTTATCTGAAGAAGATTACCAGACACATTCTTTATCCCATGGAAGTTAGGTGAATTTGGAATAAATTTAGTTTTCCTGGTCTCATGTCAATGAGTACTACTGAAGGAACTCAGCTCTTTTTTTGCAGTTTTTTTCTTACTTTCTAAAATAATTATATTGTGCCTTCTTGCTGGAGTAACTGAGACGAGAGAAGTGGTAACTTGTTATCATGTAAGAAGGTGAAAGAACAGGATCAAAGAGCTTTGACTTGAACTTTGCTCCAACTGCTGTTGTCAACCAAGGATTTTATGTGGTACACCACAACCTCTGTGAAGGCACGTAATGTATGATCCAAAGCAGTTCAGTCAAGAAGTTGAGCAACATTAACATGTTTCTAATAGTTAAATCTGGTGGGAATGCCTTGTGGCTTCTGAATACTGCATGCACCTTTTAAAAATGCATCACATTCTGAAATCAAGGTATACTTAAAATAAAACAAAGGGAGATGCACAGGGAAACTGCTGCGATGCACAATACAAACTAGAAAAGGGTGAGATATGGTCATGGCACAACTCCCATGGACTTCTGTGTGTTACTTTGGTAACAGTGCTCACTCCATTCCTCCACCACGCCTGTGTGTCCTCTGAGCACTCTTTCAGAAGTGAGGTTTATTCCTCTTAATATCCTTGGTGATAACAGCATGGGTAAAAATAAGCAAAACCAGCTATGTGGTCATCTTTCCGTTGGAAAGGGAGAGGGAGAAAAAAAATCTCACTATGCTATTTTGTAGTTGGGAGTTAGTCTTTTCTGCATAATTTTAGGACAGTATTACAAACATACAGACAAACCACACGTTCTTTCTGTTAATGCACATGAAAGCCAAAGTCCTTTTTTTCTATTTAAAGTAACCATTTTGCTTGATATTAAATATGTTTTACATTGATTCAATATGGTGATCTATTTCTTCAGCTTTGTTCTTGCCACAGCTGGCGAGAGTCCCACTCTGTAGAGAAAAGGATATGCAATACACTGGGGACTGGTACAAAATACTGCTGGCAGACATCTGCCCAATCCTCTGAAGGTCTCTTGGAAAATGTGAAGGAAGCTGCTTTTAGCATTGGTATTTGTGCTTGACATTAGGAGTATTCCAGTTTATTGACCCATTTACAGTTTTAAGTATCTTACTGCAAGCAGTGACAAACACATGGGAATAAAACTGTCCATATGTGCTGTAAGAGGATTGCTATCCTGTTTCTGGTTACTTTTGATGCTTCTGATACAGTTCCTGAAGTTGAATATTTTTCCTCAAATGGGTATGTTCTTTGAGTTTCTAGAAGAATTCGTTATCAAAACATCATCCTTTATTTTGAAGCACTGGGGAGTTCTTTTTCCAGGAGAGTGATAGTTTTTGGAAATGAATGGTGATAGTTTTTAAGCATGTTATAACTTCTTACTACAACCACATATGAAGCTGCAGTTTCTTCTGAAGAATCAGATGGAGGAAGGCTCATGAGAAGGTGTATGGCAGAACGCTAGCCTGAATTACAGCTTTTCTGAGTTCAGATTGAGTCTGCAGTAGGATCTGTGTGGTTCTATTTTTGTCATCCCTGCTATATTTTTTTTTCCTCTACTCTCCTGGTGAGATCTTTCCTTCCATGATTTCAAATACTACACATATGTGTTTGATTCTCTAGTCTCATAAATGTAGTCAGATGAGAGATTGTGATCCTATTTTGAGAAGTTTAAACAGTTTGCTGTTCTGCAGCTGTCAGTTACTATCTTTCCGCTAGAACTTACAGTCATGAAAGTCATAACTTGCAGTCTGAATGCTCCTATTCTGTTTTAATGCCAAGTGAAACAGATTAGATTAAACCAATTTGAGACCTGCTAATCTCTTTAATCTATCTGTGGGTTATATTTATCTCCTTTATTTTACACTAGTATGGACTAGATGGATTCATGCAGTCTCTGAATCTCAGTGGAGTGACAGTATCTTGTCAAACTGCTTCCAGCTGGGTGCATTACAACTGAACTTTGTTCCCGCTCTTCCCCCCCGCCGCCAAACCTTGACAGTCTCACTTTTGTTCTGATTTCCCAAACCTGCAGCCGCTTCTTTATAGGAGGGAAAAGAATTTTCTGCATCTGAACTGTCATCTGGGTGTGCATTACAATTTCAGGCCTGATCAGGAATGCACTTTTGAAGTGCATTTCCTTGCAGCAGCTTGGTACATATCATGCAGTAGTCAAGGGACATATGACCTGGATCCTTTAGGATGAGACTAAAGTGGAAGATGTTTTCCAGTAGCACACCTGATGCCTTCCAGCTGCTAATTAATTCCAAGGGACCAGACTAGGCCTGGTCTGAAATAAAAGCCCTGAAATGCTTATGTAGGCGACACCAGGGTGTTAGCAACAAGTGATTCACTCTATAAACCCACTGTTGTTGTTCTGCACTGCTAATGTATGTCTACAAGGGGAGTAATAGATCAGTTCAATTCCCAACCCAATTCCGGTTCCATCTGTTTTTTTTGTTTGTTTTTTTGTTTTTTTGCTAAATTAAGTTAAATGAGATTAGCAAATATGACCAAGGTAATGATCTAACTCCATGTGGCTGCTACTAGATGTTACCTATGGCTACCAAGATTCACCTTTTTATATTTACTCTGAGCCAACTTCCTAGCGTTCATGGCCTCACAATAGCTTTGTGAAATGAAAGGGCTGGAGAAACTGGGGTTAGTTAAAAGTATGCATAGGTGTGAGTGGTGTAACTCTAGAGACATGATCCTATTTCTGTTTATTCCTAGTAAGATAAAGAAGTGTTTTGGAAGTATATACATATGGAACATATATATATAATATCATCAGATTATGTTCAGAATTCTTTGATGTGGATTGAAATGGCTTAAACGTGTACATTATACATTTATATGTATATATTATTGCAGGGTGTTGGGAAAAACAAGATTGTTGACAGATTCCTTCACCTCTTAAACAGACCCAGAGAGTATTTACAGCTGCATAGGTAAGGTTATGTTACATTCCCATCCTTTGTTGTTTATAATCTGATTTTCCRTGTTTTAAAACTCATGTTTCTGACGTTAAATTTGTTCTTATGGTTTGGAGGCAGACGCTATTGTGGTAGGTGGCACACAAACAGACCCTAGAAATGTATCCTTTATGGAAGAGTTTATATGGGCAGAGACAATAGGCTGACATTGAGGAGGGGGTACAAGAACGTACAGAGGTCACATTGTTTAACATAATAGGAAGTAGAACTCTGCGCCTGCTGTTGTCAAGCCTTTGTCAAGAAGAGACTTTTGCTGAGATTTCTGGTGAGATTTTCCCAGTCATGAGGAATTGCGTGAGGAAAAAGTTAAAAGGTGCTTGTTTGAATATGTCATTCATTAGAGAAGAAATGTTCTAAATAGTAAAGGCTATTTTTTTCCCCCTTTGACACTACTGCTAAGCACATTTATTTCATTCTCATCCATAAACATGTTTGGATTACAAAATTAAAAATTTATTTTTTCATATGCAAGTTAAAAAAAAACCCGAGGACTTTAAGACAGCAAACCAATTTAAAATAATTCAAAAGCTGAAAGAAACAACAAGTAATGATGAGTAGTGCTTTAATATCAAATTATGTGCCTGCTTCTTATGGCCTAAATTGTGGATCAGCGAATTGGAATAAAGAATATGTCTAGAAGAAGAATCAGTTTGAATTGAACTGCACCTTTTTTCAGCTTCATCCTAATCTTTACCTCTCTCTCTTCAGCTTTCTACCTCTACCATGCTGCCTCCTTCTACATGCAGTGTTTCTTAAATAGCATTAATAAAARTATGTCTTCTGATATTTTGCCCTTTAAAAACACAGTCTCTTTAACATTTTTCCCCTCAGCTTTTTGTCTTGAAATGTCTTGCCCAGGTATTCCTGATACTTGGATAGCTCTATTTCATCACTTTTCTATTGCCATTTTCTCTACATACTTCCTCTCCTAAACTTCCATCACTTCTTTCCTAAACACCGCTTTTGTGACTTGCTACTTTCAGTTTTGCATTAGCTTTCTTACTATCTTCTCTACTTGGAGCAGCCACCCATCCCTTCTGGGTAAAGCTCACTATCACTTTTGCAAATCTCATTTATTTCACAAGATACTCCAGTACTCCTATCACTCACAGTGTGTGTCTTTTTTGAAGAATTGTTCTCCAGTGAGGTGTAATTAAGCAGAACAGTACTTCAAGATAAATTCAGATAACTCAATAGAAGGATGTATAAACATACAGTTTGGGTTGATGATGGGGCTGTAGAATATAGTTACAACATGCTAGTTGGCACATGGAAAAAAAAGTCTTTTTTTCCTGTTGAAGACAAACTTCTTTAGGCTCTATACAGGACAGCCTTGGCTGCAGTGACCATGAGATGGTGGAGTCCAGGATCCTGCGAGGAGGCAGCAGGGCACTAAGTAGGATTGCAACCCTGGACTTCAGGAGAGCAAACTTTGGCCTCTTCAGGGACCTACTTGGAGGAATCCCATGGGTTAGGGCCCTAGAAGGAAGGGGGTCTGAGAGAGCTGGTTCATATTCAAGGATCACTTCCTCCAGGCTCAAGATCGGTGCATCCCTATGAGTAGGAAGTCAAGCAAAGGAGGCAGGAGACCTGCGTGGATGAGCAAGGAGCTCCTGGCAAAACTCAACCAGAAGAAGGAAGTATACAGAAAGTGGAAAGGGGGACAGGCCACTTGGGAGGAATATAGAAACATTGTCAGAGTATGCAGGGATGTGACGAGGAAGGCTAAGGCCCGTTTGGAAT
>NW_020447753.1:1052258-1199500 GCF_003343035.1 Apteryx rowi | reverse complement strand
GTGTACAAGTATCTGAAGGGAGGGTGTCGAGAGGATGGGACCAGACTCTTTTCAGTGGTACCAAGCGACAGGACACGAGGCAACGGGCACAAACTGAAACACAGGAAGTTCTGTCTGAACATGAGGAAAAACTTCTTCACTGTGAGGGTGACAGAGCACTGGAACAGGTTGCCCCGAGAGGTGGTGGAGTCTCCTTCTCTGGAGATATTCAAAACMCGCCTGGAYGCAATCCTGTGCAATGTGCTCTAGGTGACCCTGCTTGAGCAGGGGGGTTGGACTAGATGATCTCCAGAGGTCCCTTCCAACCTCAGCGATTCTGTGATTCTGTGACTGTTTATGGTTAGAGGGCTCTAGAAATAGACTGAAATAAAAAAGGATAAACAGTGCTATGCAATTCCATAAAAATATTTTTTGAGTATAGAAAAATCAGAAATTTCTATTTCATGGGTGGCATTTGAAATACCTTGTAAAGAACCCAGTTTTTATAATACCATGGTAAAATTTATCGGACTGTTAAACAAGGATTACTGTGTTGTTAGTTAACAGTATTGGATTCCAGAGTAAAATAAGAGAAAGTTTACAAAAAATCTGTTTGCTACTAAACTTCTAGATATTTTGTGGGAAAAAATTAATGCAATCAGAAGCCTGTTGGTTCACAAGTATTTTATTAGAAAATGTGCTTGAATATGCACCTCATCTTCTATAGCCCTAGGTGTTTCTGCAGGTTGGTAACTAGCTAGCATCAATATCATTAAACATGCTAACTGGAAATATTTCTGACTTTGTAGTTTTTATGGTGGCGAAATGCTGGATTATAAATCTAGAGCAGTTAAGCATTCTGCACTTGTCTTTTAGTTAACTGCCTTGTAAGGGAAATGAACAGTATTATTGCTTTCTTTGGGAGAAATACAGAGGTGATTCAGTGTCAGATGAAGGTAAACATTCTCGGCCCTTTCAGAAATGCGTCTGACAGCTTGTACCTCGATATTGCTTAGAATTTAGGTTGAAGACTCTCTAGATCCACTTCAACTAGCCTCTGGAAATGGCAGCTGAATATCTTGAGGCTCTGAGTTTCTAGTGAGCTATCAAATCTGTAGGAAAATGTCTGGTGATGACAGACGTCATCAGTTCTTGGATTGGCCCATATCAACTGTCACTTCATATAATTAGTTACAAAACAAATAATGTGCATGTATTTATAATAAAAATAGAAAATCAATAATGAATGGGTGTTGCAATGGAATAGTATCTGTTATGTTCTGAAGTAGAGAGATATATACTTACCAATGAAATGTCCTTGGTAGTGGCTATAATTAAGACATAAAGAAGAAACGGCTGGAGTGGAGAAAACTGTGAGAAGAGCTTTAAAATTAGTATAACCAACATTTTTACTAATATGTAGTATTATGTAATAAATTAAAGGGAGTGAATAAATAATAGACAAAAATGAAAATTCAAATTCAGTCTAAATACAATTTCAGAAATATTCTAAATGATTTATGAATCTAACCTCCATTTTTAAAAACTGATTTCTAATGAGACATAAGTGCCAAAATCATGAAGTAATTTTGGAAATTTTTATTTTCAATAGTTTATAAGGCAAATAGGGGGGAAGTACACTGTGATATAGTATATAACATTGTGTTATGAAGTATAATTGATTTAGGCATATATTATGAAAGACTACCTCAGCCCCTTTCCCAACAAACAGGAACATAAAAGAAATAAAAGCACTATTAAATGTGGTTTATTTGATTTTTTTACTTTCTTGAAATATTAAAAGTTCTGCTGATCTAACAGTGTACATATTCAAAGAGATTGAAGCATTTTTTAAATATCAGAGAATATTTTCCATATTAGAGGCAGTGAGCTGATACCACAAGTGATTTTAAAATCACACATTTTTTGCCTTGTACTTGAAGATGATGCAGGGAGATAGAAAACAGAATTAGGAGAAGTTTTTTTCCTTAAACATCCTTTCTAACATCTGTATTTGCTTGCTCTACCACTGATTCACATGGAAGGGTCAGCCTGACCTTAAGAATTAGATTGCTTATGGAGGTTATAAATCTTTCTTCTTAACCTTTTTTACTGTACCTCATTGAGAGGTTTTATATTCTTGGGTGTAATTGTTAAATTTTATGAACTATTTTTGGACCATAAAACGGAAACTCTTAACTGAAAGGCAGCCATGATTAGATTTAATAAGGTTTTAAGAAAAGTATTTGCTTATAAATTATTCAAAATGTTGGCTCCCTCTTCTTACCTACTTCTTAATATTTGGAGTCAATCAGGACCTAGAAAAGAGTGAGCACTGGAAAAAGGTGCTATATACTAACTCTCAGTTACCATGTACACACAACTAGCTGTATTAAATGTGGGGTTATATGATTTTAATGCTGTAACTGATAATTTGGGGTAGGCTCTGCTTGGCCTCTCTCCAGGACTCTGCTCATTTACGAAGCATCTTGCTTCTTCTCCATGTGCAATGAAGAAACTTTCATCTGCCAAGGATTCTCAATCGCCCCCTTTCCTGCGAGATAAGTTCCAGCACAGAAATCCTGAATTTCATTTACCTTGCCAGGATGGTTTTCTAGTTGTTGTTTGCCCAGGACACTGGCTCCAACTTGTAAAACATGCATCAGTGTTATCTTGCCTAATATTAAACTTTAAGTTCTTACTGCTTTCACCTTGCTTCATGTGCTTTCATGATGCTGCTAGAAAGGTGAAAATGTGAGCCCTGTGTACTTGGGGGCCCATAAGGGAACTATATAGAAATCAAAGACAGACTGGACAACTTTCTTAGAAAACTTAGAAATTTTTTAGAAACTTCGATATCCTCCAAATAAACATAACTCAGAATCAACTATTTGTGTATATTCCTAATTGTGTGAACCCTGGAAAGCCTCATCATTTTGAGGCTTCCTGTCATTACTTTTGCCCTTTCKAATGTGAGCAAAGTAGAAAGAAATCAAGAGTGGTTCTTCACAAAAATTTGAAGCCTAAGTTTCTTTAAACAGCAAGATTCAACAGAAGAAAAAATATTAAAGCTTTTTAGAAGACTTGAAGCAAGAACATGTGCCGCGTTAGACTATAAAATCCTTCTTAGCACTGATGAGAGTAATAGATAAATGTAAAAATGTAAGCTTCCAGCTGCTCTGCACAAAAACATCATAAGAAAGTATCGTGGACTGTGGACTGTTGGCTCCTTTGATGTGATCAAAGAGAAAAGATTAATTTTACTTCTCTTACCATCAAATTAGTAGCTGATTAGACACAAGAATAGTTTTGCTGGAGTACAAGCATTCTATATCTGTTATTTAAGCATTTAGTTTTGCATCTGTTTGGAATTTGGTTTTACTGTCAACCTGCTTTTTAAATTTCAGTTACAATGATTTCTCCTCCTTGCAGTTACTACTTTTGTGTAGATTGTACTACAACATTTATCCTTCTGTTTCCAATGCGAGCTTGGTTTATGTCTCAAGATTTTTTTTATTTGTTTGTATTGGGTGATGAAGAAACTTGTAATAGAAAGTCCAGTTTTCTAAGCAGCTTAAGTTCTGACTAGGAGGGTGTGAAATTCAGTGGCCTACATCTTATAGTAGCTTCTGCTAATATAAATAGTTTTATGTGCTAAAGACGCTGGATTATGTGCTAGATTTATGTGCTAGATTTTATGAGCTAAAGGCACTGGATTAATACATACATCAAGCTTTTGGGATCATATGATGTTGTCTGATCTTAGCTTTCATTAAAATATACTTCTAGTCTTTAACACGTGAGCTTAAGAAAAGGAAAAAAGAGAACAAGATTTACATGTAATTTATTCTCATCTGAAATCTTAGGCAGCTAAAGAGAACTGCAGAAATACTGTGAAGAGTCACCTAGTGTGAACTCAAGATCTGGTGTTGCACAGCCATGAAAGCTGCCACCTCTATTCTACTGAGGCTCACTTGGCTTTAAGTTGTGTAGCCAAAAAGAGCAACTGGCGACAGGAACTCTCCGAAATAATTATCTGCCATCCTCAATTGTGCTCCTAATTGCTCTGATAGCAACCAAAGCCTCCCTCTTTAAGAGGTAGCCTCTTTAAGAAAAATCGAATGTGCAAAGAAAGTCTATATTCCAAGCAGCACGTTTGTGTGATTCAGGAAGACACAATATTTTTTTCTCTGTCAGTACTTTCTTCATAAAGTTTGGTGTATGGTATGCTCATTGATTTACCAACAATTTCCGCAAGGTAGCATTTGGATGACCCCAGCTAGCTCTTATTCTAGATAAGTTGCAGTAATGTGTCTGGCAAAATCAAAATTGTTCAGTGGAAAAAATCCTTTTTTGTGTTAAAGATTGGTTTTCTCTTGTCTTTATAAAATTAAATAATCTAACAGATTAGTGATTCCTTGTGGGGACCCTGTTTGCACTGGCCTTAGCTAACACAGAAACGTGTCAGAATGGAGCAGTAGTTAAAGGTAAGGGAAATAAGAGGTGGCTTCAGACTTTTCATCGTTTTCAGATCAAGAAGAATAAGAACACTTTGTATAATAAGATTAAGTGTAGAACATTTCTTCTAGAACATTTCTTTCTTGTTATGATATGAATGTAAATAATTCATGGTTGTTAAGGGAAAATTTATCTTAAATATTTCCTGGCTTCATACTGTCTCAGCAATAGATTGGCCATAGGAAGTGCACAAATTGCAGCCCGCCATCTCCATCTCGACAGAGTGTCTGCCACAGGCATTCCTCTACAAAATTACAAACTTTCAGAAAGAAAAAGTACCAATTCTCTGCATGCTTACAGCAACTTGGTTACTGTCAGGTAGTGAGAGAACTGGATCCCCCTTGAGCTACCACAGATGTAGCCACTGAGGTTGTGATAAGCGAAGCTAGTCAGCCTCAACTCTGCTACCTGTAGTAGGTAGATCTGCAGTTACTTAGTTGTGTAAGAACGTTGCAGTCGCAGAAATAGAAGCTTTTGATGAGCAGGCTGCAGTGTAATCTGCATCAATAATACCGGATTATGAATGGATTTGGGGCTACCTGGAGCCTCAGTGAATCTGCAGAAGTCATGAGCCAATTAGGACACACACACGCACACAAAAAGAGAACAGTCCTGTTCACGTGTTCTCTTTTTGTGTGCATGTGTGTGTTTGTGAGCATCAAGAGAAAGTATTTCCCAAAATACTCTTCAGGGAAATTGAGACAGTTTGTTGTCCAGTAAGAGGATAGTGCCTTACAAGTCTTTACAGAGTCATGGGACAAAAGAGGGAGTGCTTTTTGGTGTATGAGAGCTGTTCTCTGTAATGTCTAAAAAGTTGAAGCTGCTTATGAATAGGCTTTGATGACTTTTCAGGGAAATAGAGCATATAGGAAGTTTCTTCTTTTTCTTTTAAATAAATCAGTTAGTAAGTGTAGTGCTTGCCTCAAGGGTTGTGCCCTTTAATTAGCCATATTAAGTCATAGTTCTCTGTGTGATATCCTTTCTTGCAGCTTCAGAAAACTTCTTTTCCCCCTTTCTAGACATCAGCATAGTCATGCTAAAGCTATTTGGCCTTGTTATGAATTTGATATTTACCACTGTCAACAGAATACTAACTGATACAGAAATTCTACTTATCTTATAATCTTACTGTTATTTTAGAAGATATTTCACTACCTTATACTAATCTTCCTATTGCTATGTTTCTTTTTGAAGAATTTACTTAAGAATTTAACTTCCTGTTAGAGTTACTATATTTGTTCGAGTGAGTGATGATTTGAAAGTGCGGTACAGGTTTTTTTTTTTAAATCTGCTACATTTTGTTTTGTGCCTTTTCTAGTCATCTAATAAATTACAGTAATCTGATGAACTTTTCTTCCTAAAATTAACTGAGTTTACATATGTTATCCTTTTTTAAATAAATGTAATTACATTGTGATCTTTAACAATTACATTAATGGAGAGATTTGGGGTAGGAATATGAGCTTACAGTGTCCCTACAAGCAATAATCTCTACAAACTGTGCATTAATCTTTTAATGTTCTTTCCCTCTTTTTTCAGCATGCATAATCAGTTTAAAATCTAATTACCTCTTTCCCCTACTGAGATCATTTACAACTACCCTTTCAGCTTTATTGACTTCAGATTTTTTAAATTCTGATTTAGAAAGTTGTTTCAGAAAGAATAACATAAGTAACCCAAGACATAGATGAACATCTAATACTGTAGAATTGTGGTGTACCTGTTCTCAGAATTGTGTTTGGTCACCTTTTCTTAAAAGAATATACAATTATGTGAGACAATTTAAATGCTGATACAGCTCTGCAGGTCTGTTTTAAAAGTGAAAGACCACTAAAAAGCAATCTCTGTAGCAGACTTGTAGAAAAAATGCTTTTAAGCTGCACTGTTGTGTTAGAGGGATCTACTAAATCCAGTGATAGATGTGTACATAGTTATGTGTTGACAGCCACAAAAAAAATAAGTAATTGTTTTTCATGATTTTGAGGCATGGATGTATATGCCTAGAATATTTTTCTTTGGTGTTGCAAAAAGCCTTATAGCACATGGTTTATGCAGCTCAGGTTGGGAAATAAATATAACAAGACATACTTTTGTTGTGTGGATTTATGTTCTGAAGCACTGAATGTGCTGGCTGGCATATAATAGGTTTCTTTGTCTTTTTTATTTTTGTTGTTGTTTTTCCCCTTTTCTTAGCACATTTTCAATCACTTCAGTATTGCAGTGCAAGGCTTACAGAAGTTCATGCAAGTTTGTGGTTTCTGTTTGCAATGTTAGCTTTTCATAAGCTGTGTGACTAGCTCTGAAATTGTCAGATTCCAGGTGTTAGAGAGCTGCCTCATTTATCCTTTTTGTAGAAGTTGATTTCAGCTTGAATTTTCCTGCTGGGTGGCTGTTATGGGGAAATAACTTAGGCTGGAATGCCAGGGTGTTTCATTTTCCTCTAAAGCTGAAGTAACAGTTTCTAGCTGTTTACTCAGTGAATTGTGTTCCTATACATAATAAGGGGAGCTATAGGAAGTTGTGTTTCTTCATTTATTGAGTTGACAATTAGGGTGAGTGAATTTCATTATTTTGTTAAAAGAAATTATGTGAAAATGTTACATCTTGTTTTAAAAGATGGATCACTTATAAGTAATTCTGTAACTTGATTTAAGATATAACTTGAATTAAACATATAATTCCTTTCGGCCTTTGTTCTGCCACCCTCAGTCATACCAGTAATAAGTACTTTTATACTCCAAATAATTCTTTAGATTTTAAACAAACATATGTCCTGCTGAGTAGTTACAATGCTCTAGCAGAAAAAATTTAGGGGCATAATTATCAGTGTATGCAGAGAAGGTCAAAAAGGCTTTACCATATCATTTTAACAGAGAAATGAGACAGCTGGTTGGCTTTACAGGTATTTCAGAATTTCCTGAGCATAGCGGTCAGATCATGCAATGCAGTGGCTGTACGATAGGTCAGCCAAAGAGGTAAAAGAAATTCAGTTGTAAATGTCAAAGCCATGCAGATTTTTTCTTTGGGATAAGATCTCCTACTCTTCATCAGGATAATACACGAGTGGATTAGTTAAACCAATAAACAACTTCAAATGGCTCTTGACCAAATAACTATTTTTCCAAATACTCTTAGAATGAGGTCACACCAGGTGTCTTTATTCATGTCAGATTGAAATATAGCCAAGAAGATACATGTATATCACAGAAATGAAGTACAAAAATCATTAGAATCTATATTCTGGTATTCTGATTTTTCTTGCAACGGGCATGAAGTTCCATTTGGAAAATAAGAGGGTGGCCAAAGCTGAACCTACTCTATCCAAGCTTGTTACCATGTGCACCAACCCTGAAAATACAAATTACCTTCGAGAGATATTCTCCTCCCCTTTCAGCCTCGGTGCAAGTGCACACCAAAGCCAGGACAGTATTCTTCAGCACTCGTCATGATGGAGTAATACCAGTGAATATGGATGTTTGGCATGTTAACTGAGGTGCTAATAGGGTATCCTATATTTGGGTTTAAGCCTGCTGCTGACTCATGTTTTAAAATACAGCAGTACAATACATTTTCCTTTCCTTAAATTTGATGACAATTAATAAAGTATAGAATGGTTCGAATCATATTTTGGCATTTATATTTCAGTGTTTGGGGAGGAACAGGTGTCAGCACATACAATATATGTTTGCAGACATGTCACATAAACAACGTGCACAGTTTTATGAAGAATTTCATGCTTGGACTTCTCTGTAGGAGCATTTTTCAGCAAGGTACTCCTCAAGATAAACTAATAACACAAATTTCAGGAAAAGAGGAACATGATTCTCCTTTGTTCCCTAATTTTTCTTTCTGGCTAGATTCAACTTCTGTTTCTCATAACAGATATCCAGAACATTTGGTGATTTCCTTTCTTTCCATCTATCACTCCCATCCTGCTGTGTTTCAACGTCTGTTGATAGAGCTATTCAGCTTTTCCAAACAGCTCTAAATTTCATTTGAAAAGAGATAGGGAAAAACGTTTCTATCTCCAGTGGATGCAATCAGAAATGCTGAACTCGTTGGATTTGTGTTGAGGAGAATTTCATTCTAAGCAATAAAATAGATATCAGGTAATGGTTCCTTTGCTCTTTTTACGGAGTAATTTTTCGATTAAATTATTTAATAGAATTTGGATACATCTTGGAAATAGACAGAGGCAGTTTTCTCAAATGGGTATATTTGAATTGTAATCCAGGTTGCTAATAAGGACTTGGAAACTTGTAACCTGGGTGGACATTAGTTTCAGTTCACTCTTGTAGTGAAGAGGACTTAAAAATCAGATTTTTATTAAATTTTAAATTAAAAAATAAAAAGAGATTTTTTAAAATGCTGTCATCTGTAGTTATTAGCATCTGGTTGGTCTCCGTTTAAGTTACAAAGGGAAGTTGATAATTCCTTGAAACATGATCACTGCAATAAGGAACATGAGTATTTTGCAGGAAGGATGTCCCTCTCCAGCCTGCACTGTTTTGTAAGACTTGGTTAAAATCCAGTGAGATTATCCCTTCCCTTGCACCTGCTGTAGCCAAAAAAGCATTTTCTGTGATTGATAGAAATGTCTCCTGCTGTATTTCATAGTTTTTCCCAGGAAAGAAGGCGTTGCTGTCAAAGATGTAGTAACTGTCAATGACTAGTATACATTCAGTAAACCTGTAAACTTCAGAGCTGCCTTTGGGGTAAGCAATACACCAGTAGCAAAAAGTAAATCTGCATGGGCAGAACAGACAGTGATGTGAGCTAGTAAACAAAAAACATCAAAAGCAGTCTCGGAAGTGCTGCTATGAATTAAATGGTATTGTCAGAAGAAGAGTTGATGGGTTTTGGTACCAGATTTTTTTCTCCTCCCTCTATGCTTGTGGGGAAGATTTGCATGAAAAAAATAAAAATAAGTTTTTAGGAAAGATATTGCTGAGCTCTTCATATTTTTCTTTTACAACCCGGAGAAAAATCTGCTCAGTTAAGCAGGATGAGAATTTGCCAGACATTTTTTCTCACCTGCTTCTACATTCCCACAGTCTTGCTTCTTTGTGTTAGCAGTATTTTCAACTTGGGTGCCAAATGTAATGAAGTTATGGGGTTTTGATATTCATGCCTTTGTTAGAGCCTAGTTAAGATGTTAACAAGTAAATGTGAATTAGGAGATAGACCTTTTAGTTGATTTTTTTGCAGGAGTGAAATTCTACAGTTAAGTGTTGTGAATACCAAATGTATTTTACACTTGCAAAACTCCACACCCAATATCGTTCAGAAATATTTCACATTTAGCATATTTTTATTGTTCTTTCTTTCAGTGAGTGTCTTTACATTTACGTAGTTCATTACAAAGTGGAAATTTAAGAAAAAGGCCTAAGGAGGCAAATTATTTTAGCTATTTTTTTGTACTGCTTAGTTCATGTTAGGTTTCTGAAGAACAGAAATTAATGACATCTAATTGCATAGCTTGTGCTTCTGAAAGGAAAATTACCTTTATCTGTACTAACCCCAGCAAGATCATCTTATATGCATTTGCTGAATGTAGTAGCCTAAGCAAATATTGGAGTTTTGCATGCATTTAGGTCATCAAACCAATGGAATTAATATTTGGCTATATATTTAGCTTCTATAGTACATTGCAAATCTCCTGAAATATTTCTTTAAAATATTAGGGCTGAATAACAACAGGGAACCACAAATAACAAAATGAGAAGAAAGTTAGAAGCTGGGCTTAGAATGTCAGTTGTTCTTTCTTCTCCATTCCTTCTGCACTCTTTACTGATTTATGCAACTTTCGTAGTACGTAAACTGCAAACTCTTCCAATGTTGATTTCCCCCAAAGACATAGTCAATTCTGTCTTCCTTAAATCCATAGGATAATTTCAATCTTTATGTGAGCTGTTGGTGATACTAAGCACAAGTTAGTATTCCATAGCGAAGGTTGTGCAGAGGCAGAGGCTTAACCAGTTCACCAAAAGTAAAATGCATTATGTTGTGTTATGGTAAAGCACCATTTTACATTTACATTTTACATTTCTCTTTTTTCTTCCATTGTCACCTGTGCCCATCTACAGCCGCACTACAGATATCTTCCTTTCTTTCCATACTCTGTTCACTTTTTTTTTTTTTCCCATACATTGGCTGTTTTTTATGGCTAGTGCTTTACCATCCTTTACCTTATTCTTGGCCTGTGCTTTCCTTTGATCCTCTCACTTTCTGAGTGTGCTTTTACTTTAAAGAACTCACAGTTCAGGTTTGAAAAATATTTTCTTTTTTCTCCATGGATTAATTCCTTAAAATATTTTTTCCATGGGTTATTCCTGACTAATTAGTAACCTGCGAATGTGCCCTCATATACTCTAGGGTTTGGCTTACACACTGTAAAACCCTTCTACAGCTACAACTGTGTAGTGTGAACTAGAAATGACAACTGTTTGCAGGGCTAGGCTGATGCACGCAGTCCAAGAATTTAGTCGGTAAATAATCAGTGCCCAAGAAACAAACGTCATTGGTCTGTCGTTGTTGCTTCCATTAGTGGTTTCTCTGTCCGATATAGAAGTGGGTAAACAAGGAAAATGACAATAGAAGCTTTGGTTTTGCTTTCTTAGTAGGTTTTCTAGGTTAATGGATTAAGTGGTTTTAAAAATTATGCAGAGCTGCTTTTGTTGTGTGTAGATACAATGTGAATATAATTATCTTTGGGGTGTTCTGCTATTTTTGAGAGGCTGCAGTTGCTGGAGATAAATGATGGGGGAAATCTCAACTTTTTAACCTTTTCCCTCCTGGATTAAAATTCAAATGAAGTAGCCAGATATTAAATAGCTCTCTCTGTGCTTTATTGCTATGCATGGGAGACATTGGGATAAATCTATCATGAGTTTAAAGCTAAACAAGGAAGTATTAGTTGTTAGGGAAAAAAATCCTGCTGACAGGAGTTTCAAATTGAGGAAATTTGCATGTTATGCTGTCAGTTTTAAACTGTAATTGGAAGCTGGCCATTTAGTAGTTTACTGCAAATAGCACTGTGTTTGATTTCCTGTATGCATGGAGCTTATCAGAATATTGTTGATTTTTTACAAGGTGCTACAAAATTAAAGATAGAAGTAAGGTAGACGTTTGGAACAATGAGTCAGCTTAGTTTAACCAAACAGTTTTTTATACTGCATGGCTGTGAAAGGTAAGAAATTTTTGTTGTATCAAATCTTGCACCTGATGCAAGGTTTACCAGCCTTACCTATTGACCAGCGTGTGGGTCTCAAGCAGCATAAATGTGGCTCTCATGTCTATTTATGTCACGTGAACAGCTCATCCTTCTGTTGACACAGAATTTGGATAATCCAAATTTTGAAATACAGGAGTAAAGGGCTTGCATAGCCTACTTGCCTGAAGACTGAACTGCATTTCCTATTGCTTATGGAACTGTGGGAAGCATGGGGACCTTCTGTTGTCTCCCACCTGTGGTTTATTCCTTAGATCATTTATCTCTCAGAACCCCAAGATACATGGGGCTGGTTTTATGGATCTTGACTGTATGAGGGTTTTGACAAGTATGACATAGTATCAGGAGGATTTCCCCTGGTTCCTGACATGAGATGTAGAGATAACTCCAGTGTGGAGATATCTTATGTTGGACCTTTCTGAATTGCAACTATTTTTCATTTATCTGCACATTCAGTGTTGACTGAAATAGATGATAATAGTGAAGATTAAGGAATATTCTCATTACAGGTTTTTATTAGGCTGCTTTAAATTTGAAGGAAAAAAATCATTTGAGTAATTTAGCCACAAATAAATTTTCAAAAAGAAATACCATGCTCTTTTAGCCTCTCCATCCCATCCCAGAACTCACACTGTTTATGATACAAAATGTAGCAAGTGCTAGTAAAAGTTATTCCATCTGGTACAGTTTAGATTGAACTAAAAATAGTTGATTTTTAGAATTCCACAGATGTATTTTTAGTCTTGCTTTTTCCTGGTGATATGTCATGTGGAGAAGAGCTACTAAAATATTAACAATTTCACTATGATACAGTGAATTCCTGTTTGTTTCTTCTGGGGAGATTTCCCTGTTTGTCATGTAAATGATAGTTTAAACATGCTTAACTAGAAGTAGTAGTAATAGTAGTAATATACCTCAGTGCAGAAGAAATAGATTGACTTTTCTGTGTTTTCATTTCCAGGGTTTATGAGAGATTGAGAACTGCTATGATGCTTTTCCTTGATCAACAAGCTAGCACAGTGGTCGTCTCAGTTTAAGTTCTTTACGAATTCTAAAAAATAGAGATATTCAACTTCATATATTCATTTTGGAGTTTACTGTGACTAAAGTTCCAGTGTATTTCAATTAATACTTTGTTTTTCCACTTTTCAGGGATACCACAGTACAAAGCCTTACCCTACAACCTTCTGTTAAAGATGGGCTTATTATATATGAAGATTCACCACTGGTCAGTAGTTACATTTTGGTTGTATATTTGGAAAAATTCATTTAAAATAGTGAAACATACTGGCATTTTCAAATACAAAAATCCTTTGTGATCTGATTACTTTCATGGGAGAGTTAGTGAGTGTGGTAACACATGGTTAACTTTTACTTTGCTCACACTGGTCAAGGTTTCTGTGCCAGCTGCTGAATAGGATAATAATCTTGGGAGTCTGCACAGACAAAGTATGACGGAAAATAATTTAGTCTGTGTTAACCTAACATACTCTAACTGATGCAGTGATGTTTTCCTGCTTCTGTTGTAGTATCTAAAAATGCCTTGCACCGACCCACTATGCTGGACTCCAAATAGTTCCTACAACTATTCTTGAGTTCTTTCAGCTTCACGTTGACAATTAGACCCATATTGTTCATGAACTTTTCTGTCCATACGCCAGTTCATCTTCACTCAGGGTCCTCACTTCCCTCTCCAACACAGTCCTTTCCATCCATGTGCCTTTCTTTCTTGTCTCTCTTTCTTCCCCTTTGTTTCAGTCCGCTGCAGTTCAGGTCACATTTTATCCCCCATTCTGACTCCCTTTCTTCTGTCAGTGCCACTGAGATATTTACCACTACCAACTGAGAACTCAGTAATAGTTTCTTGCAGATTTCTCTGGCGAGTTGTGATGATTTGATTCTTTTCTCTTCTAGGTAAAAGCAGTGAAGTTCGGACATATTTTGGTAATTGATGAGGCAGACAAAGCACCGACAAATGTTACCTGTGTCTTGAAAACTTTAGTAGAAAGTGGGGAAATGGTTTTGTCAGATGGAAGGCGAATTGTTGCCAGTAAGTAGATAGTGCTTTGATCATTTACAATAAAATATGTGGTTTTTTTCAGCAATTACATTATTAATTAGAGCCCCAGAAGAGTCTAAATTGAAAAAATATGTTTGTTTGCTGCCAAAAGGTTAGCAATTAAAGAATTTGGAGTGTTTTTTTTTCCCTAGAGAAGGATTTTAAATATATGAGATGTCAAATATTTGTGTTTCAAAGATTACTTCATAAGCTACTTTTACAACAACCACAAACATTTTCTTAAATTAGTATTATCATGAATTTTGTTGAGGAATTAAAAGACTAAGTTGAATTCTTGACTGCTTATTCACCATGAAAATAAAGATCTAGCTGACCAAATTATGATTTCGGTTCTGCTCATCTGAATAGTTGGGGTATAATTTTGTCAGATCCAGGAATAAAGATGAGAGTATATCTAAGGGAGATTTTTTTAAGGGTTTTATCTAATAAAATGTGTTTTCATTATTTTAAGGTTTCCTGCAGGATGAGAATATTTTGTTATTGGAATTTTATTCATGTGTATTGCAGGAACTAAATATTTTTTATAATTTTTCAGAGAAAGACCAGTGCCCTTTTGATGTTAGCAGACACTGTGCTTTATGTAATGAGTCAACACTTAGATGGCACAATATTGAGTTGTGCTTGTGATTATAAACTGTATGTGGGCATTTTTTTTTAAATATCTTGCTAGGCAGTCGCACTTAATACTGTAGTTTTGTAGATGAGGTAAAAGGATTCCCAAATACCATGTGCCAATGGAGACGTTGCCAGGGAGCAAGAGGAGCCAGTCTGATTCATTTTCGAGAAACAGAGCCTTCACATGTGTCTCTGGCTTTTCAAAGACTTTTTTAATATATTCAGGGCAAACTTCAGTCCTGTTTTCCCAGACCAGAAGATGCCAGATCCCTATAAGAAGATACTTTCTTCACCACTTGCCTCAGCAAGGTTAAATTAAATATGAATAGCACTAGTAGTCCGTATTCCAAGAATAGTTGATGCATTTTTTTAAGTGAAACAATTCAGTTAAATTTTTGTGAAACAAATTATGAAATTTTAAAATGAAACCTAGAACACTCATAGACGAAGGACGTGCGATTAAGTTGTTGAGAGGTTTGTTGTAACCGTTAAGATCTTTTTGTAGTTGTCTGATACATCACAAAGCTTAAATATGTATTTATTAAATTTTATTTGTTTTCCAGATAATGCTAATATAGAGGGGAGAGAAAATGTAATAGTAATTCATCCTGATTTTAGAATGATAGTTCTAGCAAACAGACCTGGATTTCCTTTCTTGGGTAATGACTTTTTTGGCACGCTAGGTAAGTGATTCATATTAAATGGTGAGCTTTAGTAGAACTGATTAATAGAATGACTGTCTTTATTTCATTAGATTTCATGGGGAGAGGGGATCCTTACACATATCAATGCTGTGTTTCATGTAAGACACTCAGGGTGGGATTCAGCTTGAAGACTAACACTTCAGTTTAGGTGTGTTAATGCAAGTGTCTGAGCTTGCCCAGAAGTGGACACCTTTACGTGGTTGTCTGTGTTAAAACAAGAGTTGTTGTTTTATGGCATCTAGACAACCACAAAAGACAGACAAAGATACAAGAATTCTTTCATAATGAGTCTATACTGTATACAAGTATAAGAAAAACATAAGCTATAAGCAGTTTGATACCTCACACCAATGATTAATACACCTGCTCACTGATTTCTCCTGTATCAAACAAGCCACTGGCCAAGTACTGTCCTCTTCAGTAGAAGAGGTGAGCTTGATGGATCATTCTTTTCTCTCTCTCCCTGAGGAGGGGCTACTGTCTTTTATAGTGCTAGCACTATGCCACCTGCTTGTTAATCCTCATTAGCTTCTACATGCACATGGCCAGTGTATGATAGGCCTTCTCAAAATGCATATATCTGACAAGATATTGAAGTCATCCTAGTTTCATGTAACCATGTCCAAATATCACATCAAAGCTTTTCATATCAACAGCAGTTTCTTTTGTACAAGCTCTTGTTAGTTCCTAAAAATCCTATATAGCAGCAAAAAGATTCCCCACGGCTTCATCTGCCAGCAAAAACAGGGATCTAAGAGAAATTAATATTGCACAAGGGTGAGTAATGAAAAAGTCTATGTATTGGCCTGTGCTAAGGCATCGGCCTATAGGTTAGTCTAAGTCCGCCTGTGGCCAGGTTTTGGCGGTGTTACACCTGGAATACCAGCTGAACAGCTCTCCAGACTCCACTGACTGTATTGTCTACTTTAGCTTAGCCACTTATGTGCAGGTACCTTGATTTGTGTGTCTTTATTTATCTGTTAATTGAATCCCACACTCAGTGATATTTTGGCTGTTATGCTTATTCTGCAAAAAATAATAACGTACATCATAAAAGTAGGAACAAACCCAACTCAGTATTGCAAAACAGCTTTTTGTTTTTCAGGTGTAGTTTCCAGTGAATGGGCATTCCATGTCAGAGACCCACTGGCTTTGAATTTCACTCAGCCATGTTGCCCCAAGATGTTTTTATTAGAGCCTATTTCTCTTCCATGACTTAATTTCCCTGCCTTCTCATATGGAGACAAAAGAAAACTGATTATCCCAGTATTGTTGTATTTGCCTTACATGGCAAAGGTTGGGTTCAGGTTTTTGTCTTCTTTGTTGATTTTATTTGTCAAGCATAGGGATCTTTCTGCTTCTAACCCAATTCCTTTTTCAGCAGAATCCAGTCATGCTTCTGCACAGTTTTTTATGATTTTTATATATTCTTTACAAATAAATTCAGTCTTACAGAATTTACGAGTGGGGCAAATATAATGCAAATGTGTGTAAAGATTAGCTTGACAAATTTCCTACCACACTTCAAGGTATGCAGAGGGAAATGAGAAACCCAGAGGTCCTCCAGACCTCACAGGATTTGCTTTAGGGCATTCCTGAGTATCAAGATTTTCCTGCATCTGCTGGTGTTTTAACAGCATTTACAGATTGGTCCCACTCAACCTGTCTTACTTTTTCTTTAAAACTTTTTTTCTTGTCTTCTTTTCTTTCTACATTCATTTGATTTGTGTTTCTTCTTGAAGTTAATTTCTCCCTTGTGATCGCCTTCATGAAAAGGGTGGAAGAGACCTCTGTCTCTCTGTCTGGAACCTGTACGTTCTTCATAACAACTTCATCCTATGCGTTTTTCAAAGTGGTGGGGTTTTTTGGTTTATTAGTTTGGTTTTTTTCAACAAACAGATACTCAGCATCCTCTTGACCAATCACTTTTCCATTTAAGTTGCTGTTTGAAATTTAAGGAGGCTGTTGTTATGTTCTCTTTATAAATTACTTAACTGTATGCTTTTTTCTTTTAGGGGACATTTTTAGTTGCCATGCTGTTGATAATCCAAAACCACAGTCTGAACTGGCTATGCTTAGACAATATGGTCCTGATGTTCCAGAGCCAATTCTTCAAAAATTGGTAGCTGCTTTTGGAGAACTCAGGAGTTTGGCTGACCAAGGAATTATTAACTATCCCTATTCAACTAGAGAAGTTGTGAATATTGTAAAACATTTACAGGTACTGTACATCAAATTCAGATTCCATAAAAATGAAACAAAAATGCATGAACAATAATGGCATATCTTTTCTAAAACCTTCAAATATTATATTAAAAATTAGTAGCAATGAATTCAGATTTTCAATGAAAAGATTTGCATTTTGAAAGAACAAGCACATTCAGATATTTAGATACTCTTAGGGCGAGGATCAAAGATGTAGGCAAGTAGTTATTTATTGTGCATGTTTATTTAAAGATACACAAAATACTTGTGATTCTGTTTTTCCATTATGTTTAATATGAGATAATGATAAAGTGAAAGCAGTATGCATTGTTATGCTAGTCTACATTATAAAATTCCCTATTCAGTATACAATACTTTAAGAAGAACGTGACTGTTCAGTTTATGCAGCTATGAAATTTCTGTTTTTAATCATCTCACTGGGGAGACTCTGCTGCATAACAGTAATATACCATGGGTTGAATTTGTTTCAGGAAGATGTTACATGGATAGTGACTTAGTCAACAGGTATTCGGGTACCATGATTGCTTCCTACACACATTTTAAATGTGAAATCCTGAATTCTAATTTAATAAAGACATTGTTAAAATAGCAGTAGATTCTGACTTATAAATTGAAGCATATTCTTTTGTCTGAGGTATTTGAAATGTAAAATACCTGAATCCTCTTTGAAATATTTTCTTCTGTTTATAATCATAAAGTAGGTAATTTATTATTTTATAGTGAATTTCTTGGATTATTGAATCTTAGATTAAAAAAGCTTAGTGGAAATATTAATGTAATTATTATGATTAGAATATAATTTCTCAAATTCTTTGACCTATTATTTCTGTGTTTAACAATGCATAATATAGTAGGGCTGCATGATAGTTTTAATTTGTGTTTATGTTCATATTCACCCATATAGACATACATTTAGATCCCGCAGCTTAGAATTACTACTTAAATTTTTCAATTTGTCTAGACTTTTGGGGAGGAGATTTTTGTGTTTTGTAGTCTGTAGAGTGCCGTGAGGTCTTGTGACATGTTGAAACAGTACTACTATAATAGAAATTCAGAAAAATGCATGAACAATAACTTTATACTCAGGGTTAACAAAATTTTGACATAAAAGCTGGGGAATCTATCCAAATAAACTTGTAAATGAAATACTTTATTAGGATGCAATACCAATTGATAGGTGTTACCATATTGATAAGAACATGTACCATGTTGATAATATTGCTGGTATATTTCAACACGCATCTGAAATGAAACTGGAAAAAATATAAATTGAGGAATAATTACTGTACTGCTGAAAAGCTGATGTTTAAGGGTTTTTGTTAAGTGATCCCTTTCCTGTCTTCATATTCTTTGGCTCTTCCTACCTACCTTCTTACCTTCCTTCCTTCATCTTCTCTCTCCAAATAATCTCTAGCTGCAGTGCCCTTTATCACCAACTGGTGCTGAAACACATGGACTTAATTCTTTTCTTAGTGTGCAAACAGCATCCAGTAGAAGACTGGAAGAGCTGCATTGCTAATTGTCTTAAAGACAGTTTTTCTCTGCTCCTGCCTCCTTCACTTAAGCAGATTAGTATGGTCACTGGAAACTGGCACTGGGCATGGGTCAGGAAGGAAGGGTTTTTTGGTTTTTATTTGGTCACCTCTTTCAAAGTCAAGTGTAAATATCCAAATATATCTTCAACATGCATCTTTGATTTCTTCTATAACATTTGTCTTCAAGATACCAGTGTCTTTGAAATGATTCAACATTTTGTTTACTGTAGCTTGTTTTTCAATCTGAATAATAAAAAAGCCGGGAATAGCCAAATGTAAACAATGAATATAAACATAATGGTTATTCTAAAGTAAGAGGCTTTTAGGTCTTCAGGTAGGGAAGAAAGAGGAAGGAGGGAAATGAGTCAATGAAATTGCTGGTCCTTAGGAAGGAAGGAGGGAAGTTAGTCATATTGTTAAACAATCTGCTTTACAGCAGTTCCACAGCCCCACTTTCTTAGTACTATTGTTTTGATTTCTTTCACATAATTTTGGTATTTTTTTGCTTCTTCAAAAAAGGGTTGGAAATTTGGGAGAAATAATTGCTGTTGATTACTGTTATCTGAAAGCACATCTGAGCATTGGGGCTAGTCAGTTTAGAGAATATTCTGATTACTGAGACATCAACATGTAATTAAACTGTGCTAATCTCTGCACTCTGATTAACTGCAGTCTTCAACGTATAGAATTGTGTCTACAGTGTAGTCATAAGGACATTTTTGCATAGAGATTATGCAGACAGGGAACTCATAATACTTAGGTTGTAGCTGTAGTTTAGGTACAGCATTCTGTGCTGAGCTTTTCTTAAGGAAGGAGGTTTTTTGATGAAGCTTGGGCTGCCAAGCTAGTTTAAGGACCTGTAACAACAGGCATGAAGAAAATTGTCTACTGCAGTTGCCTAACTTGGACGTTGGAACTGTTTCCCCCAATTGATTTAATTTGGGCCTTGCAGCTCTAGATAGCAAGTAACCTGAATATAGCTTGGTAGACTCACTCTCCTGCAGTTGTCAGATTGTGTCAAATATTAGAGGTATTGATGCTAGTAGTGGCTTTTGGGTAAGGAGGCACCTCTGCTCTCCCTCCACTGGGTTTCCTCCACTGTTTCTGTGCAATCTAATTTACAATTTTTCACTAAACCTTTTCTACATCATTTTGCAAAGTCCAGATTCACCCAGTATCCCTGGCAGATATTAATCAGACAAGCCACATTACTCCAAATAAACTGAAAGAGCTTTTCTACTGACTGTTGAGCTTAGGAAACAAGATTTTTCTGATATGTCTTCTTGCCTTGTTAGTCTGAGATTGCTTTTGCGAACAGTAAATGTTTAAGGTACCTTCTGGCCCTGGCATCTGCTAATTGTCAGGCATTAAAGCATTAGATACTGATTCTTTTTATCTGTTAAAGTGCTTTCATATTATTTTCAAACACATGAGCCTACATGCACTCACCAACATTATATTAATATATTTTAACAAAAAGCATGTACTAACATATTCTGAGGGAGCTGGGGAAGCATTGGTGTTTGTCCTAAACTTTATTCTCTACAGGCAAGAGAAAGTACTTTGCTGGGTAAATACAGAGTGCCCAATACCGTACAAAATTCAGGTTTTACACCTGTTTGGTGAAGTTTTGTGCTAAGATAAGAGGTGCTTAATATTTTTTTTTCCTGTTTAGCCTAATCTCAAAAGGAAAGTAGGCTTATCCAGTCACAGTCTGAATCCCTTTCTCCCCTTGCTGCCCTGCACACACCAGTAGACTTTTACCCTTTTGGCCAACTGCAGTGAATCTCAGTCACCAGTTTTCAGAGGTCATTAGGTTTCTGCTGGTTTAATCAAAATCAGTGGTTGTGTAACAGAGAGGAACAGACTGACATTAGTTTCCCTGTGAAAGGAAAGGCAGGGGGAGAGTTCAACTGTTTTGGTTGGCAGGAGGTGATGCTCACCAAACACAAAGCACTGGTTAATCGATTAACATGCAGGTAGCTCAGGTCAAGCCATAGGCTGAGTTGCGTCTTGCCCAGCTGACAGGACGAAGGAATAGCTGGCAAAACACAGTGGGAGGGTCTCCAAGATGTAGGAGGAAGGCAAGGGTAGGGAGGAATTAGCGAATGGGGAGAGATGTTGGTATCATAGCAGGATTAGGCCTTTAGGATGGTGCTGGCAATACGGGAAATGTGCAGGGATCCGAAGTCACGAAAATATGTAGGAAAGTGAGTGATAGTGAGAACACAAGGTAGAAATCCAAAAAATCCAGACTTACTAGATCTTTTGTTACCAGATAAATTGTCACTTTGTTTTCGGGAGTGCTGGTAGGAGTGCAGTAGACCTCAGTGTATATAAAATAACTTAAGTTTCCTTATTTGTACTTACAAACTCTTTTTTAACAGATAACTTTTAGGTGGGCTATAGCAATACAGGTACTCATGGAAACTTAGATCTGCAAAAATAGTGATTTTTCACCCAGCCAAATTCTGTAATAATTTTGCATCAAATAAAGCATAAAATATATATAATATAAAATTATTAAAAGCAAAAACCATGTTACTGATTATTTTAAGAAACAGCCAAGAATCTAAAATGTGAAAGTACTCAAAGGTACGCACAGAGGTGTTACTTGTAAGGGAAGGAATCAATGAATGAGAACCAGACAGACTGATGAGAGATCAATAGTTTTTCCAGTAATCTGGTTTTAAAAATCAATAGAAACCAAATGATTTTTTAAAAATGTTCAACTCAAATGTTCAAACTTTTTTTTTTTCTGCTTCAAGTGAACTGTCATTGCCTTTCTTCAGTAAGTAGTTGTCCAGGCAGTTATTAAAAAGTGGTTGAATTTGTACTGATTGAAGCAGGAGAGTTGCAGTTTTTTAATAAGTGAAGTGAAGGGCCTTTTGGCAAGTACTTGTGTTCAGAACAGTTTTTTGACAGTGGTGATCAGTTGTACCTGAGGAAATAAATTTTATAAGATGTCCTACTGGTACAGGAGGCACAGAACTATCGGTGCCATTTATTGAGCAGAAGGATGTTGATGTCGGAATGATTCAGAAAAACATGGAAATATTTGGAAACTATTAGTGAAAACAAGATAATATTTGAGGCACTTCAAGGTTTCTGCAGTCTCTAGTATAGGGCAGGTAAAACAATAGGTGCTGCATGAATGAAATAGATTGGTGCCAGTTTGTTAGCTGCACTTTATCATAATAAAGAGCCACATCTGAAATATTTATACTGTCTTTAGTTAGACCATCTGTTGGAAGGAACCTGTGTTTCATTCAGTAAGGAGTAGACATTTTAAGCAGGATGGCACAGGCTATAAGACAACTTTTATATATATAAAAAAAAAACAAACCTTTCTTCATTTCATTTTATCCCACTACATCAGTTCAATGACTGCTCTGTCAAGGCTTCTAAGTCTCCTGGGAAATAAAAAGGCAGGAAAATTTGTTTTCTTCTTGCGGTACAGCAATAATTAATAAGTGTAGGAAGATGAAATAGGCTAGTTGTGAAATCTGGAAGGGCATGGCTGGCCCTAAATCATCAGTCCAGTTCACTAACAAAAGTTAGCACTTCCTTTGTTGGAAATACTAATGAAAGTTTGAAAAAACTTTTTTCCTTATGTCAGTACATTGCAGGTAGTATTTTTCACTAATTTAAAAATTGTTTGTGCATCTTAAGTGAATTTCTGTTTTTACTAAAATCCATCATGGCATCAATGGCTGAAAGTCATTTTTGGTAAATAAGCAATGTATCTTCTGCTTTTCTATATTCAACATTAAGAATAAGAATGGTTAAATGAGTGGTGTAGTTGAGTACATGAATATGTGTATTTGTGTCATATCTTCCTGGTTAGCAGAAAGCAGTTCTAAATTTAAAATTCAGGCTATATTTAATTGCATTATGTTTCAATGGTTAGCCCATCCTTTTTTAGGTGTATAATAAAAATGATTATTAAAGACAAGACTAATATTGATTATTTAAATCATTTTTTCCCTACTTGTTTAATTAATTCAGGTTTAGTGTCAGTATCTTTTTTCTGATTTGAATCAGTGTTTCTTCTTTATTCAGGAAATTTAAAAAGCATTGATGACTTGTGCATCTGCATAAGCTGAGCAAAGTTACTGTTGAAACTATTCATGTTAAAAGTATTTTAACATGTTAAAAGTATTTTAAAAGTATGTAACTTAATAGAGATATTCAATAAAAGAATTTGGGGGCCTTTTTTTCTTCACAGAAATTTCCAACTGAAGGATTGGCAAATGTTGTTCGAAATGTATTTGACTTTGACTCCTACAACAAAGAWATGCGTGAAATTTTAATCAGCACTTTGCACAAACATGGGGTACCTATTGGAGCAAAACCGACCAATGTACAGCTGGCCAAGGAGTAAGAGAAACATAAGATATATATTAAAAAGACAGGTCTCATGATCACTTTTTTGATAGTCTGTTATCTTGCTGGTAACTGATCTAAGAACAACCTGGAATACTTGAAGCCAATTCTCCTTTTGCTCAAGTTTTGCTTGCTACAAATAAGTTATAATAATTTAAAATATTATATGATAGAATATTTGCTTATTACTAATATTAATCTTTAGTTAATGTGCATGTACATATTGATAGTTTGTATGGTAAACAGATACACACAAATAAAGGGAAATACTTGTTTCTTCTCCTGTGTTTTTTAATTGAATTGCAACCCATTTCTGTCCTGTTATTTGCCACCTACAGCAGCAGCAAAAGAAATAAGTTGTCTTCAGTGGGACTGGGATTTTGTCTTTAATACTCACAAAAGGCTCTACAAATATGCTTCTACAGACTATGACAAGGCTTTTAAGCGTTTAAGCTCCAAGAACCATCTTTGTATGTGTCCGTATATCAGTATCTTTTAATTATTACTGGTGGTTGACACATTACACTGTACTTTTTCAGGGTTTGGAATGAAAATAGCTAATTTTTTAGAATAAACTAAATTGTAAAATGAAAACATTTAGTTCATTCTTGTACACTTCACAGAGAAAAGGCTTAAGTAAATCGTATTGAAAAGTAGTTAGAAATCTTACTCTGACTTGAACTCTGATATATAATTTGTTTATGGAGAAACAAATATTTCCCTTTAATGAAGGAAGCTTTCTTAAGAACTGGAAAGGATTTATGGAAAATTCAGTTTTCTGTAGGATGTACTACTTTTATATTTGCTAAGGAGGGACTGATTCTCATGACATGATGTCTTGATGATAGGTGTCAGTGTGTAGGTTTCTCCTGTTGGAGCACCACTGTTATCATACCTAGCATGCTACATATACCTATTAAAATAAGACTGGCAGTTTAATGGTTGTGGTGAACCTTTTCATTTTGATGACTAAAGCATTACATACCTCGGGAACCAGTGCTTGATCAACTACAGTATATATCAAATTGACAGCACACACTTGGAATTCTTGACGTAGTTTCTTTGCTAAAAGTCACTTGGAAATTTCTTTTTCAGAGAATTATAATATTTGTTGTTTTTGAGAAATCTTCATTTAAAATTTTTATATAATTTTTAGAAGTATTAGATGTAGGTTTACATGGATGATTTGGAGAGGACTGCTTAGCAACGTGAATATCGAAGGCTTAGGAAACATAATAGGAGGGACTGCTGGAATTGAGGACTGTTCAGTCTAGAAGAGAGAAGACAGAAGAAGGGTTAAAGGATCTGATCATTCTGAGTCAGGAATGATCACCTGATTGTTTTGGATCCATTGTTTTTTTAGGACAGGTTATACCCAGAAGACCCTGCAAGATGCTCATCAAAAACTTCATTTGGTTGACAGCCACACTCTCTACACTGAAAGCCAAAAGGAGGAGAAACTACAGAAGTTCACAAGCAGTTGATTAGAGTAACATCAGGATGGGACCAGGCTGATCACCTGGCTCTGGTGGTGCAGTGATCTTGGTCTCAGTATCTCACTTGCATCCCCCCACACCTGGATTTTCAAATTATCCCAGTGCTCCATGCCAAGACAGCCTTGCTGCTGGTCATGAGATTTAACCCTATGGGGCTTGCAAACAACAGGCTGATCACCCTGAATTGTGGAGACATCCTTCAGGAATGGTTTAGGTGTAGTTGTTTCTGTCTTGGAGTTAAAGAAAGCCTGGGTAACCTCTCCAAGTCGGTTCCAGCCTGTATTGCAAGCTCCCTTGATGGACTCATTGAGGCAATCAGATACGGTATTTGGACTACTGCAGAAAAGGGACTTCCCCAAGCTACTAGGTGTTTAGATCTAGAGTATGAGTACAGACCTTCTCTACACTGTTTTGCAGGAATTCAAGCGTAGAATAATGGTGCTAATCTAGTCCATCCCACTTCCTTCAGGAAAAAAACTAGGATATATCTAAACCCTTCTTATCTGATGTTTGTCTTGATCCAAGCTTAAAAACCTTCAGTGATGGAGTTCTGTAATCTCCCTAAGCAAGCCAGTCTTGTTCTTAAATATCCTTGCCCTTAGAAAGTCATCTCTAGACTAAATACATCCAGTTTTCCCAGTTTTCCCTTTTGTTTTTAAGGCCTATGGTTGTTTTCATTTCTCTCTCCTTTTTTTTTTTTTTTCCACCTGATCCATGTCTGTCTTTAAGCATTGTGCCTAGAATTGAATGGGGTAGTTCCTGCTAGAGCTGAGTAGAGTGGTAGACATATGTCATGCAGCAGTCCCTTTTACGAATCCCAGTATGCTTACTATTCTTGCAACATGTAACTCATGTCTAGTTTTCTGAACATTAACCTCCATATCCCTTTCAGCAGAACCACTGAATAATGCTCATTCCCTTTCTACTGTTTATGCAATCAACTTTCTTCCTAGGTGTGCTGCTTTGCACTTTTCTCTCTGTATTGTATTGTATTTTTTCAGAGTATTTCTCTAACTTGTCAAGAGCACTCCCAGTTTTACATCTGTCTTCCTGCCTGTTTACAGTATCTTACAAGTTGGTGATCTGTAGATTTATTATGCATTCTACAGTGTCCTGTTGGCAGCAATGTACCCCACAGAGCTTCACTTCCCCAGCCTTAATCTGCAAGACTTTAAAGACTTACTGGTTGGCATGATAAATTGCACAATGGTTTTAATAAATAAAGCAAAAATTAGGATGAAACTCCAAACCTGTTCAGTCTTAGGATTTAAAACCATATCTGCAACAAAATCATTGCTATTCATAAGAATGCAAATCCTCAAATTATGTAAGAGGTTTTGTGATACAGACACTAGCACATTTCCAGGAGACTCTAAGACATGAAAAGCATTATACTGATATACCGACTCATTTATACAGGTATTCTCTGGCATGTATTAACGTGTCTATTGGATCCAGCAATTTGTGAATCTTTATTTTATTTTAATACATTTCAAAGAAGCCTTTCTGACTGTCACCTATTACTCAATCAAAAAACCTGTAGAAATCAGAATTGTTTAAATCCCTGCTGAAACATAGCTGCTGTCAGTACAGGAACAAAACCACATGAGGCGCATGAACAACACACTACAATACAGTGTCTCAAGAGGATGAATTTTGAGGATTGCATCCAACTGAAATTACAGGGAAATGTAACAGTAACCCATATGGGAATTTTAGCTAAGGCTCTGGAACTAATATACCTACTCTTAGAAGGGAAGATCAGGTGGTCACTAATTGCCAAAAGTTCTTCCAGTAGTTATTGCAGTAGTTATTGTTTCAAATGAGATCTTCATTTGTAGAAACTAATTCATTTATTTCCAAAATTAGTGTCATTGGACTTTTTTATATGGCTTCACACTGTCTTATGAGATTTTGAAGCAATTGCTAAGCTGAAATTATAGATATCCCTCAGAAAAATCTTACATCTACTCAGAGATGTGGAAGCAAAATGTTAACCTCCAGGTATCTTTTCTTTCAGAGACTGGCTCAGTATTACGAGTTCCAATTCTTCTGTAGCATATTTGTTCTGTGAAAGTTTCTCCTGTTCTCATATTAAATGGATAGGATTCTATTTAGTTCCTAAGACTTAATATGATGGTGAAACAGACTATACAATTGGACTAGTTTATATTATTTGTCACTACAGAATGTTTTTATACTGTTTTTTGAGTAAAGTAATGCTTGACTTTTTCCCCATCTAAACACTTTAGCCTTTTTGTTTCCATGAGGTTTTGTTTCAAGATAAGATGGCCATTCTTCAAGACACTGATATGTTCAGTATCATCAGCTTATAACAAAGTGATATTGTCTGTATCTCGTAGTATTACCTTTTCAAAAATTTGTATTTTTACTACTCTGGGAGGTAAAGCAGATGGCTTGTCCACCATGCATTGCCAAAACATAGTGGTAAAATGGATAACTCATTTTAGTAATTCATTATCTTTCTTTGTATTCAATGAAACTGTGTCTTTCCATTAGCATCTGTTATGTCACATTTGTCTGTGTTCCTTTTAATATGCCATTTTCTTGCACAATTCAGACCATTTGAAATTCCTAGGTAAAATGGCATACAGCTCTAATTCTGGCATTCATCCTTAGTGAAATTTCCACTCCATTTTTTTTGTGCTGTCACTACGTATTTTCAAGTGCTTGCTATAACCTGAATATTCATTTTATATACTGAATACCCTATGTATACATACCCTATGTAAATTTTAATGAGTTTGCTATTCTCTTGAAAATCTCTCCTTCAAGTACTTTGTAGTCAAATGTTGGACCTGGCTCATATCATATACGTCTCTTGTCCATCCTGTGCACTGGGGCAGGGGGAGAGGGGTTTCTGCAGTTGCCTGTCAAGGAACTAGTGGTGTAAAATAAGTCTTTTCTGTCTGTCTCCTGCTTATGCTTTAATCAAAAGAGTTTTGCATACAATACAGAGATCTGGTTGGTAAAGAAGGTTCCTGGTTTCAGAATATATTTTATTCAGGTTGAAAAATTAGATGGGATGAAAGTCTAGCTAAATAGAACGCAGACACATTTAAGCCCTTGAATAATACATTCAGGTCCAACATGGAGCTGGTTTATGAGATCACATATTAAATAGTTTTGTTGCCTGTCATAATTCATGTCTGAAGCTATACTAGTTACAATAGCCAGCTTGAGAGATTTTTATTCACAGAAACTTTATTCTTACAGGGTTCTTAGCCTTTTTCCAGTATCTTTTCAGAAAGTTAAATGCATAAATTCGTAAAGCAAGTTCTATTGACTTTTTTAAAATTAGCCTAAAATGACTTAATTTTCTAAAATTGGAAAGGTACAGGTCAAAAGAAATTGGGTACTGTAGATGTCAGTTTGAAAAGTTTTCCAGCAGCAGAAGCCTCTAGAGAATTACCTTTTGACAGATTGTCTGTGACTGCTGTGTATGAAGAAAATCTGACTAAATAATAATTTTATGTAGAATTGCTGTGTCAAGTGTAGTTCTTGTGCACATCACCTTTTCTAAACAAAAATTCTACCTATATAACCATTTTATGGACAACAGTGAATTCTTGTAGAAAACCAGGATGTAAAATTAAGAGTAAACTAACATAAAAATATATTTTAAAATTTTTCTTAACCTGCAGGCTTTGACAGATCCATAATGAAAGAACTGACTAGGAATAATTCATTAGTACTTCCTTTTAAGTCTTGGGTTTTTTTTACAATCTTACTGCAGTCTGTCGTGTAGGTTTTCTGTGCTATAAACCTTTTCCAGCTTTTGAGGAAAGCATAAATCAAGGTTCATTCTGTACATTACAGTTGGAGGTAGCGATGGAGTTTCAGCAGAATTCTTACCCAACCTGTGTGCTTCTGCACCCATCAGATCTCTTTGCTTCTCAGAATTTTGCCAATGGTGACATCTCCATAGTGTTCTGTCTGCCTTTTATTATGTAAAAAGTATTTGGTTCATTCAGTTAATTTGAAATACTGCACTGTGGGAGGAGTGCCTTGTCAAGCTTTTTACTAATACTGTCACTTCAAGTTATTTTCAAAACTTGCTTGTTACCTGTAAGTCCTGGGGAAAGAAAATTGTGTCCCTACTCCAATGCACATCATATATATTCACTAGAGGAAAAATGTTAAGAAATACGAATGTCTTCAGTGTGGTCATGTTATTTCTGTCTCTCTTCACCCTCACTCCTGATAATCATTCAAGAGGCATGTTGATTAAAAGACCTTTAATGACACCAGCTTCTTCAATACTCTTAGTCTTTCTTAGGCCAGGTCTGTATGAGAAAGCACTAGGAAAGCAGTGATAGAGAGTTAAAAGAAACCTGAAAGATTAAGATCCCTATTACTCTTGACAAAGGAACTTTGTTTTCTGAATTCTGTTTTTTTCCTAAATTCTGATCTGCCTTTCTCTTCTCTTTGCCATTTGATGGCTTAGTCTGCTGCTCCAGAGAAACTAAATCATTCAGAAACAGGGAAGTGAATAAAACCTCAAGAATCTAGGAGAAAGGAAAAATTACTTTTCCTAAGGGAAGAGAGGAACTGTTAGCAAAGCAAATTCAGAAAGCTGAAACAGAGTGGAAATGTGTTGTTTCTTTGGGAATGCAATCTGTAATTCTGTTGCTGTATAAAGCAGGGTATTTGGTTAAAGCTGGTTATTAACATATGTTTTATTTTAAAATGTAATAAGTGTTCATGATTATTAGTGAACCCGTTGATTTCTAGGATGTTGCCCATGGGAGTAATGTGTAAGGAATTAAAAACTAAGTCCAAATCCTTGTGGAAGATGATGTTCCATTGAGCTAGCAGGAAACAATTATTGCTGATTATAGGCATATCAGAGGTTATACTACTCACAGCAATCATAACAAAAAAGTCTTCTGTTTCTTTTTGAACACAAGACAGTTTTGGCTCAAGAAATAATCAAAGTTTTGCCAACAAGTCATTTTGAAACCCAAATGGAAGCTTAATGTAGAATTCACATTCATGGATAATCTGACATATCTAATGACTTGACGGTTTGCCCTTTTTCTGTCTGCGTGAATGCCAAAATGTGAATCTGCCTTCATGAATCACAGAATTGTACATGTATTAAAATAGTACATCCTGAACGTTTTTTTTCCTAACGGTCTTCAATGTTGTAACCTAAACTATATTGTACTTGAATTTCTTTTGTCTCTGACTTAATTTCTGTTCTTAATTTGGGAAGAATCTGGCTAGACTAGATAGTTGTGAAGAATGGAAAAATGCAAACTGGAGTGAGGAAGAATGCAAAATAAATCATTCTCCAAACATTGGTATCTATTGATACTCTGAAATAGGCCACGAACAGACAGTGAAGACTCTACTGGTTCTTTTGACTGAGAGAGAGGAAAAAATTCACTGTCCTCATTGCATGTCCAAAAGTTCTGATTGCTGACAGCTGGATATTCACCTATGAGCATCAATGATCCATAGCATCTGTCTATTTTCTATTTTAAAATAACAAAAACTGTCTTTGGCTATCTGACTGCCTTGGCAGATGGTCCAAATGCAGAATGGGGTGGAAACTGAGTGACTATCTCCCTGTGAGTACTGGCATCTCCAGGTTGGTTGAGGTATGGTGTCAATGTGAAAATTGTAATGTATGTTTCTTGCATGAGTTGGAAAGATTGGAGGATAATAGTGTTTGTTCCCTGCCTTTTCCTTTAAGCTCTCAATAAAACAATTTGAAAATCCCCAAAGTTCATATATATTTCAAATGAGGTTTTTGATTTGGGATCCTTTCTTACTCTGGAAAGCATATCAAGAAGAAATGAAACAAACCTCTTATATCTAGACGTGCCAGGTTCGTTGGAGGGGAGGGGTAAATTAATATAACAGTAGGAAAAAGCATCATCAAACAGGACAGAAGAGACCGAGCACAGATTTTAACAAACATTCTAAGAGAACTTCCTTAAAATAGACTTTGGAGATATTTATAGCAACTGGGAGAGGGATTGTTTTCAGTTCTCTTGCCAAGTTCTGTAGCCATACAATAACATGCAACTGCTTATAACACAAAATGCAGTTTTCATAGATCTGCTTAGGAGCAACTGATCCAAAATAAGAGAAACCRTAAAGGTATGAGTTCATTAGCTTGAATGTATTTATGCCAATTAAAAATGTCAAATTCCTTTTATTTGTTGCAAATCACTTCAGAGAGAGCAGAAGAAGAAATAAAAAATGTTGTCCTATTCTGCTGTCAAGCTACTTTGTCATATGCCATCATTTTCTTTTGCTATATAACTGAGTTTTGCTGTGGCCCTTATATTTCTTCCCTAAATAAAAGGCACAGAAATGAAGAAATTGCATCAAGAAAGTTAATTAAGGCTTTTGGAGATGTTCCTGTCCTTTCTGTAGGCTATGATGGCAGAAGGCAATGGCATACACTCACATCTGTGTACCACAGCCTTTGCTCACATGTGCAGTTGCAAAATGTAGGGAAGGAATTTATTCCTTTTATTGCATGGTGAATTTGCCACTGTATTTACTGTGCCTATTTTGCTCTTTTCTCAGGGGAATGTGCCACTTACTGGAGCTCCTTTAATTGGTGCTGTCACATCCTGCCTGAACTGAATAAAGCAAACCAAGAGACATGTTTTGATATGTTTTGGATATATTTTATTATGTACCTCAAATAATTCAGCCTGGAAAAGTTTTTCTTCTGAGGCCATATTTTGTGACAGGCTCCTTATTTATTATGCTGTTTTGGTTGTGATTGTATTAGTATTCCAGAAGGCTAAAAATTTTGTGATTTAAAACATAAAAGAAATGAAATGTTTTAGTAAGGAAGCATTTTCTATAAGAGAATATTCAGAAGTGGCTTGTTGGGGAAATGTTGTTGCTTAAATGATTTATTCCATATTAGCTGCTGGTTAGTGAATATGAAAATTTGTTTGTTCCTATGCTGTTTGGCAGACTGCCGTTACCAGAACATAAATATACAGGCTACTGGAGTATTGACAACCTGGGAAGTGCACGACAGAAACTGCTGTGTCCAACAGAAACTCAAAGAATAGATGTAAAGGTTTGTGTTCTTTTTTAAAAAATGCATAAGATTTCATATATAGGGATCTGAAAAACCTAAAATGTGATTCATTTCCTCAGGAAAAAGAGGATATACAAAGCTTCATCTTTGTTACCTGGTTTTGTTTTGTTTTTTTTCTGTACTGACTAGGAAAAAAAAGTTTATTTTTTATCGTACCTAGCCCTCAGAATTTGAGATGTGCTTTAAAATCAGTAGATTTGGTCAGGAGTTCTTGAGCTTTTTGTGAGGATGTTGACAGTGCCATTTTTGAAGGAACTCTGAAGCTGTTTTGGATGCTTGGAGGTGGCCAGTTTCAGCTCCCAGATCTCAAATTTTGTATAAGATCTGAGACTGGAAAGCCAGCTATTTTTTGTTCTTATTTCACATGCAGCTGAATTCTTATGAGTCTTTGGCACTGCCAGGTTTGAATCTGAACCTTTGGTCTGATTTGACCTGCAGCCAAAGCTTTTCAGTCCTTTTCAGCTTTGAGTTCTTGGCTTAACTTTAGTAATTGTTAATTCAGTGAATAAGTAAAAACTCAACTGCAAATATGATGTGGGATTGAGATTTAAACTTTATATAACAAGAAATTGTCATTGAGCTTCTTTATGAGAAAAAATGTTCTGATTTTTCCTTGTATGGACTGTGTTTGATCGGTGTGTGATACCTCAATCATGTCACTGAGCAATGATGTTTTCAAACCAGAAAAGAATGAGGAGGAAAGGCATGGTTTGTATACTGTAAAGAAAATGGCAGTATGGGCATTCAGAGAGCTTGCAGAAAAGCATTTCCTTTTCCCTTTCATTTTTTTAATATTTGGTCTGTTCCTATTGTTAATAGCATTGACAGTCTTGAAAAAAACTTCTAGATTTTCATAAAGAATGGTGAGTGAAATATTTTAGCAAGCCCTTGTTGTTATTGTTTGTTTTAGGGACCTGTGTATTTAAATATTCAAGGATTTCCTGTGGAACGACATGAAGCCAGGTCCCTCAGCTTCACAGAAGAGCTCGCTTTTTGGACACTGCCTTTGAGTGAAGTTAACTTAGTTTGTGATGTTGCTGTAACGAAAGGTGCAGTAAGAAAAGCTAATAACTTTTGTAATGATCCCCAGTATTACAATATATGAAATGTCCTGGAGATGAGGAAGAACTGGGCTGGTGATACCATAGGTGCTTGCTGATAGCCATTGTCAGAATATACAAGGGCAATATGAGTGCAATAAAAACACTTCAGTATATTCACAGTGTATTTCTAGGAATCTTTGCAGTGGAGTATAAGAGAAATAGTGTTGTTTCTCTTTTTCCACTTTCCTTTTTTAAAACAGTAGATGAAATACAAAAATAATCAGCTATTGAAATGGGAGCCTAATTTCATTGAGACATTCTGGTTTTCAAAAGGATATGTATCCTTCTCAAACTAAATCAGAGCTTATACTGATTAAAATTCTTTCTGATTGGATCAAGCCTGACTTAATTATCTATACTGCTTATGTCCCAAAGAGAATTGCATCATTGGGAATATTCATGACCTTTTTTATGGTTCATAATTAAACACGTTTATAATGTATTGTATATTACAAACATTGCTAATGATCAATACTAGAATATTATCTTTTTCTGCTTGTAGCCTTTACTTCAAATACATTCACCAACTTTTATGAAAGTGAAACAGAAATTACATAGCTTTGGTTTAATTTGGAGAATTTTCTGAAATGAGTCAAGAACTGCTATATGTAAAGGTTTCCATATAAAGTTTCCATTCATCCCATGTATAATTATTAAGTATAGTAACTGGAAGCAGGGGGCTTCTGGTAGGAAAAAAAGGAGGGAAGACCCAGATTATAAACAAACTAGAAAGTCTGGACAGATGTGTCTTGGACTACTTGTTTGAAGAGTTAATAGCTTTGTGGCAAGATTCTTCCTGCTGACATTTAGTTAGTGTCAAGAGATATTTTCTCTCTATCTCCCTTGTCAACGGTGTCCATTTTGTTGTAGGCTTTGCTATATCATCTGAAACCATGTATCTGCCCAGTTTATGATATATATTCTTTCAGAAGAGCAATGTGCAATGTCAATAATGTTTCATTAATTTTATCTTATTTTCTTGTTTCAGAAGATGAAGCTGAGAATGTTCTTTACATTGCTACATGCAATCCTGTTTCCTTGTACTTTATGAATGTTTCTAGTAAGAGTGGATACTTCGTGGATTTTTATGACCTCTTCCCCAGAACAGTTGGAAATATCTGGCAGCCTTTTGTGACTGTGGCACCGCTGGGAAATCCACTCAAAGGTCAAGTGATTCTACATGAAGAGCAGGTAAAAAAGAAAAAAAAAAAAGCTCAGTGGTTAGTATGTTTAGTGATAAGGAAAGCAGTTTCATGAAGGTAGGATCCTTGAGGTGTCTTAACCTCTGTAGATTGAAATTACTTGGGTAAGTCTGCTCCTTACTAATGTGCTCCTTCTCATTATATCTTGAACCTTCAGAGTTGCTTCAGCTCTATTTTTTTATGTGGAGCTTTTTCTCTTGCACTTATTAGCTGATTTACAACATCCCTTTATATACTTTTGCATTACTGAAGCTGAGTTCTGCCTGCTTATCTGATTCCTCTTGCTGATAAGTTAGATAGGCCTTTATGAGAGAAAGGGAGATAGTTGAGTCCAGGAGTCTCAAACAAGCAGCGTATGTTCGAAAGTACAAAGCAAGCTGTTTTATGCTGTGAATCTAAGTTCTACTCCAAGCTTGTCCCTTTTTTTACTTTTTGAGAAGTATATGAAAGAGACATGTTTTCTGAGTCACAAAGTGAAATGTTGCTTATATTTCTATCATGTCACTATTTTTGGTTTGTTTTACAAATTCTGATATTTCCCATTCTGTAACACCTCAAGTATCGAGACTAGAAAGAAGGCTATGTAAACCCTGACATTTAGGGTATCAGCAATACAAATTTAGAATCACTGACTTCTTCAGTGTTGGTTTGATTGGAAACTTTTTTTCAGAGTGAAGCAATGCATACTTTCCACTTGGAATTACTATTAATGACTGATTGGAATGTTTCCAATTTAAAACTTCTTTGCCCAGGAGTGGAAAGAGACATCAGTTGATAAAGTGATGATGACTAATTTATTATTTTTATTATTATTATTATTATTATTAACAGGTTATTATGTTGCCTCGAGTCATAGTGGTTTGATGTGAGCATTTTATCTGGTCATTATTGTTGCCATTCTTCCTTTTCCTTTCATTGTTCTGAATTTCTTCCACCATTCTTCAGTAGGAGAGAAAGAGCTGCTGATGTAGAAGAACCTTTCCTACACTGAGCTGGGGTTTAAGAAGTCATTCCAATTTACAGTCATTCCGTAATGAGTGTCTCTGCTATACCTTTGCTCCAGGAATGTTTGATGAGTGTTGACACCACTTTCTGGTCTCAAGCACTACAGTTAGTAGCTTATAAGATATGTGATTCTTCTACCTTTGGTAGAATTGTGTATGCCTTCTTTAGTTTTGCCTTGGACGCTCTTTAATGTCAGTGCAGTTGTCTTGAACACCTACAGAAACACTATTTGACCTATTTTGACATGCGCATAACAAATTTGTTCAGTTCTAAACAATCCTTGGCCTTTTCTGGCAAAGTTAATACAGGAAGTTGCAGAACAGATGGCAGTCTATCTTGTGTCTAAGAATATTTAGAATGTTGCACACTTTTTAATGTAAATCCCAGCAATATTCTTTGCTTTCCAAACTTTTAAAATTCCTACCATGAAAATAATTTTCCTGCTAGTTTTATTCTTAATTCAATCATAGTTGCATTCAGTTTCAGCTTCAGCAATGTGGTTTTTATCAAAGGTTCTTGTGTAAAGCTTTAAGTAGTTAACTCAATGACTGGTTTTGCCTGTCCTCATGGATTATAATTTTCAATGAAAGTGTGAATTAAAATCTGAAATAAAGATTGTTCTGCAGAAAGAATATGGTAACTCAGGGCCCCTTTCCAGTCTACTTCAGTTCAGCTGTAACATCCTTTTTTTCTCTGACTTGAAGTTTAAATACTGACAACTTCAGTCTTGCTTTTCTTAACGAGTGCTATAGTTGAACAAATCCTATCATCCTGTCTGAAAATAAGTGTCTTTACACTGCTGGAAGACAATATAGTAATTATAATATTTCTGAATGCTTTGTATTAACTTAAGACTTCTTATGCAAAGTTAATATTAAGATTGACCTTACTCATCAAGTATGAAAATGTGTTTCATTAAAATGCAAATTTGGTTGTAAAAAGTCAGTATATACTTAGGACACTGCTCAAAAGTAATTTTAGACTTTTTGTATATTTTAAGTCAGCATATTGCACAGAAAAAATATTGAACTATGAATCTCTTATGTATTGCATGTTCATATGCATGGAGTACATTAGTAATTTACTTGGGACTGATTTTTAAATGAGGAACCAAAGCATAGGTCAGCTGGATGCTGCTGTTGTAGTCTTCACAGCCACTGCCATCCTTCCTTATGTTAGGGCTGATGTGTTGGGATCTCTGCATTTGCAGTTCCTACTGAATCAAAAGAGAGATTCTCAAGGAGTTTAGTATTTCCACTGGGAGCTTAGGTTTTATTCCCAATTCTTCCTGCTATGGAGCCATGGAAAAGTCTTGTGCTTTCTTTGTGCACCTATGAAATGAGGTGGATATTGCAGTTTATGAAATTAAATCAGTTATTACTTATGACATTAACAGGTAGGTGTATGGTCTAAGCTAATCATCTAAATACCTTGTATATCCATTGAGAGGATAAAGGTGATCTGAGAAAGTAGTGCATCCCAGCTGAGGTAGAACAGCTAAGATGAATTGCCTTATGGAAGTGCCTCTCTTTTTCCATTGACTACAAAAGGAGCCTGGGCAGCTAGTATAGCTGAGATACCTGCCTTCTGGCGTACTAAGTTAGGTAAGATGACTGCCAGCCTTAACCCCAGTATTTGCAGCATTCACATATTAATACAGATAGATCAGTGGTACATTTTACCTCTAGGCAAGACTCCCAAGGATTAGGTACTTGTGCTAAAGGATGGATCAAAGATGCTTTCACAGACAAGTATAATGTCTATATGTATTTGCAAAATGTCAAGAAGTATTACTAATATTTGAAATCAGAAACTGCATTTATTTTAAAAAAAAAAGCTGTCCACTTGACAGGTGATATTTCATTAAAAACATAATCCACTAATTGGGCACTATCAAAGGCTAAAGATTTTCCCAAATTTTTTAATAAAGATTTTTTGAGATGAATGTTATAAAAAGTTATAAGAAAAGAACAATTTTAAATGGATCATAACCAAATTGGAAAGGATGAGATGATGATATTGTAGCTCTTCAATATGCATCTGTGATTTATTATTTCTCAGATGACATCCATCTGGATTCAGTAGAGTCTTCCAGTAAAATCAAATGAAAGACTACAATTCCTTCCTGTCCTTTTAAATAAAATTTTACTAAAACTAATCTTATTGAGGATTTAACTTAATTGTATAAATCAGAGATTTACCTGCTTTTAAGCCACCTTTACACCTTGGAAGAAAGAGTAGGTGATTCTCTTCAACACAGTGTCCATTGATCTTCTTAGTGAGCACAGCCTATTTTGATTCTGCCTTTTCAATCAAACTGCAGTGATAGACTTTGGAGAGACGCTTCCTAAATCTAAGTCATTTATTTGTAAGATGGAATTTGCAGTGTAAAGCCTTGTCCGGACAGTGTCCTGCCAGCATCCTTTAAATCCGCTTTTATCTTTCGCTGGCGGGAAGTGGGGTGGGAAGAGAGAGGAGTGCTTCAGTTTCCTTCTAGTCTCCATTACATTCTAATATATGCTTTCAGGAGAAGGATATGTTTTCTTCAAAAACAAGTTGACATTATTAAATTCTCATCTTTTTTGAATCTTATATGAGGTGAAGACTTTCCTTTCTGTAAAAAGAAAGCTCATATTTCTTCTTGCTTTTCTGTTTCCTGTAATCTCTAGTACAATCAAGTCTCCCAGATAATCTGAAGGACTCTGCTCACATTAATTAAAATGTCAGTAATCTACTTGCATACATTTCCGCATCCGTGAGGGCATCATGGTTGAGCCCAAAACCATAAATCATTGCACAGACTTCTTTCACTTTAACCTAATGAACAATATATCTATATCTATACTAGTATACACAGTGTCAGGATTGTTACATGCATGTCACCCATAGGCACTGGTCACTGAGTAGCACTAGTAGAAAAGGTGCTGGGGGATAGGAGGCAGAGAGAGCGCACGCCGTACAGAGGTGCCAGGCTAAGAATCAGCCTTGACTGAAGCTGACAGTGAAGAAGAGCTTGTGTTTGTGAGCTTGTTTGCTTGGGACGTGGGCATCAAGTGCAGACAAGGATGAAACTGTGAGTGTAAGCATTCATAGAATACAAGAATATATAGAATACAAGAGGGTTAAGCTGAATGCTTTATATTCCTCTGCTCTGAAATTGAAATTTATTCCTTCCCCCAACTCTCTGTCTACAAGAGCATAAAGAACAACTTCCCATACCAGCAAGGTGAAATCACAGCCCTGTTTGGTTTAAGGACTTTTGAGAGGAAAATACTCTCTAAAATAAAAACAGCAGTAAGGAAAGGGAAACTTTGCAGTAACTAAAAATAAAGGCCCACCACTTCATGAGATTGATTATTGCATCTGTCCAAAGTTTGGAATTCCAGACACCAGGGTCAGGAGGTCGCCCAAAGGTTACTTTTCTCCCAGTCGAGAACAAACATAGCGGAATTGCACACCAGCGTCTTTTCCCAGCCCACTTGAAGAGTTGCCAAAGCTGCTTTTGGATGTGTTCGCAAGTGACGCAAAAATCTATTCTTAAACACAGACAGAATATACATCAGTCACTTAGTGCAGAAGGAAACCATTAACATCAAAAGGGGTGGAGTAGAGAGGCTTTTTATGCTGCCAACCGCTCTCATAAATTTAATGCTAAGTGGAAGAATGTAATTGCTTCATATGTGTTCTTTATCTCACATGGAAGGCTAATGCGTTTTTTTGGTTCAGCAGTGCAGTTGCAGAACTATATAAATAAAATATGGCAGAAAACCAAAATCCAAAGCAAATGCCTGCTTTTTTTTTTTTTCCTGAACCACATTTCTGTAATTTTGGTTTGAAATACATAAGCAAACTGCTTTTTTTAGAAGTATTAAATTCCAGCTGAATTTCCCAAATGCTGCAAATAACATGGCAATATTTTAAATGCTTTACCATATTTAGTTTTAAATGACTGTCATTATTAGAAAAAAAGTTAATTCTCTCAAGTAATCCTAGTGAAAGTATGAAGTGTACCCAAAAAGAACAAAAACACTGTGACTCAGATTGCTTGTATCTGTTTTATTTAGGAGAATTTGTGGGAATTTATGTTTTATTCCCTTAACGTCTATCGTGCGTTATTGCAGATGTTATACGTAGACAGCTTACTTTTAATAAGTCCTTGCAGAACCTAATGTCCTTGCAGAACCTAACATTTCCCTGAAAGACAAACAAAAATTTCATCCTAAGGCTTATTAACTTGTGCTTTTGTACCTTTTAAATTTCATTTGGTGCAGTTAAGGTTGGCCCTGAATGATTGTTCTCTTGAATTCTTGGTTAAACACATTAGGAGCAGCTGTGGTACTTTGTAAAAAGAGATGTTTTAAATGAACCTACAAACAAGCTGGCAACATGTCAAGTTGCATACTTTGTTTATCAGGTGCGTTCATCCATGCCATACATCCCAGACATGGCTGCGGCACCTTAAACGTAGCTGATGAGCTTGTTAGCCAGCTTTGTGTGACATGTGGCTCCCAGAGCTGGAGACAAGCTGTGACACTGTACGGCGGCCAGGGAGAGCCTCAGTGAAATGCTGTGATCCCTTCCCAGTGTGTGACCCTGGGGCGGGGAGGGGAAGTATTGATAGCTGTCCCCATCGTGTGACAGCATGTATGGAGCCTGGGACTTTGAGTAACAAACTGAGAAATCTGCAGAACAACAAAATTTAGCRTATCATATTTTTGCTTGTGATATGTGAAGGACCCTCCCATGTCACTGTTTGATATCCTGTCTGCTTTGGATCTTGATCCTTTAGAGTCATCCTTCTGTCTTCCAACAGCCATCCTACCTCTGACACTCCGTCAGCTGTCTGAGGGTGCAGCTCATAGAAGGATTTTCACATACCAGGATTTTTAATAAGCTCCTAGGTATCTGAAGTATTAGCTATGAGAGAAGTACTGAGCCATTCCTTCTCTCATCAGTTTTATGTATAAGTATATAATATAAATAATGGATGTTTCAGAGTAATGCTAAGAAAACATATAAAAACAGAAGCTAAATATTTTAGTAACATGGCAGAACAAAACTGATATGTCTTTTACCTGTAGTTAACTGCTAATGGCTGCCTTAGGTGACTTACAGCTTGGGTATGTAAGCTGTACTAGTCCACTTTCTAGAGCCTATGCAAAAATTAATGTGAGCTGTAAGATAAAAGAATATGGAAAAATGGAAATATAATTCCGGTCCTTTAGCATGTATTTACTTGTTCAGTTAAATTTATCCATCAACTTTCAAATGATCCAAGAGCATTCAGCCTACATTTCCCAGGAAAATCCATGTTGTCTTTTCAAAGCGTCTTAGGTTGCTAGATTTGCAAAGGTGCTTCATATAGATTTGATGTGGTCTCTTAAATGGGCTTGAGATGAACACAGATCTGCTTTCCATTTACAGAGTAACGTTGTGTTGTTGCTGGATACAAACAATGGTGCCCTTCGCCGACTTTTGCTCTTACCAGATACTCAAGAGACTCCCAAGAAAATATCTTGGTGGAGCAGCAAGGAAGAGACGGTGAGAAGTAGCACCTAGCTATACTATACCAAATTAATTTGGCACTTAAAGCTCAATATTGGAAAAATTGCTCCAGGATGGTTTCTCTTACTGTTTTTAGAGCCTAAGCACTTAATTGTTTCCTCCTGTGTATATTTAAATGCCTTACACAGAAAATAGCAGTTATGGAATGATGATAGATATATAAATAAGTCATACTGTCTGAGGATATGTATCTTTAAAAAAAAAACCCTCTTTGGAAATAGAACTGGGAATATCAGAACATTTTATTACGAAGGATTATGTTCAAAATAACAAACTCAATTATGATGCAATTATATGACTTGGGACAAGGGGGGATAGATAGCATTTTGAGACATAATAAATGTAGTGAATGATTCTAAGTAAAGGAAAAATGTGGTACACTTTCAAAGGAGTGAGAAAAACTCACTCTGAGATTGATCTAACAAACCCTGACTGCTGTATGACATATTTTTATACAGAGCAACTACAAAATGTGCCGAGAGTTTTCACACAAAAACTGGCTGGTGTTCTACAAAGAAGAAGGGTGAGAGTTAAATTTTATGCTTTTATTATACTGATTTTTAGTAGACCTCCTCATGTACACCTCTATCTAATTATTGTTTTCTTGGCTTCCAATTTTACAGAAACCACCTTGTTGTATTGGATGTACTGGAGGGTCAAACTCATACCATCTCACTTCCAATCAATCTCAAATCTGTTTTCCTGGTGGCTGAAGATCGGTGGCTGTTGGTGGAAAACCAGACGAATCGGTCAGTTAAGCCTGGTTTTCTTTATGGTATTATTTCTTGTTTGTGTTCAGGTTATGTTCAGGAGCTTCACTTCTGGTCTCAGACCATGTGGTGCCAGGTATTGTATTAGCACCAAATAAATTATGAATATTTGAACATGCAGATCAATGTTTGCATGCACAGGTATCTCACAAGAGAGACACAAAAGTTGCTTTTTTGGCTTTCATGAATGGCTAGACACGTACAGTTGGTGTTTCAGATGCAGATTTGGTGAAATTGCAGGTAGGCATGCAAAGTAAAAAATACAAAGGATATGCCTATCTAAATATATGCCTCTGAAAATCTAGAGTAGGTTTGACTGTGTGCATGTTAATTTCTGTTTTTAAGAGGTGGTGTTGATCTTTAGAAATGAGAATGTTAGTGGACTTAGCTTTGAAAATACAGCCCCATAGTCCAGGATTAGTGCCTGCTTGCTTTACTTCATAGTCACATGAAAGAAATAATACTTTTCTTTCTTACTTTTATATACTTGCGCAGCAAATAAAAGTGTGTAAATAGTTACCAGAAGGCAAATCTGCCTCTGGCTGGCTCACCCTCTCCTATCTCACAGATGTTTGGTAAATCATATTTAGTTTTAGGAAAAGGTGTTGATAACCTTGTTATATAAACATAGAATGTTTTTGTTATTTCAGAAAATTAAAGTCTTTGTTTAGAGTTACAGATTTAATCGGGAATTATTATAAACATGTATCCTTTACAGGAAATTTCTTTTAACCAAGCGTGCCCATATGGAAGCTGAAGACAGTGAGGTCTGCCAGCTGTATGCACTGAGTGAAGAGCCAGCTGACATGGGATTTGGCTTAACAACAGGTATTGAATGCAAGCTTGACTTGTTCTTTTTTTTTTTTTTTTTGTCATTTCTGTGTTTGCAGCTGCACAAACAAGGCTCTTTTACTTTAAAGGTCTGAGTAACTTTCTTCCTGATTTTTTTTCCTCCCCTTATCATGTTTAGTTAATAATAATATTTCACAAAGCATGACAAATTCTGTGCTCAAACTTCAGGCTGTTTGAATAAAATAACTTTGTTTCATTGTAACATTTAGTAGCCTCAGTCATGGACTTGTAGGAGAGCTACAAGGATACAGGATGGAAAAGAACAGAAGACAGCTAGGCAGGAATTAGAACATAGGAACAGAAGGGATGAAATATGTTGATGAGTCCAGTCTGTACACTGTTGTAGGTGTGCTCTACACACTCAGACGAGCTAGAAGACATTTCCCAACCCCAAAATATGTAAGAATATATTTTCCCAAACATATAATAGGCATACTCTTAATACAGAGCAAAAGCCACAGTTCATAAAAGTGTGCAGAAGGCTGAAGCCATCACACCTGTGTTATAAAATAGGGGAGATTTGTTCACTGAAATTCACAGATGACGCTAGAAAGTGAAGCATGTTTTATGCTACAGAAAAAGGCAGAAACCGCCAATGGTCATCATTCTGCGCTGTAAGAAAATGGGATAACATGTCTACCTTCAGATTTGATGGCAATTTCAACCCTGAGCATTTGGTCAAGGTACACAAAATCTTTAGTCTACCTGGTTTAATACCACTAGAGTATATGTACATCTTACCTAATAGTTTATAGGCTTTGGCCTATTCACAGTGTGTCTAAGAGAGAGGGGAAAAATAAAGAAATCACTTTATATGTATTAAAGGGGGAAAAATTTCTTCTTGGTCCTTGTGGCAGACAAACGTAAGTATGAAGAATAAGATTAACATAGTGTAAACATGATACAAGCAAATATTATTGACAAACAACAAATAAGGCTTATTTTACACAAACAACAACAAATTGAATACCAAGGACTTATCACTGCTTAAATACCCAGGATCCTTTTTATCCGTTGTACAGTTTACTCTATCAGCTTATCAAACTCCATCAGAAAGCAGTAATTTCCTTCCTCCTACTACCTTATTTAGAAACCATTATAGAATGTTATTCCTCAGATGGGTAGAAACCTTATTATAATTTCCAATCTAGAAGTATTTGTGAGCAATTAATAGCTGCCTGCTTTTCGTGCTATTTTTATCCTCTTTTTTTTTTTAATCTTCCAATATAAAAAGTCATCATATTCCCTCTTCACTTTTTCCAAATCATTTACCAAACCCAGAATGTAACATCTTCAGCCTGTTCTCACTCTTGAGGCAGAACTCATGGAGAGGAATTAAGAAAATGTAGACCAGTTTGGGTTTTCCACTGACCCAAACCAGTAGCCCATTCATCCTCTGAGGGAAGAAAGATTTTCTCCTGCTGCCAGGTAAAGGAGATAGCATGCTGATTCAAGAGAAGCAGTGTATGCTGCAGAGCTAAAGATACTGGGTTCTGACTGTGTTGATAATTTGAGGCAAGGTAAAGTGTTGTTACATTTGCACAGAATAAAAGTTGGTTTTCCTTAGCTTAAAAAGAAAGAAAACTAGACCATTATTACCGTAAATCTGTTACAAATAACATAAATATTTGATTGCAAAGCCAGAGACAGTCACCAAGAAATGTCAAATTGACACTTACCTGTGCAAACCTACATTTTGCCTCTTCGTGCATTTGCTTGCTAGCAATCTTTAATGATATGATCACATGCTGTTCTATTCCACAGTATTCCTCCCTCATTTGCATAGTAGAGGGCAAAATTAAGTGTTACAAGCAACTACAAAACTAGTGTTTCCTGATATAAGCACTTAACTTTACAAACATAACATTATTTCCTAACCTTTTTTTTCTATGTTATAGTGTGGTATAATCAAATTTTCTGCTTTTTAGGAAATTTATGTTCAAAATAATAGCAATGATTAGTGCTCAGCACTCATAGAGTTAATATTGTTTCCCATTGCACATCTGGATTTAATGATTTTCATTTTGTTTAATTTCCCTGTTTAGCATCAGAACTGTGTGTGCCACATGCAGTTTCAAGTGACCAGCTATCTTCAGAAAACCTCAGTGCAGCTGTGGGACAAAAGATCAGCTCCCCCAACAGGATTTTCTCAGATGAACATAATTATGCTACTATTGTTATTGGTTTCCCAGACCTCTTGGTAAATACTCAGCGTTATTATACAATGAAGTAATATGATCTCATTTGTTCTGTAACCAATTAAGTACCTGTTCACCAAATGATGTGGAGGAAGAAGGGAATGACAGTAAATGATCAGTTTGTGGAATGTATATTATTTGTTGCGATAGTCTAATCTAAAAGGACTTCAGAGGAGTTTGAAAAAATAAAAGAAACCAGGCAACATAATATCCGGTGTAAACAAAATTCATTGTAGGTAAATTTCAAATATTGCTGTTTAGAGGAATATTTTATAAATAATGTGCTTTGATAGATTTTTTAATTAAATATAACTACTCAGAAAAATGATAGTCATTTTGGACTATTCAGTGTGAACTTTTGCTCAGTGTGCAGCATTTATCAGGACTCTGGATTTAAGAAGAAGAAACAAGGCTATAACCCCCTTCACTATTTATTGTTGTGATTAAGTATAAATACTGCATGTAATTGCGTTCACTCTGTTTCCAAAAATCCTGTGACATAAATAGAAAAGGACCAGAAAGGAAAGTGAAACTTAACAGTTTACTGACTAAGGCTGTAGCAAGGAGTGGAGATAAACACAGAGGACATAAAAGAGGTGCATTTAATTCTTTCAATGTATTTTTATTTACTATTTAGTGATACATAAAGAGGGTGATGTTTATAGAATAAATGATTGTGTGTCATGTTTGCATAATATGTTGGTGCAAATTAGAAAATTTCACTATTAACCAGAATGAATTTTGGAAAAGCCAAATGACAGAAAAAAATACTCTGAAATCCAAATATTTCATGAAAATACCATATATAGTAAGACATTCTCTGTGTCCTTGCAGTTAGTTTTTGATTTTTTTGTGATTTAGATTTATATTACCAGATTGATTATACTTGCTCCTTATTTCATGTGTATGTTAAAAAAACAGTTGTGAGTTCATTATTAGGCAAAGGAGGCAGCCTAGAAGAGGGAGTGCTACAGATGCTACACCCCTCAGGACTGGGGCCCTGTCTTTCCAGACAGTGTGCTTTTAACTGTGGTTTTAATGTGTTTAACTGTGAATGTTGAAGAATGAATGCTAAAGGTGAATGCTAGGGGTGGAAAAAAACTCCATATTCAGACCCCTAAATCCCCTAAGTTTAGGTGTTGATGGTGTAGGTGTTTACATATGAGCAAGGTATCCATGCTCTTATTTATAGTAGCAATGCTCAGCTGACCAAATGTAAAGGTATTAAAATCAGATGATTTGCTCTGTAGACCCTATTGATTGGGAGATGAAGCATCTGGCTCACATGTAGATACCTACATTTACGTCTCTGAACATGGAGCTGAATCTGAGCCTTAGTGTCTACTTTGGGATTCAAGACTGAAATATCTGTTTGCATTTATCTAGAATAATGAGAATTTAGATTATAGTAATAGTTCACTATATTAAACCCTTTTATATAGTTTGGTTCCAGATGAGTCTATTTCAATGCTTCCTGCTCCTGGTTTGATACAAAAAAAGTGTTGATTCAACTCCAAATCATCTGCCTGACTTACTGAAGCTAGTATAGGTGGTCTGTTGTTTGTCACTCCTTTATAGGTAGTTTTAATGACAAAATAATCCAGGTCTTTTCCTTGTCCTGTGGTGACATGAGAAGTAACTACAGTAGCTACATTTGATTTGAAATTGAATGTGAAGTGGAACTCATCAAGACAAGTTTGTTCATAGGTTCAATAACAGAAACTTTTTATTCAACAGAATCTTTTTCTCTTGCAGTCTCCCAGTGAAGTGTATAGCTGGAAAAGAAACTCCTCTCTGAGTCGCAGACATGCTTCTCCTTCTGATCCATTTTATTATGGAGCCCGGAGGAAAACAGGAGCTGCAAAACAAACCAATTGTGTAACTTTATTGGCTTCTAATCAAATAGTCAGAATTTTAGCACCCGGAGATGTGCCTTTGAAAGACATTTACCCAAAAGGTAAGAGGTTCATATACTTCCACTGCAACGACTATACACAGTTGTTTTTGTTTTTTAAACTGCAATCACTCATGAAATTTTACAAAGCATTTTTAAGGAATTATGAAACAAGTATCTGAGGAGAAAATAGAGTAGTCACACACATTTTGCTAATTTTAAAATTAATTCAGACCTTACTAAACATGCTAAATTATACCTCTGAGGAATTAATAGGCTGCCTACACTGTGAGTATTCCAGTAGATGGGATCTCACTCTGCTCGCACTGGGAATCAGCTACAGGAATGTGATTGTGACAGTTCAGCAATGAATCTGCACCAGTATTCCCAATCTCTGCTTGGTGTCACACAGGCACACAGGTTACAATAATAAGAAATGCCTTATTTGTCAAACCAATTGTCTAGCTCAATTTTCTGTTGCCCTCTTGGGCAGTAGGAGAGGCTAACTAGGGAGTGCATGTGAGCCCAGCCACTTTCTTCAGTTTCTTTCCCCTCATACTTCCTCAGCCTTCACAATTGTTTTATGAGGGATGTTGGAGGGGACATCCCAGCCTCAGGCTTTTAATCTCCTTTTATGGACCTGTTGTCCATGAATTTGTCTGGTCCCTTTTTGAACTTGTCTGTCTCCACAGCAAGTTCACAAGTTCGCTACTCTCTGTGATGAACACAGAAGTGCCCCTCCTTCTAGCATTGCAGGGTTTGGTGTGTAACAGTTCTGCATTCATCTTACCTATCCCCTTCATGATTTTGTAAACCTCAGTCACTTCTGCCCTCCGCCTTCTCTTCAAACTGAGGAGACCCAGGCTTTTTAGTTCTTCTCGTGTTCAAGAGCATGAGCATCATTCATGTATAGCAAAACTGTCCTCCTGATGAACACAGGTGTAGGCTGATGAAACAGGTGTAGGCTATGGACCTTCAGACATTTTTATGCTGCTCTGTCAAGCTTTCTGTTACCATTGTATCTTTACCTTCTTTAGCCAGAGTGACTAAAAATGTCCTAATGAATGCCAAATCACAGAATTTGTGAGTTTTGCATTAATTACCTCTAAAAGTCTCCAAAGAAAGATCACTACCAGAAAAAAATCTGAAATATTTGTTTGTGGTAGATTGGCAGTTTTTTTGAATTCATCAACACAAGAATCTTTTCCTGATTTGTGTTATATGAACTCTTCATCGTAGAATAAATTGTTTTATTCTAAATTAACCCACTTTTCAGAAATAAACAATTTAAAATATCTGCCCTCATTTAACACAGATTAACTTCCCTTGTAGAGAATTCCTTTTAATTTATTACAAAAAGGATAGAAAAATAGTTGGCTGAAAATATTTACTTGACTAAAGAAGCAAAATCAAGGAAATAAACAGGATAGAAAAACGAAGTTACCTAGATTTGCAAAGGAAGGGTTAACTTTTGAAAAGTTTAAACTGAATAAAACAGAATTAGCATCAATATCTTCAAACTAATTACACCACCTCAAGCTGTAATCCTGTCATAGTTCATAAACTATTAAATGATCAGACTGGGTTAATTTTTTGCAGGCAGACTGAAGTGGATGATATAAGAATTCAGAAAGGAAATCTTCTAAGCTTTTGTTGAATTAGTTCATTAATTTGGGAGGGAAGGAGAGATACAGTGCTTCCAAACGCAACCTAAAACTGAGATCATTAAGGAGGTATTTATAAAAACATTTTAAGTTGCTGTGTCATATTAGCAATTTATAACACTAGAGTGATATAATTAAAAGCCAGGGGACATTTTTCATGAAGGGAAGAAGCCTGGATACCAGTGACCTGAGCAAATTCTCTGTCTGAGAATTGGCTTCTGTCTGACAGATCAGTTTCGTTTATATCAACTGAACAAGATATTAACTTTTTTCCCTCAAGTGTGGTGAAATTTTCTCATGAATAGTGATTGATAGCTTTAAATTTATAGAAAATTTTATGAGGTATAGTTTGTAATGTGCTTTGGGGCCGTTTAAGTTGAAAGATTCCAGGCTTTCTTTAAGATCATTATCATTGATTTTTTTTTCTAAATCACTTTTGAATTTATGAATTGCAGAAATTGATCCTAACTGAATCATGTTTAATTTGACCTTACCGATATGATTAAATTAGACCTGAGCAGGACTCTAGGTTTTCTATTCAGCCTTTTTTCAGAATTTCAGACATATTTCTTTTTTCAGTACATGGTTAGTTTTCCCCATGGGGAAGGAACTACCAGTGGAGTCCTGCTACTCAGCATGTTCATGAAAAGCCTGGAAAAATGAGCGAACAATGAAGTGACACTGTTTGCTGATGATCCTGGATGTTATTCATGGTAGAATGGGTTCTCCGTGAAGAGTTATAGGACTATAATGCTGACTATGCAATAAAATGGCAGATGAAATTCAGTATAGATAAATATAAAGTAATATACGTGAAGGAAGAAAATCAATCCTAATTCCCCATCTAAAACGATGGTCTGTGACCATTACATCTCAGGAGCATGATTTTGGAGTTATGATAGACAGTTCCATTAAAATATCAGTTCAAATCTCAGTAGCAGTCAAATGTTAAGAATTATTAGGGGAGGAGCAAAAAAAAAAGACAGAAATTCTTTGTGCTGTTGTCTAAATCCATTCTTGTTCTGAATCTAGTGCTGTGTGATTTTGGTCCCCCATCTCAAGGTGGCAGATAAATGAACTGGGAAAAGTTCAGACAAGGGCAACAAGGATGAGCAAAGCTGCATCAGCCAAATCTCCTGAATGTAGAAACAAGATGAATAAAGTGGTATATAGTGGAGTTCTACAAAATCACACATGGCATGGAGATATGGAAAAATCAATAATTTTACAATCTGTCACTACCAGAGCTAGGGGGCAGCAGGTGAAGCTAGTAGGAACATCATCAAAACAAACACAAAGAGGTGGTTTCTCACACAAGAAGGAATCAACCTGTGAAACCCCTTGCCAAAGTATGTTGTGAATGCAGAAGCATGGATCCTTGGGAATATTTGACAAATTCATGGGAGGTTACCAAATATATAGAAATAAAAATATAGGTACTGCATCCAGCTCCTGGATTGGAACTGGTTGGTGACTGAAGGAAAATACTGAATATGCTTGCCCAGTTTTTACGCTTTTCAAGCTCTAGCTACTCTCGGAGACAGGATATTAGGTTGGAGGGACCTAGTATTGCCATTGTTGTGCTCTTAAATTCATGGCATGAGTCCAAAATCTTTCCAAGTGAAAACAGGGAAGAGAGAAGGAAAGAGAGATATGCATTCATTGGACACACTTGGAAGGTGAGATTGTAAGATACAAGTTTTTACTGTGCCTGATTGGGATCCAATATTTGCAACCCCTTCTGCTAGGCTGTTGTTTCCTCTGAAGTTTGCCTCTCAATCTACTGATTCACAGACTATTTAATTGAATGTAAATGTAACTGCTACCAGTAGCTGCTTAGCATACTGCTATGGAGCCTTGGAGGTTTGAGTATTGCCCATTCCTGTGTGCTGCGTAACTCAAGGGTGGCCCATAGACAATTCCTATGTGCTTTTGTTTCTGTGCTGGAAACCTATAGTTATTTACCTACAAATAAGTTGTATAAGGCTTCATTCTTAAGCCTTTGGATCCTCTCCTGGGAGATGATATAGTGAAGCAAAGGCATCATGTTACATAGAATTGAGCATGTGGCAGTCCCTTGGTGTTCTTGCACTAACGTCTTATGTTGCTTTGAGAAGTTGTTTAATGTTCTTGCTTCAGTTTGCGTATCTGTCAGGCTTTTTTCCCCATCTTCTTGGACAACTGGTCAGTTCTGGCACACGGCCTTCCATTTCTATTAATAATTCAAAGTACTCAGCCAAACTCTAGCACACTCCAGTACATATTACCAAAGCTGTTCCAGGAACAACAAGCAAAGAAATTGTTTCCTTTATGTTTTATTGGAACTGTAAACTAGGGTAGTAGTTGTGTTTGAAAAAGAAACTATAACAAGTAATAATTTCCCCAAAGACTGCCAGATAAATATATGGCCACAGAGTATAAACTCAGACAAGATCATGGCAGAATCCAACAAGTAAATATTAATGTTTACTCTAAAAACAAGGCTATAGAAATGAGGGCTACTTGAGGGCAAATATTTACTTTGCTTCTCAGCAGTCTCCATATATGAATTTAAAATAACAGACTATTACTGAGTGTATACTCTCTGTTAGTTACTGGAACGACATGTAGTGTAACACACAGAATTACAGAAATAACCTCAATACGTCATCTAGTCCATCTATTTGTATAGGAATAGGATGACACATGTTTAGACTCTTCTTCACTGATGTTTGTCAAACCTTTATCTTAAAAACCTCAATTGAAAGAGATTCTAAAGTTTTCCTGAGGGGCCTATTGCAATGCTTCGCTCTCCTTGTATTATAAAAGTTCTTCATAGTATCCAGTCTTTTTTGCTGTAAAAGAAGCTGAATTATTCATCTTACCTTCACCCCATCAGGGTAATACTGCCCTCTTTATGAAAGTCTTTTAAATACTATGGGATGTGTGTTTTATTTCCTGTAGTCCTTTTTTTTTTTTTTTAGACCAAAAAGTTAATCCCTTAAATTTGACCTTACAGTCCATCTGTTCAAAACTTCTCACTGCATTCTTTGTCACCCCTGGGATTATCTTGTGTGTTTACATTTTCCTTTAAGTTTGATGTCTAGAACTAGACATCTGTGCTGGAAACATATAGTTATATAGAATACCTAGAGGTATTCTCCCTCAGGCCTCAGCAAAAGAAGAATAGTCACTACACTTGTTTAGATCATATTAATATATGCATATTTGTTACATGTTACATATTTGTAATATATATATTAATACATTCATATTAATATAAGGCCTGACTTTTTTTTTCTATCCTGGCAGCAGCATAGCACCATTGRTTCGTACTTTGTATGTTGTTCATTGTAAGATCTTTGACTGCCATACTGAGGCCTGGGCAGTTTTTCCTGTGTTGCATTTAAACATTTGCTTTTGCTTTCTTTAGCTTCCTATTCTGCAGTCCTTTGTCTTTTCCTAATTTAATTTGGTTGATTTGTGTTATCTCTCTAATCTATCAAAGTAATTTTTAATTCTTATTTTATGGTTCTACCCCTTCTTGTTCAGTATCATCTACATGTTCTGGATCTTCATCAGAATTTAATGTGCATTTTATTCTGCATTTACCACCTAGAGAGAGAGCACATTTATAAAGACGAATACAATCTAGGCAAACCAGAAAGTGCTGTGTCACCCACAAACCTGTAATTTTTCCACCATTTTTGCTACTTCTTTTGTGTTTGATATTTATATTTTTTACGAAAGACCAATAAGGTCAGCATATATGCTACTGTAGCTAGCCTAGGGTGCTCCTGTGGGTTATTCTTTACTTGTTTGAATGTGTGTGCTGTATGCAAGCACCCATACTTCTGCAGGTAACAACAGGTTCTCCTACAGCTCAAGTAAGTGAAAGATATGCTGTTCCAGATGAAAATCTAGAGTTTCATCTATTGAGAGTGGTATTTTGTATCCATATCATGCAGTGTAATTCAGTCTTCTGGTTTCCCTTCTGCAAGGCTTAGTCCTCCTGCTCCACGCAGGTGAAAGCCAGCTCCTAACTGAAAGCCCCTTCTGCACCCAGGCAGAGTAGGCTCACCTGTCTGCAAAAGCCAGTATAGACAGACAGACACACATACACATGCACACACACAGGCACTCTCTCTCCTATATTTCTGAGGGAGGAAGCATAGTATTAGCAATAAATAATCATTAAATGTTCTAATAAACTAAATAGTAAATGCTTGATAGTCTAGGGCTTTTTACTATAAATTTATTTAAGTCTTTGCATACTGAGAATCTACGTGCAAGAAAAGTGGTTCAATGTAAGGCAAAAGCACTTGGTTTAGTATTCAGGTGGGAAATATAAGCACACAGTTTTGAAATGTTCCTCAATACACTTTTTAAGTCAGACATACAGCTGACATTATCTTCTGTGACAGAAAAAAGCGGTGACTTAGGCATTGCAATAACACCTGCTTGGTGCTTTTGTGAGTAGGACTATATTTGGGTGTAATTTTGACATCTGCTGTACAAATAGATTGCTCTTTTGCAGTTGTGCCTGCCTAGTCGCTCAGTATCAGAATAGTAAAACAATTCAGTGTTTGCAAGTTACATTCCTGTGTTGAATGTGAAAGTTTATCATTTTCTGACAGGTACTGTATAATGAAATGCTTAAATTCAATCTGCTAAATGCAAATTCAATAACCAGTTAATCATGCATCAGGAAAATAACATGTTTGTTGATTTTCAGATGTCACTCCTCCACAAACTGCTGGATACTTGGAAGTAACAGATCTCAACTCAAAGAAAATCAAATACATTGCTATTCCTAGGTAACTGATTTATTGATTAAAGCAGCCTCTTGTCTTACAGGAAGAGCAAACAGAATTTAGTGTGTATTATTGCTTCAGGATAAACAAATATTTCTTCTGATGTAGAAAGTCATTATCTACTTCATATCAGATTGCTGAGTGTTGTGAGAATAATTCATACCCAGTGTGTAAAATTCTGCAACTATTGTAGCATACTGTTTGTCAAAAATTTGTACCTATTTGCTAGCTGATACCAATGAAAATGTGGCAATTAATTAGTTAATAGCAAAGGTAGCTTTGTCTTCTGATTTTCCTTTTCACTTCCTTTTCCCCTTCCCCATCTTCACCTACTTTAACCTCTGCCTTTTGTCTTTTTGTTTTGCCATCATTTTATGCTATCTTTCTTTTCCATTTTCTGCATCTTTAGTATCCAGCAGAGACAGGCAGGATGATCCTGTGTTAGATGTTAGGAAAACAGGAATCAAGTTCTGCTCCAACATAAAGTTCACCTTTGAAATCACTTTTGCTTCTCTGTGTTTTAATTTCCCCTTTGTAAAATATGCATTCCTTCCCTCACAAGAATTTTGCATAATAAATAGATTGAAGTAGTCAGCCTATACAGCTTCTGCATGGTTTTAACATATACCTGTCACCATTACAGAGCATATTCGCAAATATTTTATTATTTAAAAGTATTTTTGGGTTACAAATTGTAATTTTCCATAATAATAATAATAATAATAATAAAGATTTCTGCTTTAAATAGAAGCCTCTCAATGACCCACATGTAAAGAGCATGTGTATGAAACCCACACATCAGGAATTTTATACTGATTTTTTTTTTTTTTTTAGAATCCTGTCCACTCAATATTATCTTTGACAGTATTATTTGATTCTCTTTTAAATGAATTCTGCTTCATTAATCATATGTCAAATTTTTGAACTAATAGAGATCTAATAAAGTCTAATTATTTATCTCTACTTTTTGTAGCATATATAATTTGTGGACAGTTTTAATTTCTTCAAAAAAGGATTACTTTTTGTATAGTGAGTGGGTTTCCTCAAATTACTTGCAGCCTTAACACAATCTTCCTTAAGAAAACATCTTTGTTTCAGAACTGTTCTTCACTTTATAATTGATCCAATGGCCTACATCTTGTACAGTCATTCAGAAATGTAAGGCATAAATATATAGAGAGAGAACAACACTTTACACAGTGAATTTATTAGAAATTGCAAAGCCAAACTTCAGCATCATGAGCCTTAACCTAGTATGAGAATTTAAGCTACTTACCTCAAAATAAACCTAAGTAGAAGTCTTGATTAAAAAAAACTCCATTGGGAGGTGATAAATAAAGAAACTTTTCATATATGTGAATAATTCTAAGTGAAAACCTAAATACTTTCCTCCTTTCTGCAATAGTTAGTCTGGTCAAATGCTAAGATATCTTCTCTTCAGTTGAATTATTACATGGCATTTTCAGTCTTAGATAGAGGAATATGTGTTTATTTTACATGGGGGTCTCTTTCTTACAAGTTGTCTTCTAAAATAATATTAATTTTTTTCTGATGCCAGTTCCCGATTTCAAACTCATATTAAAAAACAAGACATAGGAAGGTATTTCAGTTTCCCATTTTCAGTATAAGCATTCAAGCTAGTCAGGAAAGCGTCCTGTCTCTTAGAGATACACTTATACATGTGGTTAGTTTTAATTATATAATTAAGTTCCATTCATTTCATTAGGGCTTCAACCTAATGGTGTTTTCCTGAATCCAAGTGTTATTGCTTCCTTTCTCTTCCACAATTATGAGCCTCGTATTAATTAGTGCCAGTTGCCAAGTCATTATGTGTGCCATTAACAGTACTGAAAAAGTGCAAAGAATCTTTTCTACTTTATCCAAATTTGCCTTCATATTACATAGCTATTAGACCCCCAGTTTCAGCAGTGTTTATCTGCAAGTTGACTGCCTGTTTAAAACAGGGCTAAGATTCTCTGCACCCAAAGCTGTGCTGTCTTTAAATGAGTGTTTAAATCTTCTTTTGTTAAAGCACTTGAGAGAGGTCATTCTTTAAATTGATACAAAGATATTTTCCTCAGTGTCCAAGTCATGTTCTTTCCTTTTTCTTTTGTACTTTACTGTTTCACTGTAACACATTTTTTAAATTTTCCATATACTTTATAATTTTCTTTAAGGACTGATCTCCTTGAGACAGATGAGATATAGCAGTGGGTTAGGCAGCATGTTCCCTTTCAGCCTGGTCTTTTATACTGCTTTCATTATTATGCAGGTATCTTTGTCTCATCCAGTTTCAATAGGTGGCATGTTTCAGATAAAATAGTGTGTTTGCAGGGCTTAGTTAAGGTTCCTCTTGGAATGGGGATATAATTTATTTTAATTGCCACCTTATCTACAGAAATTTAGAAAAAAACCTCATTCTTCAACCTCTTTTTAATTGCAACTTTGAGATAAATCACATTCATGCTTGTTTTTCAGATCAGGTTCTCTCTCTCCGTATACATCTTGGCTGTCTAAGATCTCAGACACAGATGCCCTCTTGGCACCTCTGGGCAAAGTGGGTTTGGTTAGTGTGGACATGGGAGGTGGCGTGAGACTTTGGGAGACAGGACTCGACAGCCTCCAGCGTTCGCTGCAGGACTGGAGGAACATGATCGGACAAGAGGATGGTCGACCTGTGCAGGTAGGAGTTCCCAAACCTGAAGTGAAAAACATTTAACAAAATGGCGCAAATGAGTTTTCAGTTGGGAGAGGAGTGGAGGGAGTGCTGTGTTGAAAAACACCGTGAAGTAGGAATATACCTACAAAAAAAATTGAATAGATGTCTTAATTGAAAAAAAAATCAATAGCTCAATTAGAAAGCTTATTTGTGACCCCTGTAATTACAGTTACTGACTGGTTCTTTATCTTGCAGTATTTGTATTTTTGCCAAACTCCAGTGCATTTAAATGTAAATTAATTCTTTGTCTCATGCTGATTTTTAACTGCAACTTTCAGAATGTAAGGTAGTGAAATTAATTTTAAAGGAAAACATGTATTTTTCCAGAATTCATGTATTTGGGGGAAAAAAAAATATTGCCTTTGTACTTTAGAAAAGAAACTTGAAACGTAGGTGGAAGATGCCTTGAGCTCAGAGTAGTGTCTTTGGCTGATTTTGAAAATCCTCCCAGCTGAGCACAGTTACAAGAGTCTCAATATAGCCATGTTCTCACGTGGAATGTTTGAGTAGATGTTGAAAATCTCCAGCACATACATGTAGCTATGCATGCATGGATATATGTGCACAGATGTTAATGTACTGGCTAATATGTATGATCACCATTGCAACATGGAGGTAATATTCAGGACTGTACAACTGCATTTTTAACTTTTGTTAGTGATTAGAAAATATATTATTTTACTTTGAAGAACTAGAGTGTGCTTTAGGAGGACTTGATTTCTCCACCTTTAGCTAAGGAAGATCCTGTCTCCATCTACAGTTGAATTTATTTCTGTTGGTTATTTCTGTTTCATGAATTTCTATAACCACTTTTACAGAACATTAGAAAATGGGAAAACAGGTCGAATCTTCTCTAAATTAAATCTAAGTTTTTATTTACAAGGTGTCCAGCTACCTCAAGTGTGAGTGAGATTTATTAGGCAGAAAACATGGTTCTTTCACTCTTTTCCCACACTTGAGCTCCCTTTCTACAAGATGTTCTGCAACTATATAAACTTGTGCAACAACTGACGTGTTCTTGCTATTGGACCTCAGCAGATGTCTTTCATAAAAGTCATGAGAAAAGAAAACAGTTATCCAGTAGCACATTTGTGTGGTTACTTACTGCCTTACCAGGGCCATTTTTATTACCAACACAGTAACAACAGCACCATCTTATGGTCAGATGCAGTCGTTTTTCATGAGCCCAGTTTCATCTACTGCTCAAGTTGAGAGGATCAGGAGGAATAGTGACAGTTTTATTTGCTTTAATAGTGTTTCTCATTCTTTTTTATCTTTTGGGGTAACTTTGTCGTAGTTTTAACCAGTGGTGTTCCTGTAATGTCAATCATAGTCAACTAAACAGTAGAGAATACTGGCTTGGAAAGTATACATCATCAGAATATTTTAAGGTATCTAACTAGTAATGTCAAGTTTTATATTTCCATTACATTTTACAAAAAGGGTAAAAGGTTTTCCCACGGTCACAAAGCAATTTTCAAGATTTGTAGTAGAATTTCTCTCTCCTGACAGTCTGCCTCTCTAATTAGTAGGCACTTTTCAGGTTTTTAGTTAGATATAAGATAAAGATGCAGGAGTCATCTTCTTTCCTCTGTCAGTGCAGGATATATATAGCCCCAGTTAGTGGTTCATCAGAATTAAAAATGGCATATTGTTTGATTTAAACTAAAGGGCTGAAAAGAAACCTCCTATACAATCTTCAAACTTGCACAATTAACTAACTTCTATACTCCACATTACACACTTTACTTTAAATGGAAAGATAATGACACCTAAGAAATAAGCTTTTTTTTACAGAGGCATTACAGAGTGATAAACAGTAAATTAAAACTTACCATTTATTTATTTTACTTAAATTTCTCATGAGATGATGAGTATGTAGTTTCTGTGAAAACTCCGTGCTCTGCTAATTGGAAATAAGGACCTAACTCAATCTTCCTAAGGATCTAGACATAAAAGCAGTACTTTATTAAGGCAGTTATTTCTGGAAATGAAAGGATTCTGTTAGCCTGAAAACATACCCTTGTAGATTCCCTGTGTAAGGTAAGCTTAGCAAGAACACCCATATTTCCTCTTCTAGAGACAATTATTTTGCTGAAAAAGCTGCAGCTAAATATTTACTAATACCTGTGTTTACAGAATTGAAAATATTTTTCAGCCACATGTTGATTCATTCATACAAGTGTATGAAAATCACATTCTACATATAATGTTTCATGCTCAAATTCTTGTTAAGTATCTTGGAGTCTAATGAAGCATCTCTAATTCCTTGACTAAAGCCATCGTTCTCAATCATTTTGTAGCAGAACCACACTTAAGAAAATGGGCAGTTTTCTACGCATCACTAGATTTCACTCCCCCCTCTCCAATTTCCCTTTCCCTAAAAGCTGCCATTGATGCATCTTTGCTCTTTCCTCCAAGCTGCCACAGGCTCAGCAAAGCATGTTCACACCCACACGAGACCTATCTAGGTGGTTGGGAACCACTGCACCACAAAACACACAAAATCTCTCCATAGCTTCTGACTTTTGAAGGAAAAAGTATTAGAGGGCTTTCAATATAAATGTACTTTCAAAGAACTGGAAACAAGTCTCTGACCAGGTTTTAGTTGGAACTATTGCTAATATCATCTTGGGTTGTAGTCTGGCTTCCACAAACAAACATTAGATCTTAGAAACAAGCTGTATGTATGTAAGCAATAAAACAGAGGAAAACAAACAGCTGTTCCACTAATATTAAGCAATTAGGCTCCTATGATATAATGTTGAGGTAGTCTTCAGTCAACATCTGTTTTGTACCATTGATACACTCAGCAGAGTTCAAACTGCTGAAGCCTTGAGGCTATAAAAATAGTTTTTGGAAGTGTGGTTTATGTTTACATTTATCTGCATTTATGCAGGCATGTCAGAAATTTTGTTAATTTATTGAAGTTTTAAACTCAGAGTATGAGTACAGAATTCTGAAATAATTAAATCTGAGTACCGAGTACCTAAAATGCATTATCTAAACAGAATACAGGATTTTCTGAAGTTATGAGCTCTCTTTGAAATCCATAAATTGCTGAGTTTTCTCATTGCCTGATGTTTGTGTTTTTAAAATACTTTATTATCAAATATCTAAAAAGAATTTGAAAGACAAAGTCTTTCAAGTCTTGCTATTAAAGTTTCATGGCAACAGGCATACATATATAAGTTTGCAATACATTTTGCATCAAAGTTTTATTAATAGAAATTAAATAGAGAAAGCACTGACTAAGTTCTGGTATGGTTGGACTGTTATTTTTCAGTAAACATTGTTTACTTTTTTGTCTAATATAGTTACAGTACAATGCTTACATAAAAGTAGTTAAAAGTTAAAAGATACCTCATTTAGAGGTAGTTTAATAGGAAGTAAAGCATCATGCCCTTTAGGCACCTGTAGCTTCTGCAACTAAATTTTTATTTGTTTCTACATGATTATCAGCAAAACCATTTTTTTCTGTATTCATTACACTTAATGTTCTCTTGCTGTAAATTGTTGCCAGAAGTGTTCTGTGCTGTGTAAAAAATATGCTTGAAATGTCATCATTTTCAAAAGTCCCAGGACAAACCCACACCTTTTGCGTGCATAAAATTGTGCTTGGGTTGAAGGTTATGAAAGAGTTGGACTGTAATGCATAATAATATATATCAGAAATTCAAAATAGAATCACAGCTTTATTGGCAATCCTTTGCTAGTCTTGTTCCAGATAATATCACCATGCAAAATGACAACCAAAGTTGGTGATAATCTCTGTTATCTCAGTACCAAGAATGCCAAAGAAGTGATCTGATTGATCAAAAAAAACCCCATTGTTATAATCTGAGATTTCTTAGGGGTTTTTTTTCTTTTTTTCTTGGGGTATGTGTTATTTGGTGTATGTGTGGAACCTGAAGTAGATGCATTCTTGCTCATGTGCTTCAGATGAGCTTTTGCGCGTTTCTGGCTGTATATGAAGGCCTAAGGAGTTAAGTGTCTGCAATTCTCTTATTGCCTATGGACTCTTCCCTCTCGTTTTCTTTTGGCATTGTAGCAGGCATTCCTCATAGACACTTGGGTACCTAATTTTCAAGCTAGCTTTGTGAAGAAGTCTTTACATCTTCATCCAAGTGAATAGCTAACAAGCAAAAAAAGGACTTCTTTCCTTTTTCCCATCTGTCAGCTGTAATCCCCAAAACCAACATGACACACTTCTCACCAAATGTTACATCTGGTAATCCTGGAAGGTCCCGGACCTCAAGGGCTCAAGGCCTGCCTGTTTCACTGACTTCATCAAGGTTGGTTGTTCCTTACATCTCTTTGGCTTAGGACGGAGGCCCACTCTACTTAGGTGTGCTGTATAGGTGTCCATTTTCCTCAGGAACTTACAAATCCAGAAATGTTTGGCTTAGACTATATCTGCTGTAAGAGCTCACATGGTTACTTGAATGATCCAAAATCAGCCAATTCACCATCAAGATCACATACTGTAGGACTTGGGTGAATGAAAGATACAGCAAATGTGAATACAGAGGGCACTGGCCTTGCTAATACCAACTTACTTAAAAATAGATAAAGTACCCAGCATCGATATTTCAGCTACTGGAAGTTTCTTGTGCTTTGGATAGAAAAATGGCACCTATGCTCACCCAGTGTACAAATGCAGGCACTGTAAAAAAATCAGTAATGAAACATCTCTATCCTCCAGTCTCTTTAGTCTCAAGGCTGATGTGCAACTCTCAGCACAAGATTTTTTCTCTCAACCTGTTTTTTTAGTCTTGTACTTCTTTGTATCTGGGTCAATCCAGAAGATACATGTTGGAGATGCAGCGAGGCCTATTCAGGGCAATTTTGTACCCATTTGGTCAACTACTCAAAACATTTGGACTGCCCATGCTATTGAAGGCAGTTCACATAGTGCCTATTAGTAACAGTCAACATATCGGGGCAGGCATTTACTTGGATAATTGCTTTGTATGAAACAAGGCCCTTCTGCAGACAAGAAGAAGCCTGGAATTTCTCTTGGGTTTTTTCCTCATTGCTTTTGTGACTTGACCTGGTCTCACCATTCTCTAGCAAAAAGTCAACTGAACAGTTAAGTCATGTTATAGCTGACAGCATCACAAAATTGAGATGGTGGAAAGAATCCAGAAATACATATTAATGAGAGAAGTTCTTTGCTTCACACCATGACAAATGCATACCATTTGAATGGCAAATGCACTAGGGACAGTTCTGCAGTAGTATGTATAAATTCAAGGAGTACCAGCTCAGATATATTTTGTTAGAACAGGTCCTAGAAGTGGATTACTCAGCATGACTTAGATATATTTTGAATATGTTTAAGGCCTTGGCACTAAAAGGATACATAAATGAAATATATATAAGAGTAAAGATGGCTTTAGATTAAGGTTTTGGGAGATTTCATTCTTGATCTTCTGCCCTGGGGAACTGACAGGGCATAATTTTATGTCAAAGATGAATGCATTTATCTTAAATTGAGATTCCTTTTCCCAGTAGCACTAGAGACATGTTCTTCTTTTTGGTTTCTGCTGTGACTAGTTAACATTTTACTGATACAGTGTTCCCACGGAGCATGAATCTTTGCAACTAGCTAAATGGAGAGGTGAAAACATTAATTCATCCATCCCTAATTGTTTACCTTTAGACATCCCTAAATATTTAAATATGTAATTCTTGCAACATATGGAGCCAGTAAGTGTTATCATTGCTTTACAGAGGAGGGAACTGAGACAGAAGGAAGGCAGGTGACTTGTTTGGGTTCATACTGTGTGTCTACACTGCAGTGTCAGAGGTGGGATAAATGCAGTATATACCTGCAAGGTTATATAAACATGCTTTTGTACCTGTGTTGCCAAGCTGTGTGGTTTGAATATTCTTAAAGTATCTTGTAAGACTGTAATCACTGCAGATGTATCTAAGCTAGGTAAAAAAGTTGCATGTAAACACAGTGCAGCCACCTAAGAAACAAATGTCAACTTTAGGTTGTTCAAGATTAAAACATGCCCAGCTGAGATGAGTATAGATTCAACAAAACCCAAGAGATGACATGGATTTTTTCTCAGATCTAAATGGCTGTCTTCTCTGCTTTCATAGCAGCATTCAAAAATGTTAACAGAACACGTTATGCTATGTCCTGTGAACAACAGGAAGGCATATTTTATGGTTCATGTCAGTAAGTAAAAAGTGCAGTGTATATGTATGTGTTCGTCACTATTAGGTGAAAAATTCAAGGATGTTTTGTTCATGTGTCTAATGTCTAAACAGTGTTTTGCTGAGTTCAGCAGCACTCAGCAGTGGTTCCCAAGATTCTGATTTTCTTCTGCAACCCATCATTTCACCTGTTTTTGATTTGCTGAGGTAAACAGCAAATGCTGAGCAGCTGTTATGGGATGTCAGGTCCACCACTACAAATGTGTACGTATTTCAACTGAAGCCTGGTGTTAAACTGGAGTTAAAGTTGAGTACATTTTAAAAGTAATTGTTATAATCCCCAAAATGTCAGATTTCCTGTAAAAGTTAGAAGAAATATGATCATGTTAAGCTAGGCCTGTGTGGGTGTGCACGTACATATACGTATTTGTGTGCATGTGTGCCTATGTGTATACATTCACACACACACACACACACACACACACACACACACACAGAAAATGCATGTCAACCAGGCAACTTCAGTTTTGCCCAGAAGTCATACCTGGACATTAACTTTCTTGAATTAGCATTAGTTCAAGAGATTGTTATAACTTAGTGGGTACTCAGTCCCTCAGGAACTGTGTTTCATAATGAGCAAGAATAGGAAGTGGACTTAGAAAAACAGTTTGTAGAGCAGTTTAGGGAAAAGATTTGGGATCCTTGTGCCACACATACGCTTTTCTCTGAGGTATGCTACAATACTTTCTCCTCCTCTTCTCACATCCTGCTCCCTAGTCAGCCAGTTAAAAGACTTATTGGCACGCATCATGCCTCTTGTCTGGCTTTTGCTCCTGGGTTGGGTTTTTTTTGGTTTTTTTTTTGACTGGTGTGTGCCTGATATAGAGCTACAACACAGCTAAGGCACTTACCAGACTTTTGGTGGGTGCATTCAGTTTCCTTTTCCTTGGTCATATTTTAATCTGTTAGAATGGAGGGGACCTGGATACCCAGCAACATGCAGTTCTTGCTCCATGATAAAAGCATGACCTTTAACAAGTGTTGCTTGTCCTTCTTTTTTCCTGTATATTTCTAATGACAAAATGTTTCATATTTTTCTGCATTTGACCAAATGCTTGTTCTGACCGCATGAGGGTACCAGTGAGCTAGAACACTGGTTTTTCTCATCTTAAGTACTATCAGGACAAAACCCATAAATTGTGAAAAGCATATTCAGTGGAGAGTTTTTGTGAGTTTGGAATAACCATATGATGGCATTCTACAGTTGTGCAGGTTTAATTCTAAAAACTAAAGCAAGGGATCCTGAAAAACTTGAAATACTCCAGATTCAGAGTTATCAAGTCAGTAAGTAGATTACAAGGTACAGATTGATAGCATTTGCAATTCTGGGACCATGAACTCCAAGTACTCCAACACTAACTATTCATTGTCCCTTAGCAGTTTTCGGTGGGGTGGTGTTTGGGGTTTCTTTGCCACACATAATGAATGATGTCAGTTTAGCTCTGTGACCTTTTCCTGGACTGCATGATTCATCCTAGCAAAGTGGGGGAGTAGGAGGCAGATGCTGCCCTTTGAAACAAGGCATTTGAGTGTGGGGAAACATGAGACTAGAAAGCCAGGAACTCATAGAGCTTGATAAGTTCACATCTCTCAAATTCTCTGCAGGGTAAAATAACTCAGATAAAGATCATCAATTCTCGTTCAGCTGCTTTTTCTAATATAAATGTACTCAGGTGAAATCAGACGCTCATTTGAAGCACCATACAAACACTTTGAAAATACATTCCCTTTCCTAAAGATCTTCCAGTTGAAACTTCCAGTTTCCTAAAGATCTTCTAGTCTAATTAAAGCCAGCAGGCTAAGAGTGGAGGTGGAAATAACCTTAACTTTCTGTTAGAGCCGGCTGATCCAGCACAAAGTTCCTCTTTCTTCCTCTGGCAATATGAAAGACCACAGCTCTCATGGGAGAAAATACAATACCTCAACACACCATCTTTCACATCTCAGAGAGTCTGCACCAGTAAGCATTGCCGGCTTAGAGGCCAGAGCTCATAACATCGGTGAAAGTCTGCTGTCAGAACAAAACAGATGTATACTGATAATTTCGCTCTTAGGAAACTTGCTCTCTAATTAGCGAAAGGACAAAAGTGACAAAAATTTAAATCAAATCATCTGTTACAGTAGTATTAGATGTAGGAGGCTTTCCTATAAAACAAAACTATTAAAATTTTTAATAACTTAAGTCTCTGCTACTTAAGGAGAGATTTGACAAGGTCTTAGGGCTGTTCAAAATAAGGCTTTTGTGCTTCCACGTGTACTTTTTCTCAACTTTCTTTTGACAGTGCAATGTCCCAGCACTTTTCTATCCAGAACATTCCTAATTGTGCCTTTTATTCACTTATCCTTCCTTTGCAGCTTTGATTATTCAGGGAACTCCAGAAGAAACTGAATACAGAGTTTTCCAAGTTTATGATAGTAAATGTTTCCCAAATAAATGGATCCTTTTATCTTTATGGTAAAATCAGAAATATGAAAGTGACTAACCATTTTCTTTCTGAATGCCTGAGCTCAAAATATTGGTTGGGCTCCAGAAAGAGGCCAGCTCAGTGGACTTGCTCAGTCTCAAATGTTGATTGATTTTACTAAACATCGCAACACTTCTTTGAATTTGCGCTCTGCAGATATGACAGGGACAGTGGAAGGTATTGCCTGCAAAGCTTGCTGAATGTTAACAACTCTGTCGTGCTCTGCACTGTGGGTAAAATATTTTGCAACTACATAAGTGACTTAAAAAGACAAGTAACGAAAAAATTAGCTTTCTCTTCATCACTTAGACACTTTTGAAATGTTTACCTCAGGTTTCTTTAAACAGTACTTTGCATCTTTCATGTATAACCAACTCATCCTCTAATTTCACATAGTTTTTAGTGCAGTAAAATAAACTGCCGTAGTGATGTAGTTAGGAGATGTGTAGTAGTAATGATAAATAACCAAGCCAGATTTTGTCTGCTCTGATCATATTTTGTAGTGGATTAGCATAGTGGAAAGATCATGACCTCATATCTTTCAGTTGAAAGGAATAGACTTGGAAATTTTTAATAATAACAGATAAAAGTGGAATTTACACAGGTGTTAACAAAATGGAATATCTGTGAGATAGAAGAAATGTATAATATTTTCATCATTACTTCATCCAGCATTTCATTTAAGCCACAGAATATATATTCATGGACTAAAGACTCTAAGGGACCTAATGCTGTAGAGGTTCTAAGATAGTGCTTAGAATGACAGCATTTAGTTCAAAAGAAGACCCACAGCACTTGTTACTGCTTTTCGTGTTTGGGGTTTTCTTAGCTGACGTATAAAAACTTCCTTCAGGTGCAAGCCAGACACCCCTTTTTATGTGTTTCACTCCAAGTCCCCACCTCTTTCCCACACAAGATAACCTATCTATGATTTCAGTTTTGTTTTACAAATCCAAAATTTCATTAATGCAATGATGCTTTGAGCAGGTTTGCTAATCTAGACAGACAAGTTTACTCCCTGTATGAATTTTAAGGGCTACTTTTAGAGAGAAATGTTCACAGGAGTCATATGATGAATGAAGCTTCATTATTTCATTTTGAATTCTTGCAAAGTTTTGCAGACAAGATACAAAACCAAAATGAAGCAAAATGAATAGAAAAACCTTTAAATGTATTCTATACAGCAGTGTCACTTCAGGGTAGAATTGAAGGTATGTAATGTATTGCATACGTTATTATTGTCTTGTCTAATACTGAATATTCCTTTCTGTGGAAATATGACTTGTGGGCTCAATTTTGCACCATTCGCATGAATAGAAATTGTGCTATTGATTTTTAGCAAAATAGAAAAAAAAACATATATGATACAATAAAAGTAATAAAAGTAATGAGATTTCTTTTGCCTCTTCTTGCCTTTTTCTCACTAGGTTTATAGTCTCATTTTCATTTTACAGCTTTTTTTTTCTGTCTTTGGGAGAATCAGCTTTACAATAGAATGCAAAACCAACATGAAACAAGCAGATTTGCCTTTGATATTCAAACAGCCTGATCTGGAATTTTTGTATACCTGTCAACAAAATAATGCATAAATTCAGCATGTTGCTGCTGATAAAGAATGTGTTGAAGGAAAGGATGTACTGTGACCTGCTAAATACAGCCTAGGGTAACACTGAGGTTTTTCAGATTGGGGAGCAGGGAAACACAAAAGATTTCCATTCTGAAGATGTAAAATCCTATAAGAAATGGCTGGCACTGTTCTAACTGACTGGAAAGGATAAGAAAAATTTAATTTGGGGAAATTTCAGGATAGAGGTATAGTCTGTTTTTTAAAGTACAATTCACATCCCTTTGCCTGTGCCGTATGTTAGTCCAGAATTAGAGTATTCTTTCTGGTTTTCTCCATTTTTTTTAAGTTGAGGTCAGAGTATTAAAATAAGTGTTTTGTCTTCTGTAAGAGGACTAGATTAGATGGTTAGTCCCATCAGGGCCAGATGCACTAAAACTAACAGGGGAAAAGTTCCTTTCCCCTGCGCATGCAGCAGGTCATCCCCAGTAGAAGCCAATGCTTCCTCTCCCATCCTCAAGCAGAAAATAACTTTTGTTGCTGTGAGCATTGCAAAGGAGCTCTTCTGGCAAGCACTCCTGAATGGGAGGCACTGACACATCTTGTTCCCTTCAGGAATTTTAATGAAGTTAACCAAATCAGAATACAAAAGCAAGCTGCTGCATTAAAGGCCATCTACTCTCTAGCCAACTTACTGTGTTGAATGGAAGCATGTCATATATAGAGTAAGGTGACAGGTCTACAACCAAAAAATGAATCTACATCAGAAATGCATCCCAGTTTGCATCAAGGAAAAACTACAGTCAAATGCTTTCCGTATTTTGTTAAAAGCTGTCACTCATTTATTACTTTTCTGTTCAAAGCTAGAAATATTTTCAGCCTCTCGTGATCTTTGCTTACAAAATCTAAAAGAAATTTCCTAACCCGTAACCATGAGTTCTTTTTCTGCCAATTGTTATATCTGAGTAGATGTTCTGCCCCTTGTTTTGGAGAATAAACTTGTTACAAGGCTGTAATGGAGGTATGGGCATCTAAGACAGTGGGAGTTGTTGGTTATACGTCCTGCATGAAACTCCCAGGCATAAGGAGAATTTTAAGTGAGAAAATACAGCAATAGATGAGATGCCCTGTCTCTGCAACAAAGAGAACTTAGTTTAATGTAATAGACTTGAACAATAAGGAACTGATGTGTGGACTTAAAATGAGTGGTTGAAAAGATGTCAGTGTTGCAGATCATGAATACTCTGGAACTTGAATGATTGAATAATAGGCATACTTAAGTATTCATTTCAGCTGACTTTGCTAAGTGTCTTTTGCTGCTTAGTTTGTGTACTATTATAAACATGCTATCAATAGAGAAATTCAGACATTAGTAGGTATTCAGTCCACAGGTACTTTGAATAGTTCATTAAATGAATCTCATAAAATGTCAGCCAATAGGATGATTTTATTGCCACCAGACAAATAAATGTGACATATTGAAGGTTGCCTGTTGTTCCTTTTATTATGTTTATTATTTGTTTGGCATATGCAAATTGAAGGCAACCAACACTTGTTAGGTTATGGAAATGCACAGTTAGGCTACCTAGGACTGTCTTTGAGGTGGTGAAGTTTCATTGCAGTGCCTGATTAAGATTACTGGGTGCTAAAATATTGTTAAGCTTACTTGTATGAAAACAGCTCAATCTAAATTTGTTAATGTTTCTGATCAGTTTTATTCATACAGTCTAAGAGCTGCATGAAAGTTCATAAACTTTTAGAATAAAATGCATTCCAAGCTCAAAAGGAAAATACTGTAACTGTGAAGACAACACGTGTATTAGAGTGAAAAGTTGGTGTAAGTGTAGGACATATCATTTTAATAGTAGAGCACAGCAGGCCTCTCCATAATTCACACACTTTTATTGATGGGTTACTTCAAACTCCTTGCTTCCCATAGCTATGACAGTGCCTTGTAGAGGCATTGCACATTGTATCTGGGTCAGCTGCGTGACTCACAGCAAATTCAGCTCCTGTCTTTTACAGAGGGCTAATGAAAGTATCCAGATTGGGCCATGCACTCAGTGACGTATGCCAGTGATTCCTTGCTCTCCACAAGTAACCCTTGTTCTCCAGGAGTTTCTTTTATTAGATCAGAAGATTTTGTATCAGAATGCGACAGAATTATCCCACATTCACATAAGTGACATGAATGTAATTCTGCACTCAGTAGTACACAGCAGACTTGGTTAGTACACAGTATAGGGTTCCCTTACCATAGTTTTTCTGACCAGCTTAAGTCTAGACAAAACTGACGTCCTTTGATTCATCTTCAGAGTGGCCCCTGTTACAGATTGGTATGTATTTAATAGCGTTTGTCATAAATATATAACAGATGTGGAACACCTGGTTACATTGTGTTGTTGAGTGCATTAAATCATGTATGTGATTTCTCTGGGCCTGTATATCTACTTTACTACACAAAGGATGACAAGATTATTCAGTTTCCATACTGAATGTGTTTATATCAGTTTCCCTTATTCAGTTGGCTCGTAGAATCCCAGTGTTATCAGAAAAAAATAAAGTGTAGCCATGTATAACTGTTTGGCATCTATTCATACATCTTAGAAGAAACTGATATAGAGTGAGTTGTTAAGATAACATGCATCTTTCGCTGAATGTAAAATGAGTGTTAAGTTCTGTGCCTGCATAGCTGCCCTTGCTGAAGGGAGGAATAGATATGTAAGAGGCAGGACCAGAAAATTATGTTAGAGCTTTAACAATGCTTGGTATTTGCTCTTTCTTTCTTCATTTCCTTTTCTCTCAAGCACTTCATACTCTTGCCTCCTCAGAAAAGCTCATTCCTTTAGCATCTTTCTGACCTCCAATCTTCATGTTCTTTTCACATATAATTTTTTTTGTTTGTTTCAGTGACTTTGGAACATCTACAAAGCCTCCATCCATTTAGTCCTTTGGATTATACTCGTTACCTGTTGGTGTATGTGCCTTGAGAATATAAGATAGTCAGAAAAAAAAAGATTAGGCGCAAAAGAGATTTTAAGCCAGGGACTAAGATCGTTGAAGAGTACTGAAAATCTGGCTTTATAGAGAGTAAAATAAGATTCTCATATATAGCCCTAGCAAAGGATGGCAGTTAAGCTTCTTGTGTGGTGAAAACTTTAAAGAAGAGCCTGCCCAAACAGAGACTGATAAAGTAGAAAAGTGCTTTCGTTCCCTGATCATGAATCACCAATATATATAAACGAGTTCAGACAATGCGCAAAAGGAACGTGTGCCATGAGTATTTTGGAACTGGTGGTTATTTTGGAAATCAAAGGGAAGTCTTAGAGGAAAATTTCACATTTTTTCCAGCTATTCTGCTCTGACCCTTACCTCATAGCTGAAACTCAAGGCTACTAGACTGAATTCGCCTGTTGTTTTACATAGCTGTGATATGCACAACAGGCTGTATGAAATCTTCACAATAATGAATAAAGCCTTTCAGTTCATATATAGCTATAAGCATATAAAGAAGCAGCACAGGTTTTTCTTGAAGAGAGAACCTTAGTCAAAAATCTTACTGAAAGAAACAAAGTTGATGGAAGCCTTACAGTAGATTCAAAAGCAAAGTATACAGGAGGGGGCAGGTCAACTCCTGAGCAAGTGTATTATCTGTGTATTTGGAAGATATCTATCACAACAGTATATAAGAGAAAACTAAGTAGGTTTAGAAATTCCAATCAGACAAGTTTGGAAAAGTTACTATGCATTTCTTAAATTTATTTTAGCTTTTTCTCTTTTTTCACTACTTCTGCTTGTCTTCCTTTTCACTTCAGTCAAACTAGATTTTTTCCACTGACTGTATTTGTTTGCCAGGTTCAAAATAAAGTCGTGGATCCTTCCCCTTAACTCTACCTTTCCAACAGTTTCTAATGTCAAGAATTCATCCAGCCTCCAGTGGGGTGATCTTATCTGTGTCTCTTTCATCTCTTTATATCCGTCATGCTGAAGTATGCGTAATTGTTCAAAATGTTTTCTCTTATGTTTTTTCCTTTTCCTTCCTCTGCTTTTGTATCCAGACTCAGTGATTTACCATTTCATCTCTGTAAAGTACATCTTCAGTTCTATTCTAGTTCTCCACTAATATAACTTACTTTCTAGAGAAAAAAAAGAAAAAGCACCTTCACAGAAGAGAAAAGACATTAGATATAAAATTGTTTTGAGAGACTTCCACAGAGACAGGGATGGCGGGGGCGGGGGGTTCCTAATAAGTCACTGATGGAATTATCTAAGAGCTCAGAGAAGAACCAGGAAAGTATATCCAGAGATACTGATGGGAGACACCCTTGACTCTTCCTCTCCAACCATCTAACCTACATATATATGATGTTTGCATTTAGAAATATATTATGGAAAAACTGAGAGAAAAATAAACCTCAGTAAAGCATTTAATATTCCATATTTTGTTTAGAAAGCATACCTTACTTTGAATTAAGATAATTAAAAATAAAAAAAACGACACAATGTAACTTCCCTCCGGATCATCTGTCCCTAGTAAATTCCTATTGGTATTCACATTTACTTATTCAGATTGCACTGCGCTGCTTTTCTTCAAAGGGACCTACAATGTGCTAATTAAACATAGCTTTTAAGTGTATGGTAAATAAAAAAATTACATGCATAATCTAGTGTTAATTAAAATTAGATGCTAAAATATTCAGATGCAGCAACATTTTGCTACATTTTGTGTGATAGAAGTTACTTAAAAAATAAGTAAATATATGAAAAGGCAACAGTTCCCTGACATGAAATGTACACATCTGCTGGTGTTATTCCATTCTAGTATTCTTAATTTTTCAAATATTTTGCACAGAAAAAAATACTAAGGAGGATACATTGTTATGCTGTGATGGATTGTACCACTTGTCTCTCTTTTTAACTCTCATGCAATTTTTTCAGTGTTTTAAGAGAAGTAGAAAGTTGGATGTTCTGCTGTCCTTTTAAGAGCAAAAAGTCATAATTCATTTTAAATTAAAAGCTTTTCTGTTAACCAAGCTCTGTTTCAAAGTTAAGAATACCTGCTTTAATCTGATCAATACACACTGTAAAAACAGGATTATATTAGAACCTTGTCTAGATGGAGCATATGTACATATGCACCTAGAAATATTAAATGTGGGCAACAAAAGAAAAGAAGCTCTTTTGTCTACAGAACTTTTCCCTAATAATATAAAAAGAATAGCTGTATTTCCAAATAATACTATTTAATGAATTTTTTCAATGACAAACTTGATGAAAATATAATAGGGGATGTAAGTCACAGATTATGATAGTGTATGGCTCATTCGGCTTCCTTTTGCAGAATTTTACATACTTTTCTATAAAGGACCTACAAGGATAAAAATATAAAGGATTTTCCATAACTTTATTGTTTCTCTTTACAGAATAATATTTTGTTTTGGTTCATGGGGCTGAGACTAAGTTTTTGGTTTTATGATTTTATTTTAAACCAAATTCAGCAATTTTTGTTTACCTCAATGTGTCTGATAAGTTTGGAATGCTAGCCTACCAGTTACACAAAACAGTTCTTACAGTTTATTTTGAAGGAAATCTCTATAGCCAGAAAAGTGTATAACCCTAAGGGTAACATGCTGTTGTGGTTATAAGTGTCTTTCTTCGCATGCAAATGTTAAATTAATGTAATTTTTCAGATTAGATCTTAATTGTACACTAATGACAAGGTTCACAGAGGATGTATTTTACCTCTATGAATTAACATAAATTCTATAAAAAGAAAGAAAATTATGTTTTGAACAGTTCCCAAGACACTGTTGTTAGAGCATATGTTTTCAAATCGAAAACATGTGTGGAATTCATGTCATTATTAAATTGAGTCAGCAAAGCAGAATTCAACAATTAAACTATTTTACAGCTCCAGTTAAAACCCTGATTATGCTAGTGAACTTCTGAGAAGGCAATAAATTGTATTTATTGGGGCACATAAATTCAACAGAGAAATAAATAATATAGCATATGAGAAGAAAGTTTATTTGTAGAGGTGGCATCAGTTTTATATCTGTGTCATTAAGTTTCATGCAATGATAAACTGGTATTAAATTATAGAAGGTTAACAAAGTAAGGGCAGTTTACTCATGAATCATTGGTTCACTACATTACTTTTTCCTGTTATGAACTCTGAGTGTTCTTTTAGTGTCAGTCACCCACTTGAATTCAACGCCAGCCTAAAGTGACTCAGTTCTGACCACCTGGCAGCTGTTGGGTATTCAGCTGTACAGTAAATCGATGGGGAAAGTGCGGTCAGTGGACAGGTGTTCACATTAGAAAACCCACCATTGCAGTCATCACTTTTGCATCACATTACATGCCATTCTGAGCATGTAATTTGAACTAGCCGTTTATTTATGTCAGAGAAGTGCACGCTATTTATTTAGCCACTGTACATGAAAGAGGATCAGTCTTCTGAGCAATAAGAAATGCTGAGTTATAGTTGTGTGTGCATGAAATTTATAAGTGGATGTAGAGTCAGGTGTTGCTGATACTACAAGAGGCATTAAAACTACAGTTGGTCCAGTGTACAGCAGGATTTTTAATTATATTAGCTATTATCAGAAAACACTTATTTTTCTAGTGTGGGTAAGATCTGAATTCACTAAGTGGTTTGGGTGGTACTGTTCTTAGGTCTGATATGGGTCTAAAGTACCTCTCAGGAACCCTGTTTTACCCTCTTTTGCCCTGCTTTGCCCTGTTGTCATCGGCAGGTGGAATGTTGCATTTCTCAAATTCATTCTGGTCTTACAGATCTTCAGCAGTAGGTTCATTACAGTGGTTAAAATAAGAGAGCTTTACAAGTTTATTTTTTATTTTACAGATAACGATTGAGAGGGACAGTGGTTTGGATGTCAGTTCTCCCAAGCATGGAAAGGTTGATCCAAACAACATGCCTCATGTTGGTGGAAACACTTGGGCTGGTGGAACAGGTTTTCATTCATTGTTTTCTTGTGCATCTTTTAAGCATGTCTAAGAGAAATGTTGTTCCAGTCAAAAATGGATTTACACAAGGCTCTTCTCAGCTCAGATCTATAGTACTCTATACAGGGTCTCTTTATTGTCAGTGGAAAGAAGGAGTTGCGGTGCCTAACTTAAACTGCATGTAGCAAATCCCTACTTCAGTTAGGCTTTATGTTTCTCTTCATTGGCTGCACAGAGAACCTGAAACTTGCAGTCGTAGAAACTAGGCTGAGTCACCTGCCATTCTCCTAGATGTCTCTGTAGCCCCAGAAATTTGGGTAGCGTAGGAAGTAGGCACTGGGAATAGGCAAAGTGCCTCCTAATTCTAGCGAGCGTGAGAGTGATCACTGTATAAAGTGGTTTGAGAACAGTGTGACCCAACAAATTCTAGGGAGAAGAGAGTAGTCAGAATGAATGGCTTGAACAACGAGCAACTTTGAGGATATGTGCAAGACTTCCATGGTCTAGGCTTTGTATGAGTTGAAACTCTTCCAGATCTGACCTCAAAGGACTAAAAACGTGTATTCCAGTGGAGTTCTTTACCATGATAGCTGTTTGTTTTTGAAAATCTATGACAATGAATATTTCTACTGGGACTATCGGCAAATTTTGTGAACATCTATAGATACGACAATGGCAGCTTTAATGAAAAAGCTTTTGTATTTTTTGATTATTTTTTAACTCAACCATTCTAGGTGGGAGAGACACTGCTGGCTTAGGTGGTAAGGGTGGGCCATATCGATTGGATGCCGGCCACAAGGTTTACCAAATATCTCAAGCTGAAAAGGATGCTGTTCCTGAAGAGGTTAAGAGAGCAGCACGGGAGATGGGCGAAAAGGCCTTTAAACAAAGGTAACATGAAAGTCTTTATTTTCCCTTTCATTTCCCAGAAGCGTTTGAAAAAGATATCTAAAAATATTTTTTTTATTAAAATGCATCTATTAACTGCCTTACCCTGGTCATGATCATTTAACAGTGCTTTTTAGCATGTGTTTAACTTGTCTGGACAGGATGTACAGAACGTTTTATTGAATTAAACCACACTGTTAAAATGACTGTGTAACTAGGTAGAACAAAACATAGGTAGACTGATAATAAGACTGATGCGAATATTTACCTTCTTAAAAAAGGGATCTACCATGTGAAAACTGTGTGCAAGACTTGTGTGTCTAAATCGTATGTAAGATCTGTAGCCAAATTGTTAGATGATTTGAACTATTAGAGCTCAACAGACAGCGTTACAAGAACCATAGCTCTTGCCAGTATTAGTGTAACGCATCTTGGCTACTATACACAAACTAACCGAGTATTTCTTAGCCTGGGCACAGAGATTCAGACTTCTTCCACTGATTGAACTCTGAAGTCAGACTCTGGTACTTTGCATAACAAAAGCTAAGTGTTTTGACAGTCATACAAAATGAGTTTTACAGTTTCAGCCCAGGGCATATGAAAATGTGAGTATCTGTCTGAAGCAGTACTAGATGCAGATTAAAACATAGGAGTGATTAAATTCAGAAGTATCTTAATAAGGAACTCATGATTTGCTGTTTTTAATAAAGTGGTTCCCAATGGGGATGTAAATCTGGGTACTGTTAGGAGCAGGTGAGATTGTCATTTACTTTATGTATAAATAAATAGGTTTTTAAGCACAGAGCACACATTTTATATGAATCACTGTATTTAAAAACAGCAATTTAGCTATTGCATTCAGGTCAAGTTTCTTTTTTAATCATGTTTTCATTACTAAATTGCCTACAGCATTTAGCACAGTCATTAAGGCATTAATGATTAATTAAGATGAGGAGAAAACACAGATTATAGCAGAGTTTCACAAGAAAAGATCCTGAGAGGAAAAATACCTTTTAGTAGTGATTTAATTTACACAAGCAACATATAGAAATTTAAATTAAAAATACTTATTTAAGGTTTTGTTTTTGGGGGGAAGGCAGAGCTGCTTGGTTCTCCCCACCCCCCAGTGTTTTGTTTTTTTGTTTTTTACATGTAGAAATTAGTGGGTTATGCCTTGGTAAATATGGGGGGCAGGGACTGCTTTTAACCCTTTGTACATCTCCATTCTTGAAAGTTGCTTCATAATAGAAACAGTTGATATGTTAGGTCTTGGATACTGTACATCTCTCTATGCCTATAGACATTCGCAGACACAGCATACTTTAATGAATTTCTACCTTCCTAAATAATGGTTTGTAAAGTTTGTGCTAGGAGAAACTGCTAGATACTGCTATACCTTGTGGAAAGAGTGCAGCTGTGTCCTGTAAAATCTGAGTATCTGCACATGACATAACAATTCATGTCACGCTAAAACCAGTAAGCAAGCTGTCCCAGTAATAAAAGTGGCCCATTCTGAAGCCATGTTTGATTATTATTCTATACCTCTTTGGGCAGCTGTGAGAGCTGGCAGATAGAAGTTAAGAAAAGGTAGGTTGGAGTCCTCAGGCTAAGGAAAAAAATAAGGGGAACTGCAAAATTTACTGTTTTGTTGGTGCATAATTATCTGGAAGGGAGAATCTTAATATGAAAGCTATTGATTGTTTTCCTGGCTAGATAGTACTGGTAATGGAAAGCTTTTTAAGTTGCCCTATTTCAATAGAATAAAAGTTATATCTGTTCATTCTACTGTTCTTTACACCGCAATTTTAATCTCCAGGGTGTCCTGAGGTTTTTCACCTTGCAAGAGATTTTTGTGAAGCTGACACAACTCAGTGAATTATTTCCACATTTCATCATAATTAAGACAAACATGGCACATTTTTTTATGCATTATGTCATTGTGTTCTAGAGCCCTTTCTGAAACCAAAATGTTTTGACCTCTCAGGAAAGATCAAATGGTCTGTATAAAACTCAGATACTTAGCTCTTCTGTTTTTGATGTGTTTTTTTTAATTCAGTATTATACCTTATGCTTTTTTTCTTAATCTTACAATGAAATGCTTTTCGGTAGTGAAAGAAAAATAGTTAATGTTGTATTTACAGGCATCAAACTAGACTGCTCTTTGTTGATATCATTTTTAAATATATCCAGCACATTCATCTTGATAATAAAGACAACTTTTAACAAATAGTTGAAGTGACATGTGAAAGTTAATAAGACTGAAGTTAGTAAACTCTTGAACAGATACAATATTTTTCACAGCAGTTTCCTGAACCAGCTTGCTCTGTGGATTGTTGTAGAGTCTAACATAGTAAAACTGCACAGGTGGCTTTTTGTTTGATACTTCAAGAAAACATTTTCTTCATTGATGTGAAGATACTGAACTCAGTTTGCAGGAGCCATAAAGTAAATTGAAATGTACAGCATGGGAAGTTACCTTTTCCTGCCTCTAATGAGTAATAGTTGGCTGTAATGACTATGTCTATACATAGTTCAAAATAGACAGCAATTTGGGTCTGGACCTCATTTCCTGTATTGTTTATTCTCATGTATAATGTATGGTCCATGCAAGTAACTTGCCATGGTGTTAAAACTTTTATCATTAAAACTCTAACTGAACTGGTCTATATATCTGTTAGTATCTGTTTATAGTTCACTTAAAAGTCCGTATGTTCAAAGCACTGTGAATGAAGTTACGGTGATATGAAGTGCCTGTATTCAAAATAAGCTATACAGATAGACTAATATGTCTTAACTTAGGACTGAATCCAGCCACAAGCTGGATGGAAGAGTGGGCAGATACACAATTGCTGCCTTGTTACGTGATGCTGGGTCACAGAAAATGTCAAATAGTGCACACACCCAGCATAGCCATCTGTGCCTTAGCTTGTGCTTCACCCTTGGACCTCTGTAATTACATTCCAATCCTGCGTTTCACCGGTTTAAGAGTATCTGCTTAGATATGATGTTCGTAACAACAGTACAGAGCTTTAAGTAGACACATCTTATCTTAACTTACAGAAAAAGCATGTATCTGTTTTTATAGCACAGATGTTACTCTCTCTATTAGATCTCTACATACTGCAGAGTTCAGTGACATGACTCTTTTTTTGTAGGGGAGCACATTTTTCTTAATGTTCACGCACAACTTCTTTGTTTCAAGGTTTCATCATTTTATGAAACATAAAGATAGGTATTTGAGATGGAGTGACTAGTTGTAGGTCTTCAAGGACAGATTTTAGAGTGTGTCTTTACTTAACCTTTGTGTTAAAGCATAGATCACGGTATGTTTAGAATACTTTGCTGGTGCAGTAATGAATAGTGAACTGACGATCCTTTTAAGTGCATATAGCAACACCTGAGCCAATAAAGCCTTCAGAATTTGATTGCAGTTTTCAGAACATCTGATTTTCTTCCCAAACATTAAAGCAGATTAAGAGAGAGACAAAAAATTAGTAGTCTTTGTATGTTTTAATGTGATGCAGTCCCTGTAGACATTGACAATTACCTGTCTTTTCAAAAATTCACAAAAGCAGCTGCCATTTCTTTGATTCATCTAGTGTTTGGTCATTACCATCTGAATTTTCCAGTTATCACCAAACAAGCTTATTCACATGTATGAAAATGGATGATATGCTTGTTTCCTGAACTATTCTTAGCTCCCTATTTTTTACTTTAGATTGAAAGAGATTCAGATGAGTGAATATGATGCATCTACTTATGAAAGATTCTCCGGAGCAGTCCGACGACAAGTTCAGTCGCTCCGCATCATCTTAGACAATCTGCAGGTAAGGTTAGATTCACTGATAAAGGAACATGCTGAGCTCATTACATTATGCCCAAAGTATTACCCTGCTATATTTTAATATTCTGTCACCATCTGATGATGATACCTTTGAGGGTTAAAAGCAAATTTGGGTTCTAATCACAGTTAGGACAAATACAGTCTCATATAACCTTTTCAAAGGCAGCTTTTAATTGGGTCTCAGCGCTTGTCTCTACAAGTTACAGTATTCCCATACTACAGTCTACAGAGATTACTTATTCAGGAGCACAATTTTGTGAGATAAAACACTATAAGTTATTAAAAGAATATGTGATGGTGTGTAGATCACGATCTTTGTCTTTACCTTCTGTCCAAAAGACATTTTTTTAGCTTAAAAATGTAAATGCTGTAGATGTTAAAGGAGAGAAACACTTCTCCAAATCATAGCTTATATGCAGCTGAAAATAAGAATTTTTCTCATGTTTGTTTTTAACTCTTGATAATAAAAGTAAATATAGCCTCAGTCTCCTAAGTGGAAACTAGTCAAAAAGACCAGTTTGCCTTTTAAATTTCTAGTAATTGGTCCTACAGTTGCTCCAGGCTTTATTGATCCTGGTATTCATGTACAGTGTAAATAAAAAGTTCATCATTTCAAGGAGGAATCTACTAGTCCTCAGTGAAAAAGAAATGAAAAAAAATTACATTTTTAATCAGAGGAAGGTTCTTAGAGATGTCTCATTTCTGTTGAAGGCTACCAATCACTAATATACATATATGTAAGTATACTAATTAGTCGCAGTTCGATGTCTAATACGTCTCCTTACTTCAGCAATAAAAATGAAATATAAAAAGAAATGACCTTGTATGGGTAAGGTTTTTGACCTCCTGGGTCAAAAAATCCAGTCCCCTGTTATTGCAAGTAAGAAAGGTAACATTCTTTTTTGCCTCATTTATATCCTTAAGCCACTGTGACTACAGCAGTGCTGCTATAATCACATGCACACACAAAACTGTTAGCCGATTTCATCATGAATGTATCAGTTCAGAGAGCAGTTTGTACAATGGACATGTAAGATGGGCTTGTAATAACACACTTTGATTCATCCATGCAGCTAATATATTTCAATTCAGGAGTTAACTTTGGGTTTGTAATGAGAGTTTTTAGCTGCAAAATTTTAGCTATAAATCTGTTCTTCCTATGTTATTTATAATCTACCTGTTTGTTTTTACCATGTTTCTAGCAGACATGCAGTTGGAAGCATACTCTAGGACAATAAGTGAATCTTCAGTTTAAAGTCTTTTTTTAATTTGCTTTATCTATTCCTTGGAGCCAAAATTCTCATATTCAGGGATCATGATAATCATAATATAGTATAATTTAATATAAGGAGGCATATCCTGTTGCTTGATGTTAAAAAGGCCATTTTAATATCAAGGCAAAGTCTTATAAGCCTCACGATTTCATGAAACTCACTAACTTCATGGAAAAAATCTGTAACAGCTAACCACAGAGATAATGAAAATATTTATAATGCAAAAACAAACTCACTGAATTCAGAAAAGCTAGCTCTTAGGATAAGAACAATATTGAAAGCAGGATTTTAACTTTATACATTTATTTACACATTTTGGTAGTTATTTTATAAGAAGATGCACTAGGAAAATAAAGATAAATCAGTGAACTGTATTCATGATAACAGGAGTTACTTAGTTGAAAAATACTTTCCATTAATTGGAAGCTAAATCCAAGCACATTTCATATTATCTCCATGAGAAAAAAAAAAATTTTTATTCTTCAGCATGGTAAATCATTTGGCCCTGGTGAGAGACATGCCATTGTCTCCCCTTTTTTTCTGGATCCTAAATACACCATGGGTGCTCGGCTAAAACTGTTTTCTTTCTCTGTTACCAGTCAGACATTCCTTATTTCTGTAATAAAAAATCAATAGCACGGTCAGCTGTAGTAAACTTTGCAGCTCAGATATCAGTGTGCAGTTGTAGTTTTTAAATTTATGAAAAACTCAAATTACCGTCTCAGTATAGATCACTTTTAGCTTTTGAAAAATGTTTGAGTTTGCTTTGTTTCAAACTGATTGTGTTCACATAATGAAAATATGTTATCCATGCTTATTCAATGTAGATTTTCTTTTGGACATGTGTGTGTTTTAGTTAGTTTGGGGGAGGGGGTGGGTGTTAAATGTTTCTTATATTACATTATACTTCCAAGAATCAGGAGGCTGGGATTATGATCCGGTTGTAGTTAATGTCTCTCAAAAATGAGTAGCAGCAGCAAGAGATATTTGGAATAGGCTGTTTCAATATAAGTAATGCACAAATTAGGTATAAGAATATTATTTCTTAGTTCGTTTGATTTTACGTAACTCACTGATCCCTGTCAACTGTTTGAGCAAAATTAACAAAGTACTACAAGTCGTAGTATGTCTTGTGTAGAAATAGCAAACCCAGAACTTCAGGAAATCCAGTCAAGCTGCTGTAGATCTGCTTTCTCTCTCCTAAAGCTGGCCAACCCCTGAAAAAAGCTCATGTGTCTGAACTCCAGATTCAAAAATTATGGTCAGATAGTCACTTGGAAAGCACCTCCTGGGAGCAATTAGATTTTAGACGACTTGGCCYCCAGAAGTACTTCTCTTTTTATTGATTGCGGAGGGAATCTGTGGCTACTGTCCTCCCAGTTTCTGAATCCCAGTTAGACACCTGTGTTTAAAGTGGACGAACCTGGGCCTGAGCCTGGGGCTCTGTTCAGCTGAGCCTGCGTGGGAATCCTCCGGTCATAGCCTCAATAGTAAAATAATGGCAGTGCTATAATAAACATGGCTCAGCGAGCTAACAGCATGGAAGCCCCTGTGCCCTGTCAGTAGTAGTGCTCACGCTTTCCCAGTTTCAACATCTGTTCTTTTCTTGGGACATATGTAGAAAGTTTTCCAAGAAACTTACCCCAGAAACAAATGCAGACCAGGACTGGGAGTATTTCATACCATCCTATACCATTACAAGTAACATATTTAGATGCGATTACTTCAGATAGACAACTTTTTTTTTCTGTGATTTCACAGTTGTATTTTGTAATTTTTTTTTGTAAATATGCCTTTGGTATCTTTCAATGACAAGAATTACTACAGTGGCATATTGTCATCAGCCATTGTGATACTGATGAAAAGAGATAGTATCTAGCACAATTTTTCTCATTTTGAAAGCAACACGAGCAATATAGGTAATATTTTTCATCAGTACAGTGGCAGTATATTACAGTAATAATGAATTGTATATTCTTTTTAATAAAATTTCTAAGCAATCTGTATATGTAATAGTTCTGTTATTCTGTTAAAGTTGTAAATATCCATGTTGCTTTTAAACTTGTGAAAGTTATGTATTGAAAGCTCTGACAGTTATGTTTTATATATGTGTGCATTGTATAACACACATACTTAAGGAGAATTTTTTCTGCTTTTATAAAAGAGAAGAAATTCTTAGAAATTCTACATGAAAGAGACAGATGTTAAGTAGCCTAAATAATTTTAGCATTATTTTGGAAGGAGGTTAGGTCACATTTTATCAGTATTCTTTCCTATTTTGGAAGAAGAATGTTGACTCTGTGTTCCTCTAATACAGTTTCAGTTCAAATACTGTTTATTGTTGCATAAACAGAATAACAGACAAGCTTCAGAAGACAGTAAATGGTTGGACGGATTTTTAACCATGTCCATAGTTAAAAGAATTTTCTTCCCACACTGCTTTTCCTTGAACAGCAAATACCCTTAAAGCTGAAGTGTTGTTAATGAAAACAGTAGTGAAACTAATTGAGAATATGCTCAATGAAGCTGAATTTTTATAGTTTTCTGTTGTTTCTTTCTCCCAAATACCAAAAGGAAGCAAACCACAAGCACTTGACAACATCAGCCCTCAGTTCTTGAAGTGTTAAGGGTCTACGTATGTTCCAGTACTTACAGGACTTTCCCTGTGGCTTTGTGTTCTTTCTGCCCACTTTTTTTCATAGATAAGTAGTCCATCACTCTTAAATAGCTATTGGCAACTAGACAGTRATCCAGAAGTCCTTTTTCCATACACACAAAAAAGCAAAACCATCAAAAAATTTGATCAAAGCAATTTCAAAGATTTTCTGAGCTTTAAGAAGCCATCATCTGACTGTTCAGACTGTACAAAATTGTAAAGACTATTCCTCTCAAATCCCAGGCCTGCAGTTTACTTGGGATTTGTAATGTAATGCTTCCAACTAGTCAAAGACAAACCGGTTTTCATTCATGAGAACCGGTATCTAAGGCAGTTCATGTCCTGCTGGATATTTGATTTGCCTCTAGCTACGGACCTGCAGTCAGCTGAGAACACAAATGCATTATACATATATAAATTAAAAATCTTTCCTTCCTGGGCTTACTACCAGTTTGAGCAACTTTAAACTGAAGATTTAAGCAGAAATTAAATAAACTATTAAACCCACATAAACAGACTTTGCTGTCTTCAAATGGATCCTGTGGCACATGAACCATGATGAAATTGTCCTTCAAAAATATTCTTAAATATATTGTTTATATTCTTAAGTGCTTGAGTCTTCAGTCTTCAACACTTGCTTCTATGTATAGGAGTTACATCAGTATTTGAGCTCCTGGACTGTAACGCATTTTCATCAAGTCAGACTGTAGATAACTAGTGTTCTTTTAAACAAAATAAAAGAAGCATTTAATGGATTGTCTCTTGATTAGCACAGTTTTCAGTGTGTTTATTTTAAAATAGCGTAACTGTTTATTATGAATATTGTTTTAAAAGAAACCACTTACCATTGCCTAAGGTTATTACTGTTTAGTTTTACTTTTAAGTCACCCAATTTATTTTCTTGCACTGCTTGAATGGAGAACTCATAATGGTCAATTATGCATGTTCCTCTGACTGTATGCGTTTCTGCACAGGTTTGCTAGTGTGCTATTTTCCAGTGCGTTTGCAAGAAAAAAGACTAACATTTCCACAATCCATAATTAAACTCCCATATGCAAAAAGGCTTAAAGAAGACAAAATTACAGAGGGAATGTACTCTTTGTCAGTGATAATTACTCTTTCAGTGAAAAAGAGCAGGACCAGTATGAAATTTCATTAACTTATGCCAAAACTATCACATAATTACAAAGAAAATTAATTTGTATGTCATGTTCAGTAGGTACTAAATTGCATAAAATACACCCACATCAATGAGTGAATTAAGGATGCTTTTCTGTTGTAGGCCAAGGGTAAGGAAAGACAATGGCTGAGACACCAAGCTGTTGGGGAGCTGGATGATGCCAAAATCATTGATGGGCTGACAGGAGAAAAAGCCATTTATAAACGACGGGGAGAACTTGAGCCACAAGTAAGTATCCAACAAGTAGCGGAGGGAGACAGGGAAGAGGATAACAGGTTTGCTGATTTCTTAGTGGGTGTATGTTATATATGTTTAGAGTTTCCATGAGTTATATATAGAGAGATGAGAAACTCAAAGGTACCATCTCTGGCTTGGGAAATCCCTGAGACAGAGATGACTGCAAGATGGAGGATTTGTTTCTCCTTTTCTTATAGTCTTTCATACATATTTGTTGTGGGCCACCCTCAGAAAGAGGATGCTGCTGTAGGCAGTCCTTTGTTTTGATCCAGTACAACAGTTTCTATGTTCTTATTTTGTATTTTGATGAACTGAAGATGATTAGCAGAAAACATTTTCCTTGTTTGTCTAAAAAAAAGGAGATTTTCTCACTAACTTAATTGAATTTAATTTTCACTACGACACCCTGGGAAGTTTAAAAAAATTGATGATCTTTACAAATGTCCTCTCCTTAGTCTGTGATATGCCAAGAATTTCAGCTTTCACAGATATTTGGATTTTCAAAAATAAATACAGTAATGAGAAAAAAGTGGAAGTAAAAGCCATTAAGATACAATAAAATTGACTGTCCTGTGGTCCATTTCAGCCATTCCTCAGGAGCAGTATGGTTAGCCCTATGTAAGTCAGTAACCAAGAAACTAGTTGATTCAGACCAACAAAATCCGTCCAGAACTAGTGGGCTAGTTCATATACGTTAACAATAATATTTAAGGACAGATTGTTATTTTTAATTACATTAAGAATTTTTCTAAAATAAATGAGCGCAACATCTTTTTGCACAGCAGCTATGCACGTTAGATGAATCTCTGGTTTTAATTTTTAGGGTACTTGGTCTTGACATCTGTTGCTTTGAAGAGCTGATAGAGCTTGGCCGTGCCTATGTGAAAGATCAGTAAGGAAAAAGTGGTTAGATCCTCATTTCCAATTCTACCAAAAGAAAAGAATTCGAGGTTACTCAAAGTATATGTTTTAAGACTTTGGAAAATAGTTCAGTTATGAGAGAAAAGGGCCAACTTTAGATTTTGAGTTAAAAAGCAATAAAAGTAAAATTTAATGGGTCTTCTCCATCCCCCTGCTTTTGGTAGAACAGGGATGTCACACTGAAGGAGTCATTAGAAGAGGGAAATACACTAATGCTTCAGTAGTACTTGTGTGAGAGACAAATGTTTGCAACTCAGTTACAGGTAAAAGGAATATTTTTGGTATTTGCTTTTCTTGAGATTTTTTTTTGCCAGATCATCTTTAATAGCCTTATACTTGAAGCCAGACTCATCCCATTGCATATTGTAGAAAGCACCTCCCTTTAATGTACTGTGCCAAAAATTGTTAAAACAGATGGGGATTGTTTTCAAGAAAAAAATAATAGTTTCAGGATCAGAATGAAAAAAAGATGAGTAGTTAATCAAAACAAGATTTCAAACATTTCTAGAATGATATTAACCTCAGCAGACAAGTTTTTACAGCCTTACAAGGGTCCTGTTAGTGCCGTAAGCCAAGAGAAAGTATTTCCCATATGAGTCTTGGCAAAAAGAGCAAATATGAGAGTCTTTTTACTGAAATAAAATGTTAAGAATCAGAAATGTGACAGAAGAGATATTTCCTCACAAGAATGTGTGGAACTTTTCCTGGTATTTTGTTTCCAGTCATAGAAGGTGAGGAAAAACATTGAAGGTGAATTTAAAGAGTTAGAAAAACAGTAAAAATGCTTTTGTTCTTTTTTTTTTTTTTTAATAATCTGCCTTTGCTGGATGAAGGCTTCTTGCTTTGCAAAGAGTGTTAAGTTCTCTTTCTAAAAAGTTTTATCCTTACTGATGCTTAGCTTTCCCATATATATAGTTTCTTTTTTTTTTTCCTGCTGTTTCCCTGTTAGCCTGGGAGCCCCCAGCAGAAACCTAAACGCCTGCGTCTGGTGGTGGATGTTTCTGGTAGCATGTACCGCTTTAATGGAGTGGATGGACGACTGGAGCGCTCCATGGAGGCTGTCTGCATGGTCATGGAAGCTTTTGAGAATTATGAGCACAAGTTCAAGGTAATTATAACTGGGCTAGAAGTTCTGTGGTTAATGGACAGACAGTGTAGAGCGGTGGAAAAAGTGTTTCAGCAATCAGTCCAGCCAAAGAACATTATTTATTCCTGCGAGGAAATAAAGGCTTTAATCTGTTGCTAGCAACCTGAAAAATAATATTAGTGAATGGGTAAGAAACATTGCCCATTTCAGTAGCGGAGAATTCAATTTAAGACCAGGTGTGAAATATGCTGCCTTTTTTATGCATTTACTATAGATGCATTTATTTATTTATTACACAGAATCACAGAATCGCTGAGGTTGGAAGGGACCTCTGGAGATCATCTAGTCCAACCCCCCTGCTCAAGCAGGGTCACCTAGAGCACATTGCACAGGATTGCATCCAGGCGGGTTTTGAATATCTCCAGAGAAGGAGACTCCACCACCTCTCGGGGCAACCTGTTCCAGTGCTCTGTCACCCTCACAATGAAAAAGTTTTTCCTCATGTTCAGACAGAACTTCCTGTGTTTCAGTTTGTGCCCGTTGCCTCGTGTCCTGTCGCTGGGCACCACTGAAAAGAGTCTGGCCCCATCCTCTTGACACCCTCCCTTCAGATACTTGTACACATTAATAAGATCTCCTCTCAGCCTTCTCTTCTCCAGGCTGAACAGACCCAGCTCTCTCAGTCTTTCCTCATAAGAGAGATGCTCCAGTCCCCTAATCATCTTTGTAGCCCTATGCTGGACTCACTTCAGTAGTGCCACTTCCCTCTTGTACTGGGGAGCCCAGAACTGGACGCAGTACTCCAGATGTGGCCTCAGCAGGGCTGAGTAGAGGGGGAGAATCACCTCCCTCGACCTGCTGGCAACACTCTTCCTGATGCAGCCCAGGATACCATTGGCCTTCTTGGCCACAAGGCCACATTGCTGACTCATGGTCAACTTGGTGTCCACCAGCACTCCCAGGTCCTTCTCCACAGAGCTGCTTTCCAGCAGGTCAGCCCCCAACCTGTCCTGGTGCATGGGGTTATTCCTCCCCAGGTGCAGGACTCTGCACTTGCCTTTGTTGAACTTCCTGAGGTTCCTCTCCACCCACCTCTCCAGCCTGTCAAGGTCTCTCTGAATGGCAGCACAGCCCTCTGGTGTATCAGCCACTCCTCCCAGTTTTGGATCATCAGCAAACTTGCTGAGGGTGCACTCTGTCCCTTCATCCAGGTCACTGATGAAGAAGTTGAACAAGACTGGACCCAGGACTGAACCCTGGGGGACATCGCTAGCTACAGGCCTCCAACTAGACTCTGCGCCACTGATCACAACTCTCTGAGCTCTGCCATTCAGTCAGTTCTCAGTCCACCTCATTGTCCACTCATCTAGCCTACACTTCCTGAGCTTACCTATGAGGATGTTATGGGAGACAGTGTCAAAAGCCTTCCTGAAGCCAAGGTAGACAACATCCACTGCTCTCCCCTCATCTACCCAGCCAGTCGTTCCATCATAGAAGGCTATCAGATTGGTTAAGCATGATTTCCCCTTGGTGAAGCCATGCTGACTACTCCTGATCACCTTCTTGTCCTCCACATGCTTGGAGATGGCCTCCAGGATGAGCTGCTCCATCACCTTTCCAGGGATGGAGGTGAGGCTGACTGGCCTGTAGTTCCCTGGGTCCTCCTTCTCGCCCTTTTTGAAGACTGGGGTGACATTAGCTTTCTTCCAGTCTTCAGGCACCTCTCCTGTTCCCCATGACCTTTCAAAGATGATGGAGAGTGGCTTAGCAATGACATCCGCCAGCTCCCTCAGCACTCGTGGGTGCATCCCATCAGGGCCCATGGATTTGTGGGTGTCAAGTTTGCTTAAATGATCTCTAACCCACTCCTCCTCCACCAAGGGAAAGTCTTCCTTTCTCCAGACTTTCTCTCTTGCCTCCAGGGTCTGGGGTTCCTGAGGGCTGGCCTGAGCAGTAAAGACTGAAGCAAAGAAGGCATTCAGTAACTCTGCTTTCTCTGCATCCTTCGTCACCAGSGCACCCACCCCATTCAGCAAAGGGCCCACATTTTCCCTAGTCTTCCTTTTGCTACTGATGTATTTGAAGAAGCCCTTCTTGTTTTCCTTGACATCTCTTGCCAGATTTAATTCCAAACGGGCCTTAGCCTTCCTCGTCACATCCCTGCATACTCTGACAACGCTCCTATATTCCTCCCAAGTGGCCTGTCCCCCTTTCCACTTTCTGTATACTTCCTTCTTCTGGTTGAGTTTTGCCAGGAGCTCCTTGCTCATCCACGCAGTTCTCCTGCCTCCTTTGCTTGACTTCCTACTCATAGGGATGCATCGCTCTTGAGCCTGGAGGAGGTGATGTTTGAATATGAACCAGCTCTCTCAGACCCCCTTCCTTCTAGTGCCCTAACTCATGGGATCCTCCATCCCCCTCACTGGCAGGATTGAGGAGAAGATGACCTGGGCTCCCAAACCCTTGACCACCATCCCCAGAGCTCTGAAATCCTGCTTGATGGTCTCCAGTTTGCCCTTGGTGTCATTAGCACCCACATGCAAGAGCAGCAGTGGGTAATAGTCCGAAGCATGGACGAGCCTTGGCAGTCTTTCCATGACATCTCTCATACAAGCCCCTGACAGGCCACAAACCTCTCTAGGCATGAGGTCAGGTCGGCAGATAGGTGCCTCTGTCCCCTGCAGCAGGGAGTCCCCCACAACAATCACCCGCCGCTTCTTCCGGGTGTTCCGGCAAGGCACAGGGTCTGTTGTCCCAGGTACTTCCCTTGCAGCCATGCCCATCTCCTCCTCATCCTGGAGGGCACTAAACCTGTTCTTCAGCTGCAAGTTATTGAGCAGAAACACTTAAGCCTACAGAACATAGGTATATATGTGCTTGGGGACATGCAAGAATGCTGTTTTTCCATGCCCCCAAGTACAGACAGGAGTACTTTGTGATGGAAAAAGACCCCACTCCTTTGTTGGTTATTCATGATCTCTTCCAGGTATCTGAAAACAAAATTGTCTGTTTTCTCTTCTGAAAGATGTTAGGTCCCAAACATTATTTAATGGTAGCCTGTAAAGGAAATATAAATAAAATTTATGCCTTTCTTTGTCTCCATAAGCCTAAACAAGGCCCAGGGCAGGTTTCTTTAACCTTCAAGATGAGAAGAATGGCCAGTCTGGAGTTAATTCTTGACAAACTCAGTGTTTAATGGAAGAATAAAGATGTCAGATGTCTTTATTGAAGAGATTTTCGAATGCAAAACTTAAAATACATCTGAACCAAATGTAAAATCTTCTAAACAAAATGAATAGAAAGCTTATTTCAGATCCATTCAGTCAGGTCTTCTTCATATTGTTCCTCTGATAACATAATCGTACAGGTTTCTATTCTTCCATAGAAGATTGTCTCCTGGACAAAACCAAGCCATTTGAGACATGCTTTTAGAATGTCTTCTACAAAGCCAAACATTCAGACTTTCATTTGTCAGAGAAAAAAGGAGACACGTACTGTGTTTTCAGCCTGCTTTCCTAAGAAAACAAGGGTGATGCTACTATACTGCCTGTCAATCATGTTTCCCCCACCCTTAAGCTTTGGAGCATATTTTCCCATTTCAAACAAATTTGAAACAGTTCTTGAGTTCCCAAAGATATTAAGTTCCTACAAATGTCATCAAAATATGTCAGATAGGAAAGAGGCTCTATTTGTATTCCCATTAGAGAAAAATGCTGCACCATAAGCTTAGACCTCAGCCCAGAGAATCTGTGTGGGAGCTCAGCTGTAATTAACAAAATCATGGGAAATGAGGGGTTTATTGGTTCAGCTGCTTATGTGTCTCCTGTTCACTGATAATAGAAAAGTTAATGACAAATATTTAACAGGGGTAGTGTAATTATACAGCACAATCTGCTGTAGCTTGGTAAATTGGGCTTATCTGAACAACATGCGTATTAGTATTGCCACATGTAAGGTCATCCACAAAGGAATAAGTAATAGAAGTAATGGACACATGGATAAATATGATACGTTCAGGTATAGTCAACGTGGCTTTTGTTAAGGAAAGTAATGTATTTTGAAAGAGTCAATATACATGTGACAAGGAAGGTTTGTTGATAGAGTCTCTTTGGATTTCCAGAAACATATGACAAAGTCTCTTACCAATGACTCATAAAGAAATGAAGGTACTTTAGGGGCTTAAAATATAGAAAACAGGCAATTATAAGTGGCGATTTTTCAGAATGAGGGAGTGAAGGGAGGTCATTGGTGGAACTGCATTGGGATTTGTGCTGGGGCCAGTGTTGCTGTGTATATACATAAGTGATCTGGAAAAGGGGGTGGATAGTGAACTGACAAAAGTTGCTACCCGAATGAAGTTATTCAGGAAAACAAAAAGGAAAAATCCAACTGTGAAAAGTTACAGAAAGACCTTGCAATAAAGAATGGCTGAGAAATAAAATGGCAGGTTGTGTTTGGTGCTATTAAATGTAAAGCGCTGCAGATGGAAGAAAACCATTCTGATTTTAAATACGCGATCATAAACTCTCAGCTATATATTAGTGCTCAGCAAAGAAATCTTGTAATTATGGTGTATGGTTCTTTGAACGCTCAGTGCCCACCAGCTGTCAAAAAGGCTAATTAAATGTTAGAAATTATTAGCAAAAGAACAGAGAACAAAGCAGAATGCCACTATAAAAATCCATAGTGCATTCACATCAGGGATAATGTATGCAGCTGTGGTGGTCCCCCATCTTACAGAAATTATTGTAGAGCTGAAAAACCTAGAAGTAAGAGTGACAAAGATTATAGAGGGTATGGACATGTTCCCGTACAAGAAATGGCTAAAAAGGCAAGAACTCCTCAGTCTGGAGGAGAGAAAACTCAAAGAGCTGATAAAATCATGACTAAAATGAGAAAGGTGAACAGGGAACAGTTGTTTGCTCTCTTCTAATACAGCTGTTCTTCGGTTGTTAAGAACAATAGATTATTCTGCTCTTAATTTAGAGACATTGTCTTACAAGATGAACACTGAAAGAGATGCAGTGCATTGGTAGATAACCAGCTGTCTTTGTTTCCAGCTGAGAGCCCAAACATGACCCTCAGGTGCATGGTCAAGGAATAACATGTAGGAGTAGACAAAACAGACAGCTCTGTGTGCAGAATGAGTGAGATAACTAAGGACTGTGTTCAGTTCTGGGTTCTGACTTGGAAAAGGATGATGTGTAGTTGTAAACCATCCAGAGAAGAGTTAGAAGATACTAGTCTGAAAATGTCCCCTTGCAAATGGAAATTGTTTTTTGTTTTTTCCAAGAGAAGGTTAAGTCTTCCTCACAATTTATAAGGACCAATGTGAGGAAAAGATTTCTCTTGTAAGTCACTGCATATTCTTATACTTTATTTTTTGGCTAAATTAGACAAATGCAAACTACAAATATTTTTTTAATTTTAACTGACGGTAGTGACGTATTATATAACTTCTGAAGAAACACAGTGGATACTCTGTCATTTAAGGTCAGTAGGGAAAGAGAAAGTGTCTTTCTAAAAGTCTGTGACTCAAACTGAAATTAAGAGCAATTTCCAAGGTCAGCTTTTATGCAGCTTTTTTATATGCCTATTGCAGATTACTATATCTTGTTTAGAAATTCTTGCTATTGGCTAGGGTTTTGCCCCGCATATAGATGAAACCCTTCATTTGGCCATGTAAATAGCTGAAAAGGCAGTTATAACATTGAATATGCTGTCTAACAACCACTTACAAGTTATAATAACACTTGCACAAAAACCATGTGCAGTTATTAGATGTGAAAATTGCCACTCTTGGATGATAATAAGACAGGAGTAGTAATATTATCCTTACAATCTGCATGAGTCAAGAGAGCTGGAAGGCTAATTTTATGCTTAAAATAACAGTGGTGGGGAAGATTTTGGAAATTTTAGTGACATACCAAGGAGAAAAAGTCAGCTTCTACATCTGTTCAACTTCAGTTGGCCTTTAGAGCAACTCTCCTCCATATAAGCGCTCCTTCCACTGGATAGAGGACCTCTGGGGGCCGGTAACGGCCCCTTGATTCAAGGCTGGCCAGATCCAGTGTGAGCTGTGTCAACTTCAGAGTTACTTTTGCTGAAGGGAAGAAAGATATTTTTCCATCTCCATATCTCGCTCTGCTGCCTCAATGGGATTTGGTTCACTCAAAGCATAATATCTACAAGAGTATTATAAGCCTCCCCAGAGATGACTAGGACAGCAGACAAGATGTGGCCTTATACTTCACTGGCCATGGAAATTGTCCCCCAAATGAGCACTGACAGCCCTTGACACAGTGGCTGCTTTCAGAGCTCATTGCTTCGGTGTTGTCCCTAATAGGGAGGACGGAGAGGGGACATAGTGAAGACAGACATGTGAGAGATTAGATGATTTGCTACATCCTAAGGATCTGGTGTGGCAACTGCTACACCTGCATGAATGTGACCAATAACCGGAACAAATGCTATTTTCTCAGTTTCTAATGCATGTAATCAGGTCTTTAAAGAATAAGAGCAACAGTGATTGTTTTAAAATATCAGTGACTCCAGTCTGTAAAACGCTGATGCTTTGCAAGGTGCTGCTAATTTTTCTCAGGACAAAACTGAAGTTTTGGTCTGTAAAATAACAAACCCTTCTCATGTCTAAAGTAAGGAGCAATTTGAAAAAGTGAAAGCAACTCACAACTGTGTTGTGTTCAATGAGGAATCTACAGTTTATCATTTACTCTTTTCTTTCTCTTCCTGATCCTCTTCTTGGCTTCCAAGAGTGGTTCTATAGAGTAGACATTTTTGGCCTTCAGATATGCTTGCTGTTACCTGCTTCTGTTGTAGCCTCACCTGCAAAGGTCAGGGCAGCATTTGTTGCCAGCTTAAGGGGTTTCTTGTATAACATGTATGGAAACTGAGGAACCATCAGGATTGTTGAGCAAAACATTCAAAGGGGATTACATAGCAACGTTCCCTTCCCCTGCTATCTAAGAGCAGTGCAGACTTTGAAAACCAATTCTTGGCCTTTGCTCAAGATTACTTTTCTGCTCATGTTTGGTTTCATTCTCTGCTAAAAAAGGTTGTGAGTGAATCAGGTGGGTTTTTTGCTTGGTTGTTGGTTTTGTCTTACCAGCTGAGCTCTCCTCATATATGGTACCCTTTGGTGTCATTGACAATACAGATTGATTTGTCTTTATAGTATTGAATGAAGGTGAGTCATACTTCTTTCCTGGGCTTCTTGTACAGAAGTAAAAGCTAGATATTGACTATGTGGCTGTTCATAGAAGGTTAGAAGAGTGCCAGGAGGTATTTGTCAGCTTTTTATGCTTGTGTAGCACAACCTGCCTGTTTCCATTTCCCATAACGGCAGCCAGTGAATCATTCCTTGTCAAGGGGGAAATGGGAGGCTCATCCCACAGCCAGGAAATTTGTTTAAATTAACAACCATCTTTCAAAGTCCTCCTCTGATGTCATCTCTTCCACACTTCCTCTAAAGTGCTTTATTAAAGAGAAGAGTGGGAGTGAGCGAAACATGGGAAGCCACATTCTCAGTCTCATCCTAATAATGGAGTTAAATACATTCCTACAGATGCATCTGTCCCCTTTAAGTGTGCAGATGCACAAGTTACAGATATAAGTTATAATAAGCAAGTTATTTTGCAGAATTCAAGTTCTTATATCTTTTGTAGATCTCATTTTACATGTCAATTATTTAAAAATGTACAGAATGGCAGTTCATTCTCTGGTTTATCTGAAGTAGTATTGTGCCTGTCACACAAAGCTGTATGGTTTTGTATCATCCCTAATTACTGACAATTGCACACATGATGCCAGATTTAGGAGGCTGTCCAGTAAATTATATAATAGTGAATTTATGAAGTCTTTAAAAATTTTTAAGTGGTTCAGTAAATGGCATATTATAGAACTGACAGGAAAGGCCCAAATTTTATTTATTGCAATATTAAAGGGATATTGCAGATTTTATATGCCAATTTCAGCATTCCCCATATAGAGAATTTACTGTGGAGGCACTACTGTTAATTCAGGAAAAGAACAAATGTTTCACATGGTTGGCAGAATAGTTTCTTTTAAATAATAAACAAAAGGCTTGACATAAATACCAAAAAAAAAAATTAATGTTCAGTGTTGTCCAAAGAAGAGATGAATTTCTAAAGATCTCACCCTCCAGCAGAGGCYTGTCCAACTCACACTGGCTTTAACATTCAGCATGCATCTTCTTTCAGCTTTTTTAAATGCCTTGAGAAATTAAACCTTTCAGTGTGGTAGCAGCAGAAGACAAAGTCTTCCATTTTACCCATTTCAGGCAGTGGCAATCATCCATTCAGCAAAAAATATAACAGTGGAATGGGATTTGTTTTAACCTGTAAGGAAAGAAGGCAACAAAATGAGACTATTTAGAGAGACGTGTTTACCTATTGTGTACTCAAAGCTTTAAATAGAGTATTTCTTTTCTCAGTGTACCTGAGGCTATTAGAAAAAGAGCCACTGTGCACCACAATAATATATTAATTCAATTAAGTCTGCACTGTGGCAAACAAATATTTTGCTCCTGGATTTGTCCTGAGAGCTGTGTTTTATGAAACAAACAAAATAAAAATTGGTTCCAAGCAAGATCTTATCACAGCTCCTCTCTCACTTTTAACTCCGTCCTTCTGCTGTGGAATTTTTAAGAAAAAGGCACTGGAGCGCTACTCTTTGGGGGTCCTTTTTCTGTGCGTCTCTTGAGCTGTGTTCTGCTTCTGTGGTTAGTGCAAAGGAAAGAACCTCCAGTTTTGACAAAGCATTTATAGGCCTGCATGTGTTGGGGTTCCCAGTTGGGCATGGCTATGAAATGGAGCTGTCTGCACCTTTTCTTTGAAGTGAGCACAGCAAGATACCTTTGAATCACTAAGGGTTCATTTTATTAGAACACAAATTAGAAGGAGGTAATATTTTGTTTAAAGAAAACCTGGGTGAGACGGATTTAAATACAAGGTCTTAAAATATGTCTCCTTCTTTACCCATGCAGAGTGGAGTTCTTCCCTCCAGTTTTACTCTGTCCCTTACCCTGTTTTCCTGGGTTGCACTAAACCCCACACGTTCCCCTCTGCAACAGCTCCTGCTTTCTGTCACCTCTAAAGCTTGGCTGTGGGTCTGGGTCTGCTCCCTTCTCCCCCAGGCTGCAGTCCCATGGCAGCTTAAGTCAATCCAAGTCAGTGCTACTGTGTTCCTGTCCCCTCCTTTGCTCCACCGTGTGTACACCTCTGACCTAGCAGTTTGGGGAGGTAGGCTTCCTGAAAGCAATCTCACACTGATTAGCTTTTGACCACTTCTGGTGTCTGACTTGACTTCCAGGGGATGAGAGGAGCACAAGGACCAGCACAAGGGAGGGCTGCGGATCGCAGCGCTTCCCATCGGCGGTGTGTGCTCTCGGGCAAGGCAGGATCTCTCCCTGCTTTTGGGGAGGCTCCATTTGACCCAGGATGCAGCAGCCAGGACGAAGCAAACAGCCACTTCCTCCCTGCTGCCTGTCCACGCTTTTTTAACAAATCACAAATAGCACAGTAAACTGTGGGCAAAGAAACAAGAAAACAGGTAACATCTGTTAGATGCATATACACACACACATATACACATGGGCACACACAGAAAATAATAAACAGCTAGCTGAGGATGGAGCAGAGAGGACATGGTGTTCCCAGGTGAACAGTTTACATGCCTGCAATAGTTTGCTCAGATAATTTCAGGCTCTCCTTGCTCATACCCGGGCTGTCCGTTCCTGCCTTGAGCAGGAATGTGGAGGGTGCCGAACTGCAGGGTGCATCTGGGATGTCTGGAGCCCTTCTCTTTGCATGAATTGGCAAACTGAGTTTAAACCCAGCCTTTTTGAGGTGAAGGTTTGTCTGTTATTTTTGTGTGCCAAGAAGCAAAATGGTATTCCCAAATAGCAAAGTAGGGAGTGTTCCCCTGAACTCAATATGATAGGGCCTATATCACAGCACCCAGTGAGGGAGGTCTGTGAAATCCTAGGAGGGAGCCCGTTATGAAGGACTTGTACTTCTTTTTACATAGGAGAATGATGTCATTGAGCTTTACATAGTTAGGTAATTGATTTAAAAGTGGTACCAAATACAAAACTGCTCAGAAAATAGTGTGTGGAATTTTGGATTTAAGAGTCTACCCTAAAGATCGCATAACATTTCTGACATTACATAAGAACTAGACTAGCGCTGCATATTTTCTGCTCCATTTAACCACCTCTTTATTTAGTTCCTCTGATTTGAATAATCTCTAGTTTTTGAAGCAATACACACACACTCTTTTTCTGCGTTTCGTGTTCTGCTTTTGTTCCTGTACTAATTCCAAAGTATGTTGAATGTAACCTCAGCATTATTTTCAAAATCCATGTATTTTAATTTCCCACTTTATCTTGGAAAGCTAACAGTTTTAGGAAGACATAAGTAACAGGTAAATATTTATCAGGAAAGAGGGAGTCTGAAGAAGTTATTGGTGAGGAAAGGCTCTACTTTCAGAAGAAATAGGTTTTTACGAGAAATTGTGTGGCAGGCAGGCAGCTTTACATGATGCCGAGTAGCAAATACAAGAAATGGAAGAGCTGAGAGGAACAGGAATTAGAAAAGCCAACAGAGCAGAATGAAATAGGAGTACATGGGGACTAGACTATATGAAGATTTCCTAGGGGAGGGAAGTCTGGATTTTGTGAGGCTGTCACAAAATAGTCTGACCCTGGGTGAAATAATCTATAGTATGTGGCACATTTACTGTTTTGCAGAGAGAGGTGTCATCTTTAAAAATGTTGTTCCAGCTGCTATAGCTTTCTTTTACTGGCTTTCTTGATTTATTTTTAAGTAAGTTAGGGCTATGGAAACCAACAAAAAGTGCTTTGTTGATAAAGAGTGTCATTTATCCAATCTCCAGTACCTGACTTGTACCAAGTTGTCTTCCATAGGACGGACAAGCTAGAAGGGCTTTGAGAACAGGACCCACCTTTTACCAAATGATTATGGGCCAACTAAGGACAAGGAACCTGGCAGGCACCTCTAGGCATTAATTGAATAAAAGATAACAGAAGGGCAAAATGTTGGATAAGGGCTCTCTTGTCAACTAAATGCATCTCTGTGCCAGCTAGTCTGGGTGAAATTCAGGCATGTTCATGCACATTCCCAGGGGCAGATCTTTTCTAGCTGCAGTACACCGGGGAATTGCCAACTCAGGACCCTCCAGGCTTAGGATCTGTGCTCTGTGCTCTGTTTCTTGGTGAGGAGAGCCCTTAAATCCACTTTTGTCCTGTTCAAATTGTCCCTGGGGTGATTGTTACATCCACAGCACAAAGAGCAGGCCAGGACTTTGCCATAACTCAGCTTGTCTTCTTTTTCACGTAATGATGATAAAAATCTCACATAAACAAAAGCCTTCAAAATACTGTGTTATTTGTTCAAAAGGATATTTGAACCAGTAAAACTCTACGTGTGATTTTTGCAGCATCTTTCACAAGAAAGTGATATGAACACTGTCTCCTTTAAAAATGTACAGAGACTCTTGGAATTCACTTCTCTGCATACTTTTAGCAATGATTTTGATCTATTATGCACAAAAGTAAGGAGTACAGCTTTTAAAAAGGCTTCTAATACTTTTTTTGTCAGAGCAGAATGAGGTTACAAAAACAATTCATCAAACACTGGAGCTACTCTTGAACAATCCACTTTTTGTTTTCCAGACTGGAGAGAAAGTAAATTGCTACTTTAAAAAAATGAGTGGGCAATGTGAAAGGGCAAGGTCTTGATCCTGTGCATCATCACTCTGCAATTGGTGGGATGAGGTGAAAAACAGACCACAGAAATGAGTAACCGTTCTTTAATTTCATTATTTTAGCAATTTCTCTCTACCACATTTTCATGTCAGTGAGAAATTGCAAGTAGTTCCTTTAAGCAGCTCATAAGCAGTGAGTAGTATTTTTTTTTGTTGAAAGCAAATTGCTTTTGATCTATCTTGTGTCATTCTGACCCAAGGGTTGTTCATGATTAACAAATGACTGATTAAGTTTCTTTCTTGCAGTATGATATTGTGGGACATTCAGGAGATGGCTTCAACATCGCCCTGGTTGGGAGTGACAAAGTTCCCAAGAACAATAAGCAAAGATTAGAGATTCTTAAGGTAAATCCTACTGATAAGTAATGCCGAATAATTAAGGATTCGTGACTTCAAAGATAAAATTGTATGTAGGTCACAGAATGCAGGGCATAAAGAAAGAAAAGCTGATAGAAAGACAAGGAAGCAAAATCTGTGCGTTTGTGTAAGGCTGAATTAGAACCTTTCAGAGACGTTGGTATAAATCAGACTGTGCCAAAATAAGAGGCTAGACATACCTTTTCTGGACTGTTGTCATAAATGCCTCATTTTAACCACCTGTCAATGTATATAGGAAGTTCCAAACATTATGCAGTGATATACATTCCACCTAAATCATATGGTGATATTATTAGTGTGTAAGTGACTAATTTAAACTGCAGAATGATCCCAGATCATCGCTTTTGCATGGTATCTTGAAGAAGTAGGATGTTACAGTAGGAAAGTGTGTGAATGCTAGGTTTAAAGCACGTTAAATCCCAGTTGCAAAGTAGTGAGTGTCTTCCTCAAGATTTTACTTCAACAGGATGCATAAAATGTGAATATACTGTAGGATTTACCTGGATGGCATCTTGGTACATTAGTTAGAACTTTATATTTATATTTATATTTAAGCTTCCTTCAAGGAATATCTTTAAAAGATTCTCAGTTAGATTAGATTAGATTAGATTCGATTCGATTCGATTCGATTTGATTAGAACAGGATTCTCTAATGTCTAAAATTCTTCACCATCTGTGTAGAAAAGAGCTTCATCAATGCAAACAGTGTATTTCTCCTTTTCTCTTTAATACTGTTTCATAAAAGCTCAAGCAAAATGTTTCAGCATTTTTAAAACCTGTTGCCACTGTCAGGAGTCCAGTATTTGGTAATAACTGTGACACTAATAGGATGTAGAAATCCAGTACAAATGATAAACAGGTGGAAGCTGGTCACAGTATTAGGAAACTAAGCCCTGTTTTCTTCCTCAAATACATAGGAATGTAGCTATTCAAACTGCAGCTGATCAAAGTATTTTACCTTCCTTAGGGTCTAGTGTAATTCTGCTTGTGTGTGGGTTTTGTTTGACCCACTGTGTTTTAAGAAGTGATAACTATCTTAAAATATGACAGGTTGTGTATAAAAAGCTACATGTTCTGTAGTATCTGGAGCACTGTCCACATTTCAAAAGATGCTTCCCTTAGCATAGCATGAATGCATATTTGCTCCCCCTTGTGCCAGCTGAAATGAATGTTTATTCAGAAAGTCATCTTGTCTGTTTCCTTTTGGCTTATGTTGTGCACACAGATCATGCATGCCCACTCTCAGTTCTGCATGAGTGGAGACCACACCTTGGAAGGGACAGAGCACGCCATTCGGGATATCGCCAAGGAAGATGCTGATGAATACTTTGTTATCATCTTGAGTGATGCGAATCTTGAGCGATATGGTATTCTACCATCAAGGTTTGCCCAGGCCTTGACCACCAATTCTCAAGTCAATGCTTTTGCCATATTCATAGGATCCTTAGGAGACCAGGCAGATAGGTAAATATATTTGTTAATCCCTCATATAACTTCATTTGTTTCCATTCATCATGAATCTAAACTCTGCTTTTAATTAATTACAGTGAAGCTAGGCACAGTTACCCCCTGCTGATGTTCTGCACTAAGGTTTTGATCTACTAAAGAGGAGCTATAGCTTTTACTTGTGTCGGGGAGGGCATTGGTTCGTGAACCCTTGCGGACATCCCTTGTGGAAAGTTGGATCAGAGTGTTCTTAGCGTCTAAAGGGAGCACTTGGATCCATTCTCTCACTGCAAAGTGTGCACTACTCACGTATCTAATATCACTACAGAATCACAGCTGAGATGTGGTGCCTTTGGCCTTTCCCAATATAAGGTTTAAGTGTGTGTGAATAGCCTAAGGGAAAAGAAAGCAAATTGAAACAAGAGAAGGCTGGAGTTTAATGGCCTCTAAAACTGTTAAAAATCTGACTCAGATGCTACCCTTGCGTTAGGACTCAGATATCTAAATTCTTTGGAGAGTTGGAGCCTATTTTTAGTGCTAGTCCATAATTTTACTTTAAATTGTTTAGGCACAGGGGAAGATAAGGAAATTCTGTCCCAAGTGACATTCCACATCTGCCAACGACCAGTACATGCAACAGAAAGCTGTTATAGCGGCAACTGTTAACAGAGCCTTTTCTGCTTCTGTTCAAGTCTTTGACTAGAGCAGGATAAGTCAAAGCCCAAAGGGAACTGGCCCTCAATATGCAGTTTTAATCAGAAACGGTTTGAAAGATGCAGCTGCAGAGCAAACGTTAGTCGTATCTGCAGGTCCGTACATCAGAGCTGCATTATGCAGTAAAAAAGAATCCATTTTGAAAGACTATAATTATAGAATGTCCTTTTACTTCTGCTAGGAGGGGAAAAAAAAACATTGGCCGTATCCTGCTGTGTAAGAAGAGATCGTATAATTGCCTAGTTCACTGGGTATGGAAAACGCACACAATGCTGTCACTGAAATGCATTTCTATGTATGTGTAAGTGCAGCATTAGACAAAGCCTTCCTGTAACTGGTGTGGGGGAAAGAGAAGGGAATTCTTTGTAGCAGCTTTTTAAAAACTCACTTTAAAAGTGAGACTTAAATTACTGTTGGAAAAATGTTGTGAAGTACAAAATAAAACTTGTTTAAAAAGCAGAGAAAAAATAAACTCCAAGCCTGCTGACTGGACATGAGAGAGGTGGATTTTGTAAAGTACATCTTGTATGGTTTTTTTTAGGGGGCATAAGCTGTGAATAAAAATGTGTCAGGCTAATATTTGTAGAAAAATATCTTTCCATCTAATCTGCTGTGATCTAGAAGAGGAAATACAAAGAGCACATTTAGACTCACTGGACATTTTGAAATGAAAGAGTTACGGGTTCAATCAAAACATGCTATTATGTTTGGAGTAAGTAAATATCTTCATTTTCAGAGAAAATTTTCAGCTGCCCTTGGAAAATCAGTGGTGTCAGTACCTTGTTGGGTCACTGGTACCTTCATCAAAGCCAGATTTTTTACATGTCTGAAATAAGACCTGAATAAAAATCTCTTTTAAAAACACTTGGATTGTCTTGCTGAAAAGACCTCTGTGACATAAGTGCTTTCAGTGTTTCCTCCCACTGCTGCTTTCCCAAGCCTTTAATTGCACAGTGAGACGGYGACGTGAATGGCATGTATTGGCAAGGTATTCAAAAGTAAAAGCATCTTTTCTTAAGGAGCTCTGGCTTGCTGTAGGGAACATAATTTGAAATGGTAATTCTTTCTTGTCCCTCATTCTGCTCTTTAGGCTGCAGAGGACGCTACCAGCAGGCCGCTCTTTTATTGCCATGGATACCAAGCAGATCCCCCAGATCTTGCAGCAGATCTTTACATCTACCATGCTGTCAAGTGCCTAGTCATCGCTGATGCTGTGACGTGTGTATTCAAAGAAGAAATCCACTCCTGCCACAGATGTGAACCCTAAAGCTGAGGATAAACACCGTTATTAATGAAGTACCTGCTGTTCTTTAATCAGAAAGCCAACTCAAATCTGCACGGTAGCTGTGCTGTAAGATTTCACCGCAGACCTCTCAACTGACTTAAAATGGGTTCAAAGAATTGCAGGGGGGCTGAGGTGAAACTCAGGACGGCTGCAGAATGAATGTTTTTCCAGAGGGACAAATAAATAAAGGACTGTTTGCGATCATTAGTCTGGCTGATGTATTGCCAGCACTATACTATCATCTCGCTCTGTTTTATTAATAGCATCTCTTGGTCCTCTGGGGTTAGGTAATGTTATACAAGACGGAGCCAGCTCAACTATTTCAGTGTTTTCTGTGCACAGGTCTGGATAGTTAATTCCCTCTGTAATTCTGAACAGGACTGCTCTGGTCAAAGAGGAAACCCTGCCTTCCTGCGTGAGTGCTTTCTTGTCCTGGTCGGCACCCGGACTACACCGCTGGGTGCTGGGAACAATGGAGCGGTTTGGAAACACAGACCGTCGCTGTGTGAACATCCATTATCTGATCAAGCACGGCACTCTGAGTTGTCAGATCGAGAGAAAGTGGCTGTTAAAAAGAATTAAAAAAAAAAAAAAAAGATTCTTTCAGCTCTGCCCTTGAAAAATGAAGGGAAAGGGTCAAAAGGGTCTTAAGACCCACCTGCCACCATTTCCAAGGAGTGAAGTACCGCGGCAACTGCTTTGTAAAGCAGAGGGTGACATCCCACTTCGCTGTTGCCCAGAGTCCCTGGGAGGGCCATGGCACCCCGGAGACCGGAGGTGCCTTTTAGATGGGGGAAACAAAAAAGTTACTAGCATTCTGCTAGAGCTCCCTTATACTCTTGCTTGGGTCTTTTGAATATCCATCTGGAGGGCATATCTAGGTATTCAAGGTTTTTTCTAAAGGAATTAAAAAAGAAAATGTGTTTTGATTTTAGCAAGGTATCTGTGTTGGGATATATTTCTTTAATACCCAGAATATTTATAAAGACATATTAGAATTCAGTTGGCTGGTGTTTGGTTTGTCCCTGAAGAGATATCCCTATTTATATACTACAGAATAGATATCTTGTAGTGCGTCAGGGACACAGAAATACTTGAGGAACTGAATTTATCATTTAGCTAGCTGGTGTTTCTCTGCATCACTAATACTCTCTGCTCATATTAACTAATTTCAGAGTAAATGATTAGAAGAAGATTCAAGGAAGAGTGCTCATAAAAATCAGAAAGTAGCAACTATGGTACTTCACTTCTAATATTTCTCTTAATGCTGCAGTTGCTCAAATTGCACTGTGAGCAGTCTTTTGTGAGGGGAGGAAACATATCAATTTGGTCTTGTTACATACAGCCATCAGTGGTTTAAGGGGTCCAGTTTCTAATGGCCATTCACTACGTCAGTCCTGCAGCAGCCTACCTATGTAGCCTGCTTAACTTCCACTCAAATATAAATGCTACGAGTGTCCAGCAGTTCAAAATATGAGACATCATATAATTTCCAGTTCCAAAAGATGCACTTCATTTCCAAAGGCTCTGCCTCCCTTAAACTGAGGACAGGCATTCAGAATTGTAACTTCAAAAAATCTTTACCATAGTGTCAAAAATGGCCTGCCTTTAGGAAGTGTTTGAMTTTTTGGGGCATTAGTATTCTTGTTAGTACGCAGTCTTTTTGGAAACAGCTGTAGGCTGTGACATCATGTAACAGTAAGTCTTGCCAAATATTGTGAAATAATTGTTCAGACTGAACCGCAGAGATAACCCAAACTCAGAGCAGGCGTCGCTTTGATTGTCTGGACAGCTTCAAAACTCCTTCTGGCATGAGGGGACGGAAGGCATTTTTCAAAGGCTTGTTATATTGTTATGATAACTATATACATGAAAACAAAGAGGTTGAAGATGGAATTCCTGTTTGGAGAGCAGGGAATTGGGAGGGGAACGTTGGGAAGATTATCCCTGGCTGTGACAAATACATACATGCGCACACACACACAGCTACTTACAGAAGTGCACGTCAAAATAAGTAGATAAGTATCTTGGCCTTGCAAAAACATTTTGAGATATTAAATGCAATAAAAAATTGGCATATTAATAATTCTGTTAGTAATTGTCCTTACCTGTAGTAATTCCTTTGGCACCTCTGATTTTATCACTAGCACTTATTTAAGAAGGAAACATTTTATTCTGGTCAAAAGTACTGTACACTTTCTAGATTACTTGAGTGGATAAACTTTCTCACTTTCCATATATTTACACTATGACACTGTCATCTTTATAGTAAAAATTAGTGTTATTTAAGAGAGACTGCAGTAACAAATTCCATTTTAAACCTTCTGTTTGGGTATCACTGTAAATGGTATTTAATGTCACGCTATTTAACATTACTCGTTTGTGCTTGGTTTGGTTTGGTTTTATTTTTTGTTTCAAGACACATCGGTCATGTTTCACTTCCCGTTTCAGGGAGCCACAGGATACGGCTGCATTCTCAGACCAGCTGCTGCAGGGAGCGCGGTTGCGAGGGTCTGAAAGCAGCTTTTGGTCGAATTTGAGAGGAAAGAAGAGATTAATGAAAAGGTTACTTTTTAGTCCAGAAGGAGGATTTTCCTTTTTTTTTTCTTAACAGCACTTCATTGCAGACCATATTTGACCTGACAGTGTCTCTCTAAACTGCTGAAGTTCAGTGAGAAATTTTCCCTGGGCGCTGTGCATCTCTCACCTGCTTTAATGCCCCTCACTACTGCCGAGAAATCAAAACAGCAGCTGTGCTTGTTCCTGTCTCTCAAGGACTAACAGTGTTATTTCACTGCTTGGCTTGCAAGAATTTAGCAAACGCACTTCTTCGACGTCCCTGAGCCTTGCAGAGATCTTTGGTATGCATTTATTTTTTCATTAGTAAAACACTTGAGTAATGTGTCTGCACTTTAATTAACAGCTGCGCTAGTGAATGCTCTTGTTGCTATACGTGCACCAGCGTTCGCTGACACTACCATTCGCTTTGAAAGGAAATGATATTTGCTTCACTATATTGTTTGCTTCACTATATTAAGGTATTTTCATCTCTTCTCACAGTTTATTATGACACTTTCAAGCTCATCCGTTTTTATGGAAAGGCACTGTTCGACTGAGTGAATAGATTTGTCAGTTTGAGAGGGTCCTGACTATTGCGAATGCTATGAAAAAATCATCATTAAGTAATTCTAACTACCTCTTATAATGCAAACTTTTATTTAGGTCTGTTTAGATATTTAATATGTTCATACTAACTAAATATTTGGCTAGTAACATTAGACAGTCATTTAGGATTATTATTTAACTGAGGTGGAAAGAAACATATAGAAAGCCCAGACAGATCTGTTTTCAGTCAGAGCAAGGCACAGTAAACATTTAAAAATGTAAGCAGCCTCACATGACTGCATGTAAAAAGGGTATGTTAGCATGGAGTGTGAGGAGAGTTAGGAGGGACTGGTAATCTTTGACTCCCGCAGTTACTTTCTTTTTAATTTTTCTTTACAGACATTAGGTGTGAAACATGACTGTGAATGTGATGTTGGAGTTTATCTGTTAGTCTGGCAAAATTAAGAATAAAGATCTTAACTTCTGCTCAGATATGCTGATGTAGTATTCAATCAAACAAACATATGATAAAAGATTTAGATATTGTTAAAATATGTTAAAAAAAAGTTGTTAAAAACATGATATGTTAAAAAAAAAAAAGAAACTGATGCCCAGTTGGGGATACAGGTAAGAGATGCAAATTATTAATTATTATATTAATTATTGCAGAACAATTATTCAAACAGTTTTGACAAAAGAAAACATGCAATTATGCTATGTTGGCTATTGCACATTATCTTGTTTATTAATAAATAACATTCCTATAAAAATGCAAATGTAAAAGATACTTATTGAGAAATAAAAATACATTTCCTAACCATGTATTGAATCCAGAAATCTGATTTGAAAATGAAATCATTGTATGATTATCTGTCAGTCCTGACAGAACCTCTATATTAGAAAAGGCTGGGATTTTAGTTAGTGTGTTTAAAATTGTTTCAGTGTTAACAGGTAAGCTTTTTAGTTTGTCTGCTATAACTATATTGAAAGTTGCCGTCCAGCTCCTAGATAATTCTGCTTCTGGAGCAGAGGAAGTATGTCTATTTTGGCCTCACCTGGAAACAGAAAAGTCAGCCTTGCATTTTATCACTTCCTATGCTTTCTGCCAGCATCTGGGGAGGGCAAACCACCTCTCCTATACTGATAATGAACCTTTTAGAAAAGCAAAGTCAACATTTCTCCCTTTCTGTTTCCACGCAAGGTACAGTAACGGCACTCAAGGCATCCCACAAGATAAGTTACAGTCTTTAACTACAGACTGATGGTCGGGATCATTTGGAGAAGTCATGTCACTCCTATATTGGGTAACTAAAATGCCTCCCACACCTTAAGGGACTGTGAAAAATGTTTCGAGACAGCTAGTCTGTGTAGGTGTTTGAGGTGACCAGGGCTCTTTGCTGGGCCGGCTGATGATCTGCCAGCTCTAGCCAAACAGTGTGTGAGTGTTTGTTTAGAATATTTTATAGTGAACAAATTCCCCTAGAAGAAACACACTTGCAAAGCAAACCTTTTAACTGTAGAAGGACTTCATCTTCTGGGAGCCAGGCTTTACACTAGGCACTTTAACCTTTAAAAGGAAAAAAGGTCTCTTTCTCACCAGTCATGCACCGATTCATAAACAGATTATTTTAGAATGTCATTTTGCAAAAATCCTGAGTAAAAACAATTTTATTGGTGGCTTATTTTTCACTGTGCAAATTGGTACCTTGTACATCACATACAGTGTGATGTACAGTATCTATTCTATACTAGCAGGTCTGAGAAAAGAAAAAAGTTATGTTCTGATATTGCAAACACTGTAAAGTTATATGTATTGGTCAGTCTTAAAACAAGTTAAGAAAACTCTAGTTCATAGTGTCACCAAAATAAGCAAATAACAAATTGCCTAACTCAGAAGAAGTGCTTTTGCTTTTGAAACTGTTGTGAAAATGTGAACAGCAGCATCACTGAACAAAATGTTTTAAACTACATTTTCTGGAGAAATAAGTGTATGTGGAAGATTTGAAGAAGAGATACACTCCAATATACAATCCAGTCTTTTTCAGGATGAAGCTGGGGTTTTTTTTCTTTTTTTTTAAGTTTTGTCTAAACCAAAATACTTTGAACCTTATATTTGCAAAGATTAGGACAGCATTATAAATTTGAATAATTTCTTTTTTCAGGAATAGCTGTTCTCTAACCTTTGACAGCATACATAAGCATACAAAAATTTAACAGATATCTTCATGTTAATCACAACATCTTCAGTCTGCACATCTGGTATTGGTTGTACGCAGGAAAAATTCTGTACCCTCCATACTACATCAGTGGAAAATCTGATTCAAGAAAAACGTAATCACAGTAAGTATACTGATAGCTGGAAATGTAAAATCCATTACTAGTCTAAATTATAAATCATCTTCCTATTTCACTGTCTAGTATTGTAACCTTTTTTCAGCAAATAGAGGCAGAACTAGACCTCACCTAATGTTATGTTACTTAGACATATTAATGCATGTTATTTAGAGACGATCTGAAAAGTACTTGGGGAAATGGGGAGGAAGGAAATTATTAACTGGTGGGTCCCTAACCACTCCTGGCATCCCAGCTTTCACCCACGAGCTCCCCAGCCGACACATAAGGTTTTGCTTTGGGCAGGCAGAGCAGCAGCTCCAGCAGACCCAGGTAGGGCTGGGAACGGGGCCTGGCCCTGGCTGCCTACAGCTGCACTTCCCCATCGGCTCAGCGTAATCCGGCACCAGCGCTCACCCGGTTCACAAACGACCATATGGGCAGGGAGCAGGGAGGGAAAAAAGAAGGACAAATTATTAATTTTCAGCCTGCTCCGCTTCCTGAACTGGCTTGTCTCAAGTGCAGGTGTCACTATGAGGAAGAGCAGGAGAAAAGTGCAAACATGCAGGTAGGGGAGCGGTGAGAAGACCTACCAAGCAGGGTCACAGCAGTCCTGGACTTTGCCTACAATAAAAACCATGTCCTAAAGCCATGAGAGGCTCCATGGTAGCCTTGTTCAGCTGGGAGARCAGGATGGAGATGCTGCTGCTTCGTGGCCAAGGCAGAGGCTCTAAAGTCCTGCTACAGGGACCCTGAGGACCAAAGCTGTCCTCACAACAGTGACCAGACTGCAGGAGGCTCAGAAACAGTTCTTTGGAGCTTGGCAAACCTTGAAATGTTTTCTGTATAACAGTGTTGGTATGGAAAAATGCTTCCCACTCGTATCTATCTGTCTGATGGCCTAAGTGGACGCTCTTGTGGGTCGTGAGGACAGTGGGTTTAGGAGCCGAACCTGGGTTCCCGCACTCTACAGGAGCGATGCCACAGCTCAGCTGCTGTAGCAGCAATGGGCACTACGACAGCACTTGCACAAAGTCTGTTCCTTCTTGCTTTTCTGAAAGATTTGTCGCTCATTCTCAATACCAGTGCTGATAGCAGAGGGTGCAGATGTGGCTGGGCAACCTGTGCTGCTTCTGAAGTCAGCACTTCAGCTCATTCATTCTGGCCTCATTGGCCTTAATCTCTGTGCTTCAGCATCCTCATCAATAATGCACAGAAAATAAATTCCTTTCTACCCTAGGCACGTGTTCAGGATGAATTAAGGCTTGTTAACATCATCAGACAAGTGATGGCAGGGGGGCTGGACTAAAATGAATGTGTTCCCTGAATGCTAATTCTGTCTTTTTATTCCTTCTTAAATGCATGTAATTTAGTGCCTTCTAGCATAAGCCAAAATTTAGAATTTCCTGGAATCTTTTACTGAGGGTAGAAACATTCACTGAGCACCTATAAATTTGATGCAACTCGCAAATAAAAAAAAAAAGACCTTTTTGTATCAGGACTTGATACAAAATCCAATCTTGGCAACAGCCTTTTCAGTTCAAATCATTTAACAAGTATTTTATGGTAACTGCTCTGGAAAGGCTCTCTAAGTAAGATGACAATATTACATGCAGACAGTGGTTTGGAAAAAGTCCAAAAATAGCATTACTTGGTTAGGAAAATGTATTATATAGGAGAATGATATGAGGAATGGTGTCCCATATATTTTTGCTTTTGTCATGACTGAATCACATTCCCTGCAGTCTGTATCAACATCTGCCTTTCAGCTTGGATTGGGTTTACATCCTTAAGGTCCCCTATTACAGTTTCCAAATTGAGAATTAGAATTTTTTTTTTTTTTTTTTGAGAAGTACAAGTTGGTAGTGATAGGGATGCTCCCATTTCATATGCTGCATGAGCTGCACAGTGATTTATAGAGGCATCCTGCAGCAAGGAATATGCCTTCCTGTTTGCGTAGTACCGCACATGCTGTTCCAACCCAGTAAATATTTAATAGTAATGAAGGAGCAATGTTAAAGCATTGCCCCATCCCCTTCTCCTGCTCACGCAGTGCAGGAAAGGAGAGTTCAGATACAGATTTAGCAGGGGCAAGGACAACGTGTCCTCTCCGCTGGCCCGTGCAGCTCCCAGTCCCCCAACAGAGCCGATGGTCCTGACTGCTGGTCCTCTCCTGCCCCATCCCTCCCACAGCTGGGGGCTGTGCCTGCACAGGAGTCTACTCTGTCAGCTGAATTGGACCACTTTTGGCTCACATGAAAGACCGAAGTCCATTTTAATGGAAAGCCTGGGAGTTCTGCACTCAGCAGCAGAAATTGCAGTGGAAATTTGATACAACAAAATGGCTATGTTTTTGCAGTGTAATTATCCGGAATTGCTCTGCAGATCCCTCCTTCTCCCCTCGCTTCACAACCCCTTTCATGTTTGTTGCTGCTCCTGTGCCACTGAACCAAGCATGAATAGGGAATGCTGAAACTTGGCGTCCTCTCTACCCACTGTCGCAGGGAGTGGAAAGGAACAAGTACCTTGCAACTTCTCTTTAACCAGAACTCATAACAGTTGCCAAAATGAGCAAAACTATACATCAGCTATGGCTGCCATAGTCCTCCCCACCACCCCATTTTTTCACATGACCCACTTTCAATGTGGCAGAGTTTCAAGGTAAAAAGCCAGATGCAAGAGGAAAGATGAGACCTTAAGTTTCTCAATTTATTTGCTCTAATTCTCTGGCTTGAAAACTAGTTTGAGCACAGATTTAATGCTACAGATGGAAGCATGCAGGTAACATGAAACACTGGCAAGTGTGCTTGGATGCGTGAGGAATGCACAAGTTGGGCAACCTAGCTGAAGTTGACATTTTGGGGTAGCAATTGTGTTAGGAAGAGCAAACCCCAAGGAGCCGACAGTCTGACCCCAGTGTTCACGCTCACGCAGGGCAATGCCGAACTGGTGCACCTGAGGCTGCAGCAGCACAGCTGCTCTTTGTGGCATCTCCAAATTCCCAGCTGGCGTTATTTTTCTCATTTGAAGAGGACAGAAATAGTTTCCCTCTCCTACTAATGTAACTTGCACAGCCCCTTTTCTGATGCTTCCCTTGGACAATAGTGTTGTCCTCTCCAGTACGGGAAAAAGCACAACTCTGAAATGTCCATGGGCCACAGAAAGACTTTGCCCCCCGAGAGATCGCCTCTGCCAGGGCTGTCATGATGGCATCTTTACAGCCCTAGGTGGAAAATCTGATCCAGTCCACCATCCGGCAGGTCAGTTACTGCTGCACTAGCTGACAGGTACAGGATACAGGCTGTCAATCACCACTTCAGCAAACTTGCCTAGAAATCTCCTTCCACCTCCTCATTGGGGGCCTGGGAGCTTAAAAAAGCATTCTCAGGGTCAGTGGCCTTATGGGGTTTACAGCTCTCACTGCTGCAGGGCTGTGGCCTCTTTCTGGTGTTTGGTACCTCTATGTAATCTGCTTGTGGAGGATCCAAAATATGCACAATTTTGTGCTTACATTCAAAACCAGAGCTGATAATTGATTGATTGATAGTGAGTAGCAGCACCACATGCTGAGCAACATGGAGGAACATGAAGACACTGAGAAGTGCCCAGCAATGGACATAAATTTGTAGGGCAGTGGAGGGGGCATCAGAGCCACTGAGAGCTTATCCTGCTGTTCCATGCAAGGAGCAATCCATGCCAACTAAACAGCAGGTTTCCCTCTTGGCTATGGTGCATTTATGAACTCAAAGCTCTTCTCTCCTCTGCTTTAGTGCCAGATCAGAAGGCTCCTTCCACCCCAGGTCCCTCCTCTACCTGTTGCAAATAGTCCCAGCAGATCAAGGATTCATGATAGGGTCCAGTCTTTTGCCAGTAGGATGTGTAGGAAGCAGAAGATCTCCAGTTACATGGAAATTTGGGTTCAACATGGAACAAAACCCATGCCACAATGCTAAAGATACAAGCCCTGACTTGCAAAGTGCATGCACTAACACGGTCCAGAGTTAATGCTGCTTGTGCTCTGGAAGCTATGAAGGAAAATTCTTTTGATTAAGTTTTTAGCATGTGAAGCTGTAGCTCTAATCTTCCCTAATTGAATAATTTTATCTAGTCATTTGCAGCTGGATGAAAAGTCATTGTTGATCTCATAATTAAAAAGCAGAGGAGGAAGGGCAGCTATTTACATTTTTATTGTATTATAAAACTTATTAAGAACCTCTAGAGATTGCCAATGGCCAAGATGTCATTTAAAATTAGCATTTTATGTGCTTAATCCAATATATGGAATTGCAAAATCTGAACAAAACAATGTCTGCATAAATGAAGCAGCTTAGTGATTTATGAAGCACTTGAAAGCTCCTGATGCTTTAATGTGTTGAAAGCAGGTCAAAACCTATTAGCCTTTTTTTTTTTTTTTTTTGGTAATCATCTTTTCTCACTCTTTAATACAGCATCTGTCCATCAGATAGGCAGATGGTCTGTTACTTTAGACACAAGTTAAAGCTCTATCATCAGTATGTGTAAGTAAGTTCCCTAAATGAGACACCCATTCCTTTCTCATCATCATATAGATTCCAACAATTTGCTAAAGAAAACTGGTAATATACACTGAATAGCTACAGTGAATCGTTGCATTTACACCTAACCATTGGCCATTATAATGAAATATCATGTGAGACATTTGAGAAGTTATTTATTTGCATAATCTATACAGCACATCTGTGATTGATAAAATCCTTTATAGAAATTGTAGTTAGCATGTGGTTTTAGAACCTCCCTACTTCCTTTGAACTGGTTTGGACATCCTCGTGGACACCCTCATATAAAGTACATTGTCTCAGTAACATGATTTGTTAGGTGAAAAAAAAGGAAGCAGCCATTCTCTGAAAAAAAATAAAGAAAGATCCTTTGCTCTACCCCCCCAAAAGAAGTAGGACAAAAGAGAGAAAGACAACTCACTTCAACAAAATAAATGAATGCAGAAATAGATGAGAGATGGTTAGATAGAAAGAGATGGGAAGCAATCCAAAGACCCAAGATGAGGCAAACAAAAGCAAATGGCCAAGAATAAGTGTGCCAAAGTGCAGACTGAGACAGAAGAAAACTTAAAAGACCATTCTTCTTTCCTTATTTAACCCTCTTGAGTGTCCTGGAGAATAGACGTGAGCGGGCGTCTGATTCCAGGCAAGTGTTGGTCTCTCTGCAGCCTGCCATACAGCGGCTCTTCCTCCTGCAGCTCTTGTGCACCCAGACCAAGGCTTTGCAGGTCAGCTTCTCTCTGTGTTTTAGGCTAAAACCTTCTCAGCACCTCTTCCAGAAACCCTAAGCAACCCTTCAGAAGGCACAGGTTTACACTGGGCACTTTATTTTGAGGTGCGAACACACTTTGGATTGACTGCTGCCCTGCCTTTACATCGTGCTGCTGTTAGGGGCATCCTGAGGCAGCAGTCAGCATCACCAGCACTGAGCGCAGGCTCACGCGGCATGTGGCTGGCTGTCACCCCGCATCCTGCAAAGTCCAGCCGACACCAGGCTGGAGCTTCGAAGGCAGGCAGTGAAATAAAAGGTCATGAAGCCTTTTCCATTACCATGGAGGAGTCTGAAAGCAGCGTTATTTAATGTAACTGGCTGCTCTTAACAAAAGGCACATTGTTTGTCTGCATGATTTTTTTCTAGCAAAAGCATGTGTGTGAATGTGAGAAACTCAGTCTGGCAAAGCCAGTGAATGTCAAAGTTTAGTCAGTTTTCCTCAAAACAGGAATCCAAGATCTGATGGGTTTAAAAAATAAATAAATTAAGGCCCTTTGAATTGCTCAAGTTTCACACTCCATTGGAAACTAGATGAATGTCAGTCACTCAGCCCATAAATTTTTCTTAGCCCTTGGAGGTTTGAATGAAACTGGACCCCTGTTAGAAGGGAACAGTTTCCAGGCCTGAGCCTCCACTTCCCTTGAAGCTGCATTGCCTGTTCCTGCCAGCTTTCCACCCAATCAACATGCTGAACCACCCCAGTCCCGAACTAATGATGTAGCCATTAATGTTGTCCTCCTCTTCAGGGTACAGTTAATGTCATACATTTTTTCTTCCAGCTTCTCAGTTATTGCTTGAATAGGATCTGGCCAATCTACCAGAAAAGTACCAGACATCTGTCCTTCTTCCTACTGTGGCCTGATGCAGGGTTTTCTTCAGAGGATATTAAAGTGTTACGGTACAGAATTAGATTAGGTCAAGATAGGTATTAAGATTCTTGCAACACACCTGTGATTAAGATATAGTTTTAATCTAACAAGGGAATAGAAATAGGAATAGGTAGCAAGGAGTAGAAATATTTGAGCCTGGTATCCCAGATCTCTATAAACTAACAGGCACAGCATACTCAAAACCAATTTGCAGCTGCTCTGAGCCCAGTTCAACAGTCAGCAGCTATTTCCCGGTGTTTGCTCTCTCTGATAAACACCTGCGCAAGAAATAAAGCACCCTTACCACTCCTGTACACCAGGTCAGTGTCTCAGCCCTGGGGTTTTCCTGGAAAACAAACCACAGTATTTTTAGGTTCTCTCAGTAACTATCTCCCAGTATCTTTGTATTCCTCATTGAGACCTGGCTAACACTAAAAGGGGTGAAGCAAATTCTTCAGGGAGGCAAAGACAAATAAAATTTACACATAGGCATAAAATTAACTAGTAGTTAATTGTAGTTGGTTTTTGAAAATTATTTATTTTCAGCCCAGACGTTGTGTTGTTTGTAAAGATACAGGTGCTAGGCAAGTTTAACTTTTTTTTTTTCCTGGAAAGCTAGTCATTTTATCGCTAGCATTAATACTTCATTCAATCTCTTGGTGATTACCGTAAAGCATGCAAAGAGATTTGTGATTATCATTTGCTTATGGAGAAAACTTAGAGCAAAGACATAGTCTAGCATCTGAACACATCTGCTGCCAGATGCAACACTACCTATGTGCCATTTTTGGCACAACCTAAAAGTAGCAAAGTGCCTGGGAAAGATCCAGCTGGGTCTTGCGTGCCTACCTTAAGATGACTCTGTATTTAGGCTGCTGGGCTCTGTTAATGTATGCTATGCATAAGCCATGCACGTTAAAAATATGAGGAGAGAGCTATCTGAGGATGCAGACAGGATGTTTTCCCTCTCCTGCTGGGCATTGAAAAGGTGCTGGCTCCCATTGCCCTGGGGGCTGCCAGGGACACAGGGCTCAGGGACACAGGCTCCAGCCACCAGCATGCGGATAAACAGGAGGAACCTAAGGACAGAGATAAATAAGAAGCTCAGCAAGGTGAATAATCCCTCATCCAAGGTCCGGCTGGCTGTTCAGCGGGGTGCCAGCACACATTAACCTGTCCCTGGGGCTGCCCTGACTTAGACTCTGCAGCCGGTGGCCGATTCATTTTTATGCATCATCCCATCTTTTTAGCTTGACCCTCTGCAAGAACCATTAAAATTTCTCTTCAGCCCCTCCAAACACAAGGACAGAGTTTGACATTAACCCCCACAAACTACTGTTTGCAAGCAGATACGTCACTGTGCTCTCACACTCTCCAGCTTGTGTGTTTGACTACAGCAAGAACAAACTCCTTCCCTCCCTCTCCTGTCCAAATAACTGCAAGAATAGAGCATATTACAAAAATACCCCAAAGGTCCTATGCTTTGGAGGCAACCCCATCCTCCCCTTGGTGCAGGCCGCTGGCTGTAGCCTTTTTGCTGCCAAGCGGTCAAAAAGGACGGCCGGCAGACAAGTTTGCCCCTTCCTTTCTTTGCAGGAGCACCAGCATGGGCTACCCCTCAGGTCCCCTGCAGGTCTCCTCCTCCTGCAGGAATTTCATACTGTTCAAATTCAGGCGGAGGGCCCCAAAACTGGTGCAGAGGAGTAGGCTGGTGGCTGGGCACAGAGCAGCCYCCGAAGCCTGGTTCCTGCAGAAACCAGCAATTCCTGAATACGTGACACGGATGGAGGCAATTCTCTTGCAAACGAATAACCCATCCCCATTTTTCTAGTATTTCCTAAGCCCTGGGAGTCCAGAAAATCCCAATCACTAACCAATCTCTCATTATCTTAAAACCAAAAACCCTGTTAATGTCTTTACCTCATACTCTACAGCCCTGGAAACATACCCAGCTCCTTCTTGAGTTACTTACTTCAGCTGATGATTTTAGCAGTTTTTTTTTCCAGATCTTGGCTACTGTTCCTTGAGAAAACTGTACCTGACCCTCATACGTTGTGGCTAGATCTGTCCTCAAGCTTGGCTCAATGGTTCATTATTCTTGTTAACAGACTAAAAACTGTAGATGAGTGAGCAATTAAACAGCGCGCTGCACAGAGGTCTGCAGGCATCTAAAATGGATTAACTTCTTCACCATGTGTTCATTAGTTAAGAAAACATTTCTGAGTATATCCATACAATGAAAACACTGCAAGCACTTAAACCCAATTTCTGTAGCCTAGTTTAAAAATTGTGTTTTATTTCAGCAAGTCTCCCATTGCAACACCTGAAATGCCTTTTCCGCAAGCTGAGTGACAGAGGATGTCAGCAGAGCCTAGCTCTGCTCACCATGCACCGTGCTGTGCCAAAGAGACCATGCACATCTCTCTAAAACAAGCTGTTACTTTTAAGTCTTGTACCTTTGGTAAAACACAGCTGTTTTTTTGCAATGCACACAGCGGCAGATTTGACCGAGACGGTGCCAGGCTGGGACAAGGCAGCTCTTTCCAAGCCACGCGTCGCAGGAATGTGGGAATGTGGGACTGGTCCCCATGCACATACCTCACGGGCCAGCACCAGGCACAGCCCCACTCTAGCTAGTCCTTTAATAAAGTTTAATAAAGTTCCCATTTACCAGCACCCAAAGCTTTTGCTCAATTACCCAGCATGTGGTTTGCAAGACAAAAGACTTCAGAGCTGGCAACTTATCCTTTATTAAAAGTGTTGTTAATGGTTAGTTTGGGCTCTTTTGAAATTCAGAGGGTTTTACGGGCCTTTCTTGTTTCAAACCATAAGCATCTTTATAAAATCAGAGCGGCCTCCCAGCCAGCCTGCTGGCTTGCACAAAACTGATGGGTAATTTATAATCAACACCCAGCAAGACCTCTTTGCTTAAACGGAGGCTTGATGGCTGGACCAGGGGTAAAAGGGACAGACCAGGCATGAAGGAGGGAGCAGAAGTGGTGAAAAGCCAACCAGGGGCTGTGCAAGCCAGAGGAGCACGATGGAGGAGAGCGCGGGCTGCGAGAAAGATGCTCCAAGCCTCCAGCCAAGACATCAGCCACCCAGAAAGCCAAAATAGAGGTAGGCCAGGGTGTTGATTCCCAAAGGATGTACATTTGCATCCAGTAAAATGTGACAGGGTTCTCCGACTGTGTTTTTGGGCTCAGTTTCACCATTCCTCCTTAGGTGACACATTTGGGATGCTACGTCCAATGAACCAGTTCCCCATTTCTGATGTTGGTATAACTGTGGAAGGGTTTCAGGTAAGCTCAGCACTAATCGCACTTGCTTCCTCAGCTGCATTTGGAGCCAAATGGCTGAAAATCAAAGTGCTGTTTTCAGCACAGTGACCCTATGGCCTGTCCTGATGCCTCTCTCACAGCCGTCCCTTGCAGTGGGGTGCTGGGGGGATGACACACTAGTGGGTGCCCCGGCTGCTGCCGTCCCTGATGCTAAACCATCCATCAGCAGTGACAAGGGCCATTAGAGAASAAGTCATATCGCCCAAGAGAAAGAGGATATAGAAATATAATATTCTTGGGGGGCCTTAACTTATTTCCTCTGTCCAAATTTTACTTGCAGGCCTGTTCTTTATCCTACCACGTATCTTCTCAGCAAGCATGGCCCCACTGAGGCAGGTATACTGAACGAGTCACAGCTCCCTCAGCCCCTCTTTGCAGCCCGTTGCTATTTCCTGCTCATCCCAAGTTAGCAGCACAAGCAAATTGGGATGGCTTGCTCGAAGTATGCCAGCTGCTGCATGATCACGTACAAGCAAAAAAAATGATGTTCCCAGGCCTGGCGCTTCCCTGCAGAACAGCCTCCTCTTTGTGGCTTCAAAGAGCACAGTGCTATTTATGGCAGTTCAGTTTCTATTCTTTAGCAATTTCATGTTCATTGCAAAACAACTTTCTATTTTTGTAACTTGACACAAAAAGCACAGACAGTACAGATTTGCCAGCTGCTCCTTGGGATAGCCTTTAAGAAAGGTAATACCCACTAACTTTACCACCAAGTCTTCCACCAGTGGACCTCCGCTCCCCTACTCCCACACACATAGCTCTCTCATTGAGATTTTTTTGGGACCTACCTGTTGCAGGCGGGCATGCACCTCATCTCTGGCAAAGAAGGTCCTCATGGGCAACTTTCACTTTGGGGAGAAGCGCATAGGGCAGGGCTAACGGAAGTGCACTCCACATTTCAAGGCCTGGAAAGAGCTGTGAAGCCTCTTCAACAGCTGGCACTGAGTTTTTCAAGCTGAGGTCGAGCTGTTGTATTCTCAGGTCATCCCAGCTCACGGGAGATGCAACGGAGGGATCTGCAGGTCCCACTGCAAAACACAACCCTTTTTGCTGACCCTCCCCAGCACTGCCTGCATCAAAAAGCCAGATGGAAACCATCACCCCAAGCAGGGGGAAAAGCCCCTCCAGCCACTCCCTGACCTCTACCATAAAAACATATGGAGCTTGCCTTATTTCCAAGTAATCCTTATAGCTCTCAATTGCGCCAGGTCTACCTATTTGTTTAAGAACAGAGGATTGCCCCACAGCACAAGGAAAGTCCAGGCACCTTCGGTCAGATGTCTGAGTGAACTTGTAATTACCTGTAAACACCTCTGGCTGTACTTGTTTTCCTGTGCACATGCAGTATTTGATTGTGCAAATTATGTGCAGGCTTGTACAATACCATCCCTGAAACCATAAGTCCCCATGTGCACAGCAGTATGGTAAGGAAGAAGGAAAAAGAGACGTTTGTGTCCCTCTTTGCTATGGACAAAAATCATTACTTTTAGTCAAGGGTTAAAACCCTTGCAAATCTTAGCCATTGCTGCCCAGGATCTAAATGACATTAGCTGCCCTACTGTTCTATTTTGAAATACCTCGCTGTTAATCACAAAACAAAGGTGTTGCTTGTCACTTGCTGAACGTGTCTGGATGCTTAAGAGAGAGAGTGCAACTCCTGGCCCTCTACGTATTGACTTCCACACATGAATCTGGCAAGGCACATTTTTTCTTTTTTGCATTTCTGGTGCATGCTAGAAAAGCCTGGATGTTATTCACAGACGATGAGGCCAAAACTGGTGTCTGACTTTTGAGGGAAGGAGGAGGAGGAGGAGGATTGGCTCATAATCTGCTGTTAAAAAGCTGCAGAGAAATAGCTTGAAATACCTGTAGGACTGTTATTGCTCACCTCAGATCTACATAGTTGTCGTGACATCTGCTTGAGAGAGGCAAGGAGAAATGGGATAGCTTATTTGCAGTTCAGGATGACATGAGTGACCATAAATCTCAGGCTGGAAGAGAGCCATTTGAGAGTGCTACCCTATTCAATAGCATTTCAGAAAGAAATATGATCAGTAGGGAATATCTATATGCAGGCAAAGACAGTGGCACACTGAGACTTGCAAAGACATAATCGGAGTTCTGGCCCTGATCTTAATTGGAGAAACACGTTTTCCCCATTTATTGCCTCCAGAGCTTCAGCATACTCACTTTGGAGCCATGTTGTCCCAGGTTTGTTTGCTTGCTCTCGTTTTGTAGCCAGCTCCCCAGTTCTCAGTTTTTACTCAGAGATGACATTAGATGAGGTTTCCCCATTTGTTTTAAGCAAAGCTTCTGGCCCTTGTGGTTGCAGGGAAAGTTTTAAAAATATGGCATGGATCAAGCAAAGGATTAAAATGCCAAAAGGCAAAGAAAAGAATGACCATTTTTGATGTCTGCTCTGAAAACAGTTTCATGACAGGTTGTAATCTTATTGATGCATTTTGAATATTGCCATAACTTTAGATATCTTCTCCTTAAATTCTTCAGAGAAGCAGAGAACCTGGGGAAAGCAGACAATAACACAGATGAAAGTTTGACTGAGTAAAAGTTAACATAATTTTTGGCAAAGCGGATGTGTCTTTAGTGCTCTCCTATTTGACCATTCTTACATTTTCATCAAACTGCACTTCACTCCCCACTGATATGAATGGGAGCTATTCCCTGAACACTTTGTCATTATTAAATACTCAAATTTCTTTAAAATTCTGTCTGAATTTCATATTATCCACCATGACTCTTTGCTTCTACTTAATTGGACATGTCCCTGCAGACTCCTGCTTGCAAGAGTCTCATTGCCACTTAGATATGAGCACTGGTGCTACTGGCAGAGCCGCTGGAGCGATGAGTGCACTGGCCTACAGCTGGCTGTAGTTGGGAAGCATTTCTCACAAGCTTTGCACCTTCTCCTTCATCAGATGGGAAGAAGAAACGCTTGGAAGTGAATCCGTGGGCAGCCACATGCTTTTGAGGCCAGCGTGTCGTTTATATTGGATTCAGTGGACATAAGATAATATCAGCTCTCACCAGAGATAATCTGGGATCTTAGTGTAAAAGAAAAGAAGCATCTGGCATTCAAGTTTAGTGTGTTATTCAGACAGGAAAAAGGCTCTTTGTGCACTGAGTCAGAAGATGAAAACGAGGAAATATATATTCAGCAAAGAAAGCCCAGGAAAGACAGCAAGATATGCAATAAATTAACATCAGACTAAGTATCCAGTAAGGCACAATTAGCCAAGGTGCAATTCCCTAAGACATGTAAGTATTCAGGAGCAGGGTAGCAAAATAAATTAGTGGTGTGGCTCATTCCTAGGCAATACAATGAAGAAGACTCGATCCTCAATTAGATGGAGTCCCCTTCACTACTCTTAACACCACAATAAAAATTGTTTTCGCCCTCTAGAAGGTTTTCCCTGTTGCCAAAATCCCTCTGGAGCAGGATATATAGTTTAGCATTGGCCCACCAACGTGATGGCCACGAATCCCAGCCCACGAGCAGCTCTGGGCCCCCCAAAATGGGGAGTGCCACAAACTGTGTCTTCCCTCCACTGTCTCCAGCTGTGGTCTCTGGTGTCCACAGGGATGCGGAGCTGCCAGGCGCCGGGGCCGCCGCTGGGCTGGGTGGTGGAGCAGCATCGATACCTGGCAGAGCCCAGGCCTGGGGGGACGAGGACGCCCAATCCACGCTGCTCCTGGACAGCTCTGACTTCCTGGGAGACTGGTTTTATAACTATGTAGGAACATAGTTAAACCAATGAAGAAATAAAATATAAGTAATAAAAGTAATAAATGAAAGTAAATAAATAAGTAAATAAATAATAAAAGTAACTGCAATAACTAAATAATCTGTAGTAACTAGGCCATAGTTTTTTTTTTCTTCCTGAATGTATCAAAATGTTTGAACTGATCTGTTCCCACTCACTTGATGCTTTGGTGTTTTAACAGTAACAGAGATCATCCTCACGCTCTCTCCTCTCCCTCCATAGATGGGAAGAAGAAACTGAGCTTTTCATCAACTCCCAGTTTGTTAGGATAAGCCAGTCCTCCTTCAAATGGACTCGTATAATTAACTGGAAGGAAGGATAGGTTTTCTTTTCACTGTGCGAAAACACTCTACCATGTCTAAAGTTAGGTTAGGATTTCAGGTTGTAAAGTCACAGCCAGTGACTTCTGCTGCTCCTCCGGCTTAACTTCTTTTAAAACAACTTCAGATGTTTGTAATTTAGAGGGTTCATGGTAGGATTAGCCTCATCATAATTTCAGATTGTATTTTTTTTTCAAATGAGAAGAAAAATATCCTTCCTGTGGGTCATATGACACTGATCCAGCACGCCTGTCAGTCACTGCCAATGCGGGGAGGAGGTGAGGTGCAGTCTCTTGCCTCTCCAGCCCCGGCCCCAGACTTCTACCATTTCCCTCGTTAAAATAACATAAGGGCGCCTTTAAGTTACAACACACACTCAATAAGTTAACTAATCAAACAGAAACTTACCCCAGCAAAACGAAGCACAACCCACGGATAGCCTGCAGTTACTGGATCCAACCCAAGGGATGGGAGGGTGTAAGTCACTCGAGGTGGAGAGATGGGAGCCACCCTTCGGGCCACAACCCTCCGTTACACCAGATTCAGGGTGAGGTGAAACTGCTCCCTCCTCCTGTAAATCCCTAAGGAGCCACCGGTCCTTCAGGAATTTAAGAGGACACTGCCTTTCTGACATGTTTTGTTTCTGACACGAGCTAAGATGTTCTCACTATTTTCCAAAGAAACCCAGGAAGCTTCCTAAAGAGATTATTTAACCCAAACAGCTGAGCTAAATTCCCCTTCTGGTGGGGCTGTTCTCCCTGGGTGTGCTCCCCTTTCAAAGTGAATTACATAGCTCAGTAGACACACTGATATTTTTTTATTTCCCTTATTCAATGGGAATATTATTCAATGTCACACTATTGCGTGCTGCAGCCATCTCCTTGATTGGTTGCAGCACTTCAAAGCAAGATGAAGACATACTTTACATTGATTTGACATGGTTCCTCCAAAATTGGGCCCTATGTTTGTGAGCCTCTGAGACAAGATACTGTTATTCTGCAGCTGCTGTTTCAATGGCAAGGCAATCTGAAGCTAAATCCCACGTTTCTACCTCAGCAGGCAGAGATTTAGCTGGGTGGGCACCATTAACATTGGTACTAGCGGACTGGAGAGAATCCCAGCCCAGCCACGGTGCATGTGTCTGGGCTGAGATTAACTCTGTTCCCCAGCTGTGATTTACTGCTAAATCTCAAATATTGCGAGGAAAAGAAATAGCTATGAATACTGMCTTTTCTGTCACTATTAGCAACACGTTGTGGGATTGCAACAAGTTTCTTTTAAGCATTTAATTACAGTTATTCATATACACTTCTGCATTACAATGCATAACTTTTAAAAGCCCCATGTTTGTGGGGCATCTTTCAGTGTCATGGTTGACCCTCATCTCTGTGCAAAGGCAGATAGCCAGGAAGGGCTCCTCTGAGGCCAGCTGGGAGAAAGACACTGCGCTTGCAAGGAGAGAGAGGTTTGGAAATGGAGTTGGTTTCAGATCCTGCAGAACCAGAAGTTTTTGGCAGGGAGAACTGAAATGCAGCCGATAATTTAAAAACATTAGAAGACTTTTCACACCGGAGGACGTTTGCGATCGGATGCTGCTGATATTCAGTCACCGCAAGAGGCCCCAGGCTCAGCTCTTGGCTGCAGATGAGTGTCCCCGTCCAGCCACAGATTATGGGCTTCAGACAAAAACAGTGGAGGAAATCCTAGGGTGTGCATTACGCGCAGAAAATCAGAGCCAATTATCACAGTGGCCCCTTTTAACCTTCACCTGGCATATGAACACTATCCAAAATGAAGAATTTGGATCTGGCACTATCCACACCCAGTCTGAGGCCGCCTCCGCATGGATGTGACTCTGCTGTTGGATGCGGCAGCTCCCTGGGCCCAGGAGGACTCTGGATCTAGAGGGGACCTGAAAAGCCCAAGCCTGCATCCACCCCTATCGGAAACACAGTGGTTGGAAGATCCCAGCCGCTCCTGTCAGGAGCCTTTTTGGACCCCAGGGGATTATTTTGGGGGAGCTTTGACGGCACAATGGGGGGTCTGCAGTTAGACCAGCGAAACTTCAGAGCCGCCCTGGTTGAATTAAACATAACATAACCTGCTCACGGGGGATGAGAACTGTGATGTCTAAATTTGTATTTCAAAGTCAGCACTTATTTCAGGGCAAAAGGAGAAAAGCAAGTTCGGTGCCTCCCGAAATACCCTCCCAGCACCTGCCACGTCCCTGCGAGCTGCCAAAGGCTGAGGTCAAGCTCTGAAGGAAATCACAGCTGGGGCAGCCCCTGAAAAGGGAGTGGGCGCATCTTGGCAGGGACAGCCGGTGACTCATGTCCTTCTGGCAGGGCGACCATCCCTGCTGGTGGGGCGTTGTTATTTTGGGTGAAGTCGATCACTCCCGAGTCACGCCGAAGCAATGTGAGGCTGCCGACCACGGCGGTGGGAGGGGGGAAACGTTCGTACAGCTTTTGTGTGCAATCCTGGTCCCTTGCGTGGAGTCCATCCCCCTCACCAAATCCTGCTGCAATTGCCAAAAGGAGGCGGGAACAGGCCCAGCGTTGAAGCCCGCACCTGAAGAAGTGCAACGGGAGGCTGGGCTCTTCATTAATCCCAGCAAGCACCCAGGCAGCGCTCCTTGTGAAGGATGCCATTCCCCCCCCCCACACACACACACACTCCGTGCTTGAGTCAGGAGCCTGGAGGAAAACCAAACTGCACCACCCAGACTAGCCTGCAGCTGTCAAGGACACTCTCTCCGAGGCTTCGGCTGCAGCTGAGCCCCACCGCAGCAGAGCCTGCCAGGGCTAATTCCCGTCAGCCAGAGTCATTCGTTGCGGGGGAGTGTTAAGGGGGGGTCTCTGGTTTTATTAAGAGAGAATACCTGTGGATATGTAGGAGGAGCAGACATCTCCTCAAGCTTACTTGCACAGGAAAATTTGAAACCTATTATTTTAAACCAGCATCATTTCACTAATATTTCTATGCTTCAGATTGACTTGGATCGGGCCAACTAGAGTAGATTTTCTCATGGGGTCACATGTAGGAGTCTGGGGTCTTTTGCACTGCATTACAGCACTGCATAAATAGCTATAGTAAGTTCAACCTGTGAAAGCAGCCTGCAGCCTCCCCGCATCAGGAGGGGGCGTCACCGCGGGAAAAGCCACTTCAGTCTCTCGTTGGGGTTGCTGAGGTTTCCCAGTACAGACTCAGCAGCTTGCTCAGCTCTGGTCAAAGGAAGCAATGGGCTAAATAGGAAAAAAACTGGTCTGAATCCAAACCTTTAAAAGTCAAAACAGCTGTGGCTTATGCACATGCACCATTAAGTAGCTCTGGATTTTTATTGCTCTGGCTCGCCGGTGAGCATCGCAGCAACCCGAGGCAGGGCAGCACCTCGGCTGCTTCCAGTTGCAGCAGGCAGGAGCGTCGCGTTGCAGGCCGCTCACAGCTTGGATGGCACCTTGTTTTCCTGAGGACTGAGCCGACACGCTGGGGAGAGTCAGTGCTACCATCCGGCAACAGCTCTGGGTGTTGCTTTGGCAAGCTCCTCTTAAAAGTAGTTTTTTCCCTCCCAAAACTTTGGCTGAGGACTAAACATGATGAACCTCGTGATGAACATGATAACTGAACCTCTCCTTACCTACAGAAGAGGAGGAGGAGGAGGAGGAGGAGGAGGAGGAGGAGGAATGACTTCAGCTAGCAGGGTTTGGGGCCAAACTTCCTTTAAACCAAGTCAGTAACCCCAAAAGTCCTGGATACTCTATACGGTGGTTTAAACAAAACTTAAAAGGCCATAGCAATGCTTGCCTGAATCTCTACAAAGCTTGACATGGCAGCAAATAGCCATAGGTTCCCAAGGCAAGGACATCTCTGCTCCCTTTGGGAATAAAACAAGCATCCCATGGCTTGTCCATCACAGACCCCAACAAGGGATGGGACCCTCCAGTCAGCACAGTGAGATCCCAAGGGGACTGCTAACAGCAGTGAAGCACTGGCTGGGTGCACATGTGTACATACATGTACCATATTAATATGTTTTTTATTTTTTTATTTTTCCTCCAGTTTCATCAAAATTAACTTGACCTTAGATAAAGGCATCAAACCAGGCTCTGCATGACCAGGCTCAGCAAATTGCACACCCTGCAAACTGGGGGCGTCTGGAGATTTTGCATCTTTGTTTCATTAGGAACAAGAGCCTGTTGTAATTCTGGCGCTGAGATGAGCTGAGGACATCAGTTTCCATGCAAATCCCTATGATATCAGCCTGATTATGGGGAAAATAAAAGCTAGAGAGCACAGCAGCTGGAGAAAACCCAAAGAATCAACAAAATAAGAGGCCTAGCTCTTGTCTGAGCAAAGCTGGGAGAGTTTGGTTTTCCTGCCTTCTCCCTTTAGCATAGTCAGTTTGCAGCCATACACTGCTACCGTATATTAGTTTTCCTCTGTGATAAAAAAAATCTATGCTTCCAAGACTGATAGGTCTATCATCTTGCCATTTGGCACTTGCAAAAAACAAGACAAATTAATTTTTTCTCTTGGAAGTATTTATTACAAGAAGTCAAAGATATGGTGGAACTAACTATTTTGGGAAATGCTCCGTGCATGTCCCCGAGCCACCCACTGGCAGAGAAGCAGATCTAGCTTTACAACAGGCATTAAATCACCCTGCTGAGAGGCTCAGAGTGACCTTCCCAGATCCATGGTGCTTTTGGGAGCCTTTTTTCCAGGCTTTCTGCACACAAACACACACCAGCCTGGATAGCTGGCACCTGGATCCGTTCACAGTCTACTTCCCATTTCAGATATCAGCATTGCCACATGGGTGGGAAGAGAGAAGACACCAGAGCAGTATGAGCTGCTTGAAGTTTTTTCATCTGCAGCTACATTTGTAGCTACAGTGAAATGGTTTGAAACAGAGACATTCTGAAAGTGAAAATTCCTGCATAAAAACAGTTCAAGAAAGTTTTCCGTAAATGTTTGAGTGCTTTTATATTTTTTCCCTATTCCCATTTCCCTATTTTTTATCTAAATAATGCATAGGGAAGTCTGCCCCTTTGGCTTGGTAATGCAGATTTTATTTTAAGGGAAGAAAGATGCAGTTTTTTGAAATGTCACAGAGAAAGCGTAACTGGCAGATGCTGAGGTTAGCTGAATGACTCCTTCTTATTTAGCCACCCAGCCATGAGGATTGGGCAAGAAAGGCACATGACTTGGTCATCACTGGGAGAAAAGCTTGCTTTAGTCTTAAACACAAGCCCATAGACTCCAAAAATGGGAAGTGAAAGACTGTGGACATGTCATATTCAAGAAATATGAAAATGGATCTGATATTTTAAATATTTTGCCGGTCAAGACTGTCTGCTTTTTTTGGTGCATGTTCTTTTCCCTCTTCCCCTCTGTCCCCATTCCCAGTAGCAACAAACAAAACAGCTCATATAACCAGGCCCTGTCCTGTAAATTTGAGCTGTTTAATCACAAAGAAAAAAAAGTAACAGACAACAAATTCCAATAGCTTGGTGTCAATGCCCTTAATTGTAGAAATCCGTGTGGGAGAAAATCCTCTCAAAGGTGCAGGCTGAGCTGCCAAAACTGCTGCATTTTTCCCCCACAAGGAATAAGGAAAACAAAGATCCGACCTGGCTAAAAGCTGCCATTCAGTTGTCTTTAGATGCACAGTTAAGGTGACTATGTCCCTCCATAAGTGAAGTGAATGAAGTGGGGAGAAAGGTTGGGTCCTGCAGACCCATGTCCTCTTCTTCCGGTCAAGGTCATCACAGTCCCCTCTGAAACCAGGGGCAATACCCCTAGGGATCTTAATCTTTAGGATGGAGAGATGGCAGCATTTTATCACTAGCATTTCACAGATATCCAGCCTGAGTTCTGCAGCAAAATGCGATTTTATGGCACTCCAGTAAGGCATTTCACCTGAGCTGGAAACAGAGCCACAGGATTGAAACATGCTGCTAAGTGTGGAAGTTAAATAAAGACAATTTAACACTTCACCCAGAAAACAAACAGTAGCTTTATTTCTGCCAACAGTGAGTCCTTCAGAAATGGCTGGTTTTAAACATGTTAACTATTCTAGTAACGTGAGGAGTACTGCACTCAGGTAGAAGTGAAATATCCCAGGAGAGTGGGATTTTTAAACAAAATTGTCTAGTCTCATCCTCCTCTAGAAGAGCTGGTGACTGGTTGAAGTTGCTCTTTGCTGAAATTGAATGAATTTGGGACAAAGCCAAAAAAAGAACAAAATGTACCATCAATCACAGGATTTCTGGAAGACCCAGAATTAACATTTGTCGAGAGCTGGAAAGACTTGTCAAGTCAAAGAAGTCACCCAGACATATGCTTCCAAGAGACCGCAAGGAGCTCCAACACTGTGGACGTGATAAGGAACCCCAAAACAGTGAAACCTCCCTGCAGCAGACAGCAGTGAAGACATGTGGGGCATCAGGTTGCTGATACCTGCACCAAGTGCCATGAGGGGAGAAAAGATGCAAGAACTGTTTCACTTTGGAAGAGCTTGCCAGCATCAGCAGAGCACTCATTCTGCAGATACAGGGATGACCAGGAGACACCCAACCTTCAGCAAGAAGTCACTCTGAAAGCACTCGAGATACTGATTTTTAAACTAACGTGCATCACATTTGTGCAGGCCAAAGCAGGACCAAGAACGACATCAGCACTGAGAGCAATAAAATGGGTGGAATTGGGGGTTTACATGGATCAGCTTATACACATGAGTGTATATGCAAAATAAACATATGGACGAATATTCAGAGGATTTAATGAGCATTAAACAAAAATGGAGATTGTACTTTGACCTGAAAGATAGCAAAAGCTTGACCAATGGCTTCAATCAGCTTTGTAAAAAGCCGGAGTTGTTAGACTAAAATGAGACAGAGATGGTAATTCTCTCAGGTACAAAAACTGCATTTCATACAAGAATTAAATTCAGCAAGCTGCATAAGTAGATTGTAGAAAAGCCTTGCTAACATGTCTTACATCTGAGTAGAAATCATTACAGAGATTCCTTGTGGTTCATTTTGCTCTCATTAATTCTGAATAAGGTTCTTGGGAAATTAGAAAAGCTGTCAAGAAGCTGTATGTGCTTCCCACACAGACCTATTTTAAGAAAGCAGGTGAATTTCCGAGAGAGACACTGGAAACCAAAGATGACTCGTCAGTGCAGCTGCTGGGCAATCCCAGGCAACCACATCATGTAATGCCCTTTGGATCAAGTGACTGTGGTCAGCATAATTATAGTCACTCTACAAAGCCAGCGTTACGCCTCACTGAAATATTTTTCAGGACATGTATCTGTGTCTACTTCAGCTGTCAAATTCTCTTGCACAGAAACCTAAAAACTCAAACCTAAATTTTCAACACCAATAAGAGATAAATCACCAGAACATTACTATTTAATTTGCACATAGACTTAAAAATAATACTAAGTTGAAGTGTCCCCAAGATGCGTCTTTCTGCAGCACAGAGTTATGTGAAGGCAAAACCTGACATTTTTATCAATACATTAAACAAAGCACACACAATTGGACAGGCTAAGATTTCTTCCTTCCAACACAAAAGCCAAGTATAAAACTAAGCCTTTCCTCACCAGCATGAAAAACCATTAATTAAAAACCCTGTGGTTAAAACATCCCACAAAACAGGAGGGAAGAGGGGAAGAGGGAAAACGGGAAACTACATGGACTAGGAGAGAAAGTATGAAATCGGATTTCAGAAAATCCCTGCAAATAAAGCCCTTTCTAATTTTATTGCTCCTCCATGCTTGATGACGGTCTAGTGCAGCCCAGGACTAACAAACGCAAGCCTCTAACTCAGTAAGACACAGGCAGGCAGGGAAGGAAACGCAGAGAGCAGTGCGACTCCACAACCCTGTTCAGCTACTGAGGCATCGTACAAATAGGAAATTGCCATCATTCATTATACAGTGAGAAATCAATGCTGTTGGGGAAGACCAGGGTCCAAGACACAAGTGTTTATGGCTTGTTATGCATGCACAGTATTCACTCTCTTACGTTTCCTGCTGCTCGACAGCTCAGAGGGATGCGTTTGGTGTCTAATGCCAGCTATGATACATGAGATTTAAAACCCTGGAAGGATCACAAGGTCTTTCTGCCTCTGAGGCCACACAAAAGTGGCTCATGTCTTTTGTAGCACTAATATCTTTCCTCTAAAGAACCAGGTGAAGCCTATGGGTGAGGGTGAAGGAGGAATGAAGGCTGCAACTTTTGACTGCGTCTCTCTCCTTTTCGCCTGGCTTTCCTTGGAGCAGTCTGGGTGAACCAGCTGGTTGTACAGGYTGCAGTGCTCATCTGTTGACCCCAGCTGGGAAGGGGGCACAGGAGGGATGATTTTTGCTATGTACAAAACAAAGTAGAGGCAAGAGAACAGCTCATGGAAAATACTTTATGTTAAGAGGTACCTTGCACAGCTGGTGGAAGTATGAAGAACCACAAGGATCCTGCTGAAAGGCATTACTGAAAACACCAAGCAAGGTTACCAATGCTTTTTGGACAAATTTCTAATAAGCCCCATTCTACAAAGTGCTGAACTCCATAACTCCATTGAAATCTGTGAGGCTGGAGCTGCCCAGTAACATGATCTGAACAAAAACACTAAGGTGCTGCTTCTGATTTTGTTCAACTAGGGCTCAGGGATGCTAAAGACACTGCCTAGGGCAAGGTGCTTTCTGTGAGATTACTTAAAGCCATAGAAATGCTGTGAGCAGCACTTGTGGACAACTCCCAACAGGGAGACGTCTCAGACTCCCTCAAACTAAAGCTGGTGTCAATGTAGTGTAATGTGTAATGTAGTCTGCAGACCACTGTCACCACCAGTTTCCTTCAGACAAGTGGTTGGGCAAGTGCCAGACTCTCACCTTCTCCCTCTAAGTCAGGGTTGATGCATATTGGAGAAAGAGTGACAAGTTTCCACTGGCCCATACTTGGGACTGTGCAAATATAACCCCTGGCTATCATGGCTTTATAAATGGACTATTGACACCATGGTTCCCATCATCATCACATGACAAGGAAAGCCAGACAAGTGCCAGACACCTGAAGTCTGTTGCATACTTACTTTCCCAGCATCTCTGAGAGGATGAAAGGGCTGTTAACCCCTGCATTTGATGGGTAGCAAAAGTAGAGTCCTGAGGTCTCCCGTGATTTTTAATCAGGAGTTCAGCTGTTAACACCAAATCAGCTCTGAGGACCTCACTCTTACAGTATCTGCACCTAGTAGGAGCAGCAAAGGACTGCACAGAACGCAAGTGGTGGTATCTAAAAGATGCAGAAAACTCAGGAAACAGTGTATTATGTCAGAAAAAAGCCTAAGATCACCAGGAACAGAGCAGTGTAAAGGGGTGAAGCTTAGACACCTGTCTGTACCCAGGACCCTCAAACATCTTGTCTAGGGGTGTGTACCTACAGCCTGTCTGAAGAGGGCAGGGAAGTAATATGATAATGCAAATAACAACAGGATTAAACTTGATTCTGCCTAGCCCACTGCACCAATTTTCTGGCAGAATGAAAATCTTGAGCCATAAAGAGAAAAAGAGTAGCAGTTTAAAATTAAAACATTTTAAGAAACTTGGCATATTTATTAGAGAAAGAGAACTTTGCATAGTCAGGGGACGCATGCTCTTCCCTGCAGTGCTCACCTCAGCTTTAGCCACTTGCTAAAAAACAGGCTTTAGGTGGGCACCTTTGAGCTATCAGGCCAACCACTCAGCTCTTATTGGTAAACTGAAGAATCCTTTGTAAATGTTGTGGGTTTTTTTTTTAATTATTAACAGGAACTGGTTACTATGTGCAACAACCACCTTCAGTGCTGATTCTTCTCCAACTAGAAAGCCTGGATTAAACCAGGAAACTGCAGAATATCCTTTGGAAACAATTATTGAATGGAGCTGGATGCAATAAGCAGCAGCTACAATTAATGTTTCATTCATTTGCCGGTCTTTCTCTATCTGTGAATACTAGACTTCTTTAACATGGAAAAAGGAAACCTGTTAAACAGTCTGTAAAACTAACAGAAGTAGGTAGTGCAGAATAAGATAGCAAAGAAAACAACTGTAAACTTCCGGTACGGAAATCTACCAGAACTATGGAGTCTATTTCCCTAAGAAAATTTCCCTTGTGCTTTAAAATGCTATATAATATAGCATTCCAAAGAGTTTTGAAACAACTAATGTGTAGCTACTAAAGTGTAACAAACTAAGCTTGTATTAGCAGCCTAAAGCTATTAAAATATATGCAATGTTGAGAACTAGTCTATAGACGCAGATTGCTAAGAACAGTGTTTAATGCTGCAAGAGAACCCAGTAAGGTCACAACTCTAAGTGCTAAATATTTGCAGGCCATCTCCTAGTGTAATCCTGCTGCCAGGAACTGTGGGGGAATGGGAATAAGCTGTATATAATTTCAGGAATCGCTTCATTCCTCATGGCACTGTTGCTATCTTTCAAAGAGGTGGAGAAAAATCAGGGGACAACATGATTGCCCACTCAAATTTAGCCTGGATATTAAGTTAATGTTTTTTAAAAAGTCTTCTGAGATTAAAAAAGTGACCAGAAACTCATATTTATGTTGCACAAGAAAGATGATACCTTCCCAAGTTCTACAACTTTCCAGAGCATTGATCAAGCCACCAACCCAGCTACTTCACGACAGAGTTAAATCCCAGCCCTGTTGAGTTAATGGAAATGCCCAACACAGCTGCAGTGACAGATGCTCCAAATCCCCACCACAGAGCTGAAGCAAGCTGAACTGCTAATGTTGGGGTGATATATCTCAATCAATGAGATGTGCAGCTTTTCCACCTGCAGGCACAGTACAGCACCATCCTTTTCTGTAGGGGCAATTCAGCTGTAGGCTAGTATTAATACCCTCAGCAAGCAGTAACTCTCCCGTTCCAGTGCAGCAGATAGAAAGCCAAAAATACAGGCAACCCTGGCTAATTAAGTCATTTTGTCACTACTCTTCCCCAGGCCCAGGCCCACAAGCTGGCACACTGTAAGGCCGATAGTAGGCAGGTTTCTTCCCCAACATGCACACTTTTCTTTAGGCACTTAATTAAGAAGCCCAAGTGAAAAGCCTGGTTACCTATAGTCCTTTGCAATGTTCACTGTAGACAAAGGAAGACCTTTAAGAAATAATTCTGCCTCCTTCTCCTTCTTTCTTCCTTTATTGGCCCTTGAAGGAGCCAAGGACAAGTAACATCCTAGCTTAGGTGTTTTACATAAGTGCCTAAGTCAAGTCGGATGGGTCTGACCTGATTTCATATATTAGCAAGATTAATTTTTTTGGAAAAGTCAAGACTGCATATATACCAAAATACTGTGATTTGTTTTTTTGAGACAACACAAGGGCAATGCTCTTAATTATAAATACTGTTCTGAAATACATTATAACGACAGAACCGAATGAAGACATTCAGTATTACAGCCACGTGCTATGGAGAAGGGAACATTCACATCTAGCTTCCAGCCCAATTCAGCATGCCCGAGCCTCCCGCAGAAGTCGGTGAGCTCTGCATACCTTTGGGAATGGAGGAGCAGGCCTCTAGTCTGTAGTTTTAAGAGCCAAAATGATGAATATTTCAGTTTCCAAAACATAGAAGTGAAAGAGCAAAAGCAACCAAAAGCACTAAAAAACACTTTGTACTGACTGGCCTGGTTTAATCCCAAAAGCCATCTTAAAGCATTTAATCTAAAAGAAGAAAGGACCTTGAAAATAGCCATTTTAATACTGTAAAACAATGAAATATAACAGCCAGCACCATCTTACGTTATTGTGAAGTTATTTAGATAGCTAGAGCTGCTAGCCAAGCCGAAATGAAGTCAGTAACTATTAAAATAACATAGAAAACAGGACTTTTCTCCATTGAGAATAGGGAGTTTGCAATGTTAATATGTAGAGCTGGATTTAGTTCAAGAGCTGCTGCAGTCATATTGGCTTTATGATATTGAATTTGCTTCCAAACATGGCAAACTGTAATACTGGAAGTTTCTCTCCAACAGTCTAGCAGATGTGACGTCTAGCACATTCAGGCACCTTCAAATAAACGGATCTCACACAAGACAGACAGGCTCCAGAGGGGCATGAATAACTCTTGGACAGCCAACTGTGTTCATCTGAGCTAACAAAGTTGTGGTTCATCCATGGAGATCTATGCTAGGTGGAACATTTCTCATGGCACTGGGGAATTCATAGAGCCTGAAGCAGCTGAATAGTGGTCTAAAAGCAACAATTAATAATGACAACTAAGAAAATCTCTATTCGTAGGCATGGTTATTTCCCAGCAGGCAGAAGCATTCTGTGTGTGTTTTCTCTTTGCAAACATCCACTTCTGAAAACAAGGCTTAAATGAAGCTGCTGAGCTGTGAAGGTGATTTCTCTTCCCCTCTCTGACCCTTCACATCAGGCAGCCCTGATGGAAATCAATTCTACATCCAGTGTGCACTCCTAAGCAAATATCAGTAATGGAGGTGGAGGGGAAAGCACCGGGACAAAGGGCTTTAGGAGTCAGCAAGGATTGAGCCCTTCCCCTATAAGCAAGCTTCACAAGGCAGAGCCTGCTTTTCCTTTTACATAGTCACTGCCAACATTACCTTTCCCCTCCTTCCCAAGTCACCTGGCTGTAGGTGCATCAATAGCAGCTGAAGACACATGTACAACCAGGAAAAAAGCCCTCTTCTTGCTCTTTTCTCCTCTCCCCCTTATAAAGGGCTCAGAAAAATGAGCACATTACCAGGCTTAATGAGTTACCACATATCAGCTGAGCCTTGGTGACCGTGCTGAGGACGCACACAATCAATAGCAAACCCAAGATAAGACACATTATCTCAAGCCTCAGCGATGGAGGTTTAAACTAATCCATTTAACCCTGAGTTTGCAGTAGGTAAAGAGCATACGTGCAAAGAATTGTTGCACCTCATCTTACGCACGTTAAGCTGTGGCAATACATCTGCTTAGTGTAAGCTCCTGATTTCCATTTCTAGAAGAGTGGCGTGTTGGCACAACAGGGCTGAGAGACTATCTTCAAGTCCGAATTTGGCATCACAGCATAAGAGGGAGGTCAAAGCAAGGATTAGAAAGTTAGGCTGGCCCACAAGGATAGTAGAGCTTCCAGCAGTACTCAGTTGGGGATAGAGCATCACATGAGTTTTTTCTCAACAATGCATTTTCCAGTGCCATACGTAGAGTAATTAGATCATGAACTTAAGTCATAGATGTACTCTGGTGAAACGAGATCTACATTACTGCCTTCATTCTGACACAGCAGGACATTCAAAACTGAGAATAACAAACAGAAGAATTCAGATCAACAACTTAGCAGAATACACTCCCAGATTTTGTAGCTGCTTATCTCCAGAACTGCTGCATAAACAAGCAGAAGTCTCCACCCATTTATGCCTAATAAGATTAAAAAAACAGACAGGTGGTGACTTAACCCCTAACTCCATAATTGACTTCACATCACATGAAATGAAGAACATGCCTTGTTTTAAACCTTTAGTTATGAAGGAAAAGAGTCTTCAAAACTGGGTATCCAGAAGGACAAAGTATTGCCATTCTGAAGTACTATATTAGTTCAGTAATATCACACTGTGAAGGGAGATGTCCAGCTCTGAATAATCATTATAGGTCCAGAGCCTTCAACTGTATCAAGCAGCAACTGAAAGTACACAGGGGAAGTGGCAAACTCATGCCCTGCACATTTGCACAGAGAACAAAAGCAGCTGTGCACCCCCACCTCCCAGCAGCGATTTGAAGTAGCCTCCTCTAAAACATTTAGCTTACTTAAAACTCACTTAGTTTGATTATTCTACCTTTGGGACATTAACAGTCATCATTCACAACCACTCCATCTTTCATCATTACCAAAAAGTGTTAATTTTAAGAAAGACAGCCAAAAACCTTTGCTGCTATTCTTCAATTAGCTTTAAAATATGCCTTATGCAAATATCTACCAATATTTCTTACAAAAAAGAAACAGAAAAACCCATGAGCTTGTCTTTCAGGCATTCCCTTGTTTGCTTTCCCTCAGTACCTGCTAAAAGGCACAGTGCCTCTTCCCATATAACAGCAAGTCCTATGCCAGCCAAGGGAATCCCCCTCACTGGCTTCATGTAAAAAAGCATCTATTAATATATGGGACCAGCAAGAAGAGCCAGATTCTCCTCTCAGTTATACTAAGGCAGCCAAAAGGAGAATTTGCTCCTGTGCGTTTATAGTACAGCAGCATTGAATTTCCAGTGCTCTGACTTTGCCAAAGCAAGCCCACCTTGCTGCTCAAAGGGATTTTTCTACTGTGCAGGAGCCTCTGAGTAAGGATGTGAAGGTCCTGCAGAGTGTAGAAGCACACTGCTATCTTAGACATGAACCATTCCTCCTTCCTTCAACACAGACTTTGAAGCTGCTGTAGAAAAGAGGAATTGCCTCCTCAAAAAGCAGCCACCACCTTACATTGCACTGCTGACTGAAAGCAGGGAAAAAAACCCACACACTCCTAAAAGTGTTTTCAGAGACATTCAAATGTACCTAGTTTATCATGGTTTAGTTTTCTAAATTCCCAGTTTTCTGCACTGGTAAGATTGCATTTAACAAGACCCAAATTCCTCATCTATTTTTAGAAAACAAAAAGAAACAGATAGGTTCATATCAACCCCACGAAGTTCCTGTTAGCAAAAATGCAGGAGACTACTTTCACCCAAACTGCAGAAGACACAGGTCTAAATCCATCCTCTCAATCAACTGGTAGGYAGCTGTGCTAAGGGCCCAGGCATACATCCACTCAAAGAAGAGAAGAGATCAGAGGGGGCACAATATCTGTACCCCTCACTCATGTAACTGCTCACTAGCCTGCTTTGGTCAAAGACAGACCTGCAGTTTAAAGAAGCCCAACTCAGTTTGCCCAAATAGATTAGCGAGCAATCACATGAGCAGCTCAGACAGCAGCAGAGTGTAATGCCTGCAGCAGCTGGAGGAGCTCACACGATGACATCTCCAGTGCCTAATGCATATGGGAAGAATCATATCCTTTGTAAAAATGCAGGTTCACCTGCCACTCTGAACAACACTGATGGCCAGACATTCCTTTTCAACAAAGGAGGGGCAGTTTTGGACTCAGGAGTCTGGTATGGGAAACATCCAGACACTCAAGTATTTCTTGGTGCTGCAGCCCCATACCTTTAAACCTGTGGGCTTAGATACCTAACCTGCCAATTAGCATTTAATATAGAATCATATGTGAATACTCAGTTACTAACATTGATGCTTACAAAGATACCTTTTAAACAGGGTTTGAATAGGTGCTATTTTTCAAAACTAAACTGTACTAAGTCAGTGTTACAAAATTCTTATTTAAGCAATGTGAAGAGAAAAATGTGACGTTCCATATGAAGCCAGCATAGTATATTTTGCCTATCAGGAAATACACCCTTATCAAATACTTTAAAACCTGATGTTTTTATTAAGAGCTTAATTTGTAATCACTTTTCAGTTCTGTTGATATGAAGTTCAGACATCTGGATTCCAGTTCAGGCTTTATTTGTATACAAAAATATATTATAATGGAAAAGGCATTAAAAGTTCTCAACTATATAAAATTACAAATATTTTTTCATAAAAGCAACTTTTAATTAAAATTTAAGCTATATTTCAAAGCAAAAATATAGCAGTAACACTTAAGTTATCTGATTCCACCTGCTGCAGAGTAACAAAACCCATGCTACCTGTTAAATACTTGCAGGAGATGACAAAGGTTATGTTCAGAAGGTAAATAGCTTGGGTAGCAAAGTTAGACAATGTCAGCAGTTCTCAGTGATTGATGTCACTTATCCTTGGGAGGACATATTCATAGGCAGGCACAATGCCAAAATTCTGTTTCACATACCTGTAAATACAAAACAAGATCAGTTCTATATTTAATAGGATTGCATGCTGTTGACATACCAGATATCATATTATGCTTAGCTTTCTAGACTGTCTGACATATGGCAAAACTATGCATTTTTTAAACATGAGAGCTAAGAGGTTATATTGTGTAAAGATTTAAGGCAATTTCTGTTCTAACAAGTACACTAGGCAAAAGGCATCAGTGCAAAGCTTTTGCATAACCTCAAGTATATAAATGGAACTCCTCAATAATGTGATAAAAATATCAGATGGAAGTTTGACTTCTCCCAGAACTCCAATGCATGATAGAGTTAGCATATCACCATAGAGCAAGCGACACTAAACAAAACTGTTGAAATAACCAGAGCATTTCCTTAGTTGGGAGAAAACCCTACAGCAGGTAGCAATCCCTGGCCTCACCTTCAATGTGCCTTGCAGGGGGGCAATGAAACTAATATGTAATAGGCAGGCTATTTAAAGTCACCTGCAACATAGCTGTACAAGATATAGCAACACAAATATTTGAGATTTTGGGGAGGTTTTGTCCTTCTACATAGGCAAACCTTCAAATTCAGAGTTTTCAGAAGAGCAATCAGTCAATTAAATTTCAGTGGTAAAGACAATTAGTTCAAGCATGCATCCATAACAGAAGTCAGGAAACTAGAAATGTATTTTAAATAAGGGAAGTGAAACTAGGATTAAGATATGAGTAAGACGACAGGGAAGTAGGAAGATCACAAGCACAACTACCTTGAATTAAATTCAGGGCAGATGGCCAAGGCTTCAAGAATTACAGGAAAGGAAGAATACCTAATTGTATAAGACACTGAATTCATACTTTTGTCCATGCTGCCATTTAGGTCTAATCCTGTAATTTGTTTTGTCTGGAACCAGACTGCAGAGCCACACAAAAAACAGGATCATGCCCCAAACAAACAGCATAGGAAGAAGCAGGAAAAAATAGGTAGAGTACACAGTGGGGAGAGGAGTTTAAGTTCCTAATGAAAAACCCAACAGGGTAATTGGAAATCGTAACTCCCAGATAGTGACAGAAAATAAGTGGTTTAAATTCATTTCTGATAGGAATTAAAAATCAAAATCCTGCTTAATCTAGTCTAAGATAGATACAGATATCTTCTCCTTAACCATCTCATAAAGCAAGTTATAGTATTAATAAAACTTCAGATTGATCTCTCACTATGGTTACTGCTCCAGTTATTTAGCTTTATAACTAAGAAGCATGAATCCACTTCTTAGCAGCTTTGAGTAGTCCAGAAAATGATGCATTTACTCAGTCTATGCACTGACAAGGAGAGGTGGATTGCAGCTGCCTCAGAGATGGCAACAGAAGTTCATGGGAGTACGGCATTTTGTCACACATGCCAAACTGCATGCATTGTGCAGGGACACAGAAACAGCAGGAGCAGCTTCATTGCTACCACTAACCCTGAGCCTGCTTAAAACAACCCAGTAGAGACAGTGTTCATTATATTTTTGAAACACTTGTGTAACAATTTCAGATTAGTCCATGTAACTCATTCAGATTAACAGTCAGTCCCTACAAAAAGGGAAAAGATGATTCTGGGAAAAGAATTTGATAAGTGAGAACATCTATATAGCACAGAATTACACTGAGCAGGAAAAGGCTGTCTGAAGAAAAAGCCTTGAGCTTTCAGGCAGAGACCTGAGTTTAGTCTGTTTTACCTTCCTACCTACATATGGGAATCTTCCTTAATCTTCCTGCCTACAAGCAAATTAAATGTAGCCACATTATACAAAAAATTGTTAATCTGCTTTTTATTTCTGATACATTGACTTTCACCACTCTTTGAAGGCATCAAACAAGACGCAGTCTACTAATACAATCTACTTACTTGCTAGTGTCCTGTCAAGATCAGCAATAAAGTCTTCCAGTTCTTTTGTATCTCCAAGCTTTGCTGCAAAGAAGAAAGGTCACCACAGCTTAAACATGACACTTCTCTGGCCAAGAGAACCGTCTGGACCTGTACAATTCCCCAAATAATTTTCAGCGGTATCAAACGTGCTCTGGGTTATTTTCAGAAGAGTCTTCCTGACCTCTTTCCTTCAACAAGGTTGCAAAGATGTCCAAATGCATTCTTAGAAGATAGGAGAGACCAGTTTAAAACTTTTTACAGTTTTTACAGTTATCCAATTGATAAAAGCAAAGCAAGCCACTTAGCTTCCTTAAAGCAGAGGTTGAGGTGGGAAAAGAAAAAATCAGGTCAACTAGCCATGTCCTTGCTACTGTGGGATTCTTCCTTATTGTTTACATATATATAAACCTATCTATATCCATCTCAGATATTGCATTCACAGCCCTAAACATATCCCACCCAGTTAGCTCCCAGGTCTGCCCAAATCTAAACCTCTTATATCACGCGAATCAGTGGTTTGCTTTGACATCATGTCCTTGATCATGGTCCATACACTACGTTTGGATCTAAACATCCATCCAAATTTTCACTCCTAACAGAGGAAGCCATTTCATTCAATCCAGTTTTACTTCAAGTGGCTTCCTTATCTCATTTCTGTGATATATTCCAAACTGGTTCAAAGTCCATTTCTATAATTCATCAGGAACAGTATCTTGACCTTTAGTACAACTCCTTGCCAAGGATTTCCTGCCAGTTTAATTTTTTTTTTCCTACTTATTAACTATGGCTCATTATTTCTCCCTAGTATCATGCTCATCAGTAAAAATGCATTTTACCGGTTACTTGTGACTGGTCAATGCAGACAAGGCCAATGAAAGCACGAAAAGTTCTTGAGCACTTACATGAGGAGACTTACAATGAAAGCACCATGTAGTACATAAGCATGTCTGTTCCATTTATTGATATGTCTGCTCCAGAGTTAATCTAAGCTACCCGAGTGAAACAAACTCCTGTAGAGTTGGACCAGCTGCAAGACAGAATCCTTTCTGAAATAGCATAGCTACAAAGAAGGAAGTAATTACTACATATATGGTTATCAGCAGTGCAAGGTCTACATGCATCTGAGTACTTGTGTTAACCTGAATGGCAGCATATGGCTTCTCAGAAGTCACCCACTGCACCTCTGCATTCAAGTTAAGAACTTCTGTATATCAATGGGACACAGGCTACTTCATCACTTAAGTTAACTCTGAAGTATTCCATAAGCAGCATCACAATTTTAGGTCAGCCAAAAACAGTAATTTCCTTTAGCTTGGTGGTTCAAAGTAAAGAGTTGCCAGGCCACTTGTGAAGTGTGGGTGCAATGTGCTATTGTGTTGATCATAAACAGTAACAGCACTTGCACCTGTAGCATGCTTAACAGTAATGCTTAGTTCTGTTGTCACCATAAAAAAAAAAAGAGCCAAGTCATGTGTGTGAATCCTTGCTCACCAGGAGACAATACAGTTGAGAATTAAAAAGAAATGCAAACAAATAAAATTAAGTTTACCTTTACATGGAGTTACTGATGGAGATGGTAGACTTGGAGTAGATGTGGTTGSAGAATTCAGCTTTTCATCACTGAAGCTGAAACTATTTCTGTAGAGTGAATCTGCACCTGCAGGAAAAAATTACATTACAAATTAGACTACCTATAATTAATACCTACTGCAAGTCTGCAATAGCCTTAAAGAGAAATGGGAGGTTTCTTGTACAGACAAAGTCTGTACAACTCAAATTCAGACTTCACAGCCAGAGGGACAAATCAAATCATCTATTGTTTGAAGGAAAAGCACCTATGTTAAAAAGCAAGCCATCCTAGGACCGATACTTACCTCCTGGTAAGGAAAGTGTCAGCTTTCCCCACAGTCAGCATCAATTGGGAAAAGTTACAGGAAGAGAAGTTATCCTACATCCACTAAATTTGGCCTGCCTGATGTACAATATTCTGGGAAATTTTGGTAACCTGAACTTTTTTCAAAAGCTATTACAAAAACTAAATAAAGAGCTCTAGTACAGGGACAGTTCCCCAGAAACATTGTTATCATATAGACTGTAATTGCATAGTTTGCCACTGCAATGGCAGTAACAGAGCAAAAAGCAGTGTCTAGTTAAGACCAGAAATCCCTACCTGCCCAATATCATTAACAACATCTTTCTCTGATGCTGCACATAATCTGTCCAGTTATGTCTGAATATGGTTGTGATACTGCATTCTGCTAAATTCAGGGCTGAAAGGTCTGACTTGCTGTAGAATCAATACAATAGCTGAGACACCCAACTTATACCACCTTTAACTGATGAATAGAGAATATTCAGCATTGTCCTCACCCCTGAAAAGTAGCTCCTGAAAAGCATAAAAATCAAAAGAGGAGAAAAGAAAAACCTAACTGCTTTGCATTAATATTTCTTACCAGCACCGTACAATGCAATATGAACTCCAGCACATGCATGGACTCAAAGTAACAGATATAACATTTCTTCCCGAAATCAGCTTATGGGCCAACTTTAAACCAAAACCACTTTTTTTAAAAGCCAAGATGCATACCCCAGTGAACAAGAAACTACTGAAAACATACTGTTTTTAAAACAATACTTCTGATTTCCATTGCACAAAAATATGAACTTCCACAAAATACAAAATATGGCTCTAGGGCAGAAAGCTCTGGGAGAAGGACACTTCAGTCCTTGCTCTCTACCAGCTGCAACAGACAAGATTTGCTCATTCACCTTCAAAAAAGGGCCCTGGAAGATTTCCATTGCCACACAAATCCAACATCCCCTGCTAGAGGCTGCTGCCAAGGATCTCATCACTACCACCCATCCTCATCCAACCCTTTCTCTTCCACTGCAATGTGAGTTTATTATTTATTACTTATTTTGTGGCTCTGAAGTTTGTATAAACACAGGTAGCACAATCAAACTATGACTTAGTTGTTTAAAAAAAAACCCGCCTCTTTAAAAGAAATCCTTTAAAAAAATCTGAGTTAGGTTACTAAGTTGATCTGCATGAGTTAGGCTAAGGCAACAGCTGCAAAATTAGAGGTTTACAACAAATATGGATGTATTTTACTTTGGCAAAGTAATTTGTAGTTAGCACTGACCTTTGCTGTTCCAGTATATAGTTAAACCACAAAGCAAAAAACCACTGCAATACCATGTAAATATAGAATGTTTCCATGAAATAAACAATTGAAAGGTTCTGGACAGTAATTAACTGAAGGAAGAAAGCCTCTAACTTTCCCTTTTAAAACACGCAATGGAAAAGTTCAGCCATCTGACTTTAATATTATGTTCTTTCTAATATCATCATTGATCAGGATATAGTTTTAAGCAGCACTCATGGCTAACTTTGCTCCTATTAGAGTCAGTGCAATTTTTACTGCAATTTTCAGTGAGGAAAGTTCTAGAGAAATTGCATCCCTCAAGCTTTTCAGAGGGGAGCCTTAAAATTCCATTAAAATGTCTCTGCAGATCATGAATTCATCACAAACAGTTCAACACTTAATGAACAGACTGCACAACTCATTCCCATAGCCTATTTGATTAAAAAAGAAATCAGGAATTTCTAATGCCATCAGTAAACAGAAGCATTTATGGTATAAAGAGCTCATTTCACAATGCATGTGTTGCAGCCCTCAAGGATAGTGTTTATTTTGATCATAATCATGCTTACTTTGCTGCATTGTTTATAGTCTTCTGCTTAGTTATCAACCATCGATTCCAATACTGACACCAAAATCACACCTTTTCCCTATCTAAGCTTCTGGGCTTAATGTTTTAAAAGATTTCAAATCACATAATTACTAGTTACAAGGAAGTGATCTAGGAAGCCTGAAATTCAGACATACAAGCATACTTTCTCATTATAGGCAAAACTTAGTATACTGCTCCCCCATCACACTACTTGCAAGGCAGTGTTTCTAATACCAATCTTCCCCTTTAATAATGCTTCCTTTTATAGAGGAAAGCATAAGGGAGACAAACAGGTATTATGGAGGTGCAAGAACAGGAAATCTTACAAAAGGCAAGCATCTCTTTTCCTTAAATTGAAATACCTGGAAAGCAACCTATGTACCCAAAACTTCTGGGTTTTCATCCCCTTGAATGTATCAAACATTTCATAAAACGTGTTATTCCTTAGATTTCATAAAACATTATTTCTCCATACAAGTCTTGTTTCATTTTTTCATTATACTATATTGCTTTCTTGTTGTTAGAGACAGGTCATCAGAAATCTGAGGCAGCAATCCACTTAAAATGCTCTTCATCATATAAAATTAGGATTTATTGTTAAGATCAAAGGTCCATCTACTCAGCGCTCTGTCTCTGATAGCAACTCATAGCAGATGCCCATAGAAGGGTTTAAGAGTGGTGCAGGAACATACTGATAGTTGCCAGATATACTCTACCAGTTCTAGCAATGCACAGATCAACATACTTAAGGCAGCAGTACTCTCTTAGCATTTAGTCCTTGATGAATTTTTTCCATGACTACCTAGTTGCTTTGACAATGTAAACTTAACATCCACAATACCTTAAGGTAATACTTTTTACAGTTGAACTATACAACGTGTGAAGAAATATCTCCTTGTATTTGTTTGAAATCTGCTAGTTTAATTTGATGTTCTCATACTGGGAGAGAGAGCAAATAGTCCTTCCTACTTCATTTTCCTAAGACCACTTTGGATGTTTTGGAAGACTAGATTGTCCCCACTGAAGTAATCTCTTTTCTAGGCTGACAGTCCTAGCCTGTTTAGTCATCTGGAAACCATTTTACATCTTCAATCATTTGTATTGTCTTCTGCACCTTTTCCACTTATGTACTGCAAGACTGCAAATGTATACTGGCTTTTCAGAATGACTGCAGCAGTACTAGTGGCCAATGTGTCATCTTTAGATAGTAGAGGCATTAGCACAGCCACACGCATACTTCCATGGCATGTAACTACGATTGCTTGTATTACACCAGGCATTGGGTGTTAACAGGAAGCAATTCAGCTCCTTAGTAAATCTACACCTGCTCAGTTTTGAAATTAAAGCATTAAAAGAGTTCTACAGGCACTGAGGGCCTTTTGATGTGTTTGAAAGTCAGGAGGCATCGTCTCAAAGCATTTACACACTCCTAAAAGTTACTATGAAGATACACTGCAGGCTACATCAGTGCAAGAACTGAACTGATGTACTTATTTTCCAATGCTTTTGATACAGAGAGACTAGAAGCTGAACCTGTTTCAAGAAAATGCACCAGTAGCTAAAAGTGTAAAACACCACTGAGCACAACAGATTATGGTTTAGCTTTTAGGTGTTATTATAGCTTTGGCACAAGAAATGCTAAAGCATTTCCCTTCTCAACCTTTCATTTAGTCTAACTTTCTATTCATTATTCCAAGTCTAAACTTGGAAGACTTTTGTGCTGTTGCTATATACTATACTGGCAAAGGGCAATGACTGGGCATGCAATTTATATAAGCAAGCCTGCATTTTTCTTTGCAAGCTTATTCCAAAGCACAAGAAGCAAATAGCATCTGTAAAAGTTCATGTTTTTCAATATAGCTGCATCTGCACTAAAGGCTTTTGACAATACAACACTATTACAAATCACACTATCACATCCAACATATGCCATAGCTAGCAAGAACTTATAAAAGTATCTCTTAACTTAGATGTTTCAGCATAAATAATGATCTGAAGTATGAAGCTGTTATACTTTGATTCTGTTGAATACATCAAGTTGAAGTGTAATTAGCATTAATTTGGATAGTTCAGCAACTCAAGAGCATCTATTATTGGAGTGAATTACCTATTGCATCACGATTTCCAGCACTGACCCAATCAGCTGTTGTGTTTAATACAACACTTGTGGGCCAAGTACTAAGATCGTCTATCTGCACATGCTAGCATTTTTATTATCGTAAGGGCTATGGTCCAGTGTCGTATGTACAATACTTAACCACAGCCAAGGAAGACTTTGGCCAAAGATCATTTAGTCTAATCAGACAAGGTGCAGGAGAACCAAGTATTATTGTGCTCATTTTCCAAAGAAGTATCTTTGAATTATATTTTTTTCCCCCCTAAGAGGCTGAAATGAATAATAAGAACTTCAATTAGTACTTTTGGTGCTAGCTCCCTCAAGAGGAGCTTTTAAGGTAAAAGCAATATCTACAGGATTAACTGTATTGATAAAGATATTTTGTAAATACTTCTGTTTTCTAAATTAAATGGCCTCATCCTCATTGCACAAGCCTCAGGAGGAGAAAGGCTTTCTTTACCCTACTACAAAACAGCATTGTTCAGATACAGCCAATGCTAGTAGTTTTTGGAGAAAGTTAAATTTAAAACTGGTTAATGTGCCCTGAAACAAATGATTGCAACAGTTTAAGATGCTACTGCCCAATCTTACAATCCCACACTAGACTCAAAGATATCACTGCAGGAGTGGCAGAACAATAGATATTCCTAACTGGTGTGGAGTGGCTGAAGGTCAGGCAGATTAGATTACTCAGCCAACAAGAAAAGATGGTACTAAAATATAGTGGTCTGAACAGTTCTGTAAATACATAACAAAGCACAGCTGGAATCACCTGTACCACTAGATAGCAGGATTTTGTAAAGATGGAAAGAGTCTTTGTGAATGAGAGTAAAATTCCAGCTGTTCGCAGATAATATTGTTGGAATTTCTTCTGCTGTTACAGATTTGTGTTTAACAACTTGCTCTCTCAGCCTACTTTCTCTTTGATCCTGTGGTGATGTTTAACCTAAGTGTTTCCATGGGAACAGAGGGGTCAGGAATTCAGCAGTCCACCTTCAAAGGACAGAGACCAAGGAAAGGTAGACCAAGGGAAAGAAAAACTTCAGCTTGAACAGAAAAAGCCTAGACAAGTAGAAAACTCCTTGTGTCTATTCTTAGACTAGACATAGCGAGTCCGTAGCTAGGTTACATCAGACATTTCAGCTTGTTTTATAAAAGGGCCTCTTCATAAAAGTCTGCAACTCCTCTCCAATCCTACTATAATTCCAAATTAAGAAGCTTTCTGCACTGAATGATGTCTTTGGGAGAAGGGTTCTGCTGGGTCTTTGAGAAAAGTGTAAAGTTTCTAGTGAAAATATTCAGGGAAGTAGACATTTGCTCATTTAAAATAAAACTGACAGTGCTAGAAGTTCATTCTGACTTCAGATTTTTTCAAATTAAACTGGAGTTTAAACTAGCCTAAGTGAATTTACTTCATAAGAAAATCAGGTTAGCTAATTTTCTATTTTCTTTCCCTCAATCATATCCTCATATGCTTGGCACAGTTGAATTCCAGTAGACCACTTCTGGACACTGGCATAAACTGGACTAGGAGATGCACTAGAAGACAGTGATTTCTTCATCAGAACCACCCTTCACATTGATGCATCATTAAACAAGGAACCCCAACATAGGTTGGAACCTGGAAGCTTGGCAAGTTCCTAAAACATGGTCTTTGAAGACTTTACTCAAAGCCTTTAAATCCTGTCTACCTCTATTAATGTATTCAGTCTAAATCAGTTCAGATGTGACAGATTTTTGTTTTCCAGGTCTTCCTGAAGATCTCATCTGCCATTTTGCATGAGCATGCTGTTCCTTACTAAGCCTTCTGCTCTGTAAGAGAACACCTTCATTTTCCTCAAAAGACCCTTCCTATCAGTTCTAATTTAGCAATTTTAAGTACTGTTAAAGATTAAGTTTTCTGAACCACAGCACATATGCTAAGTGACTACAGGCAGGCTTCAACCACACAAGAGGAATGAATTCTTGATGCTGTTTTGTTTTCTCATGTTTTGCCAACAGTAGAGTATTTCACTAGACAGAGGATCTTGAAACTATCTATTTTTGGTAAGAGTATGCTAGAGGTTAATATATTAGAATATTGGAGACTACACAAAAAATTGTAACACTAGGGCTCTGCTATTGTAGTTAATGATAGACTTGAATTTAAGGGCTGCTCATATAATTCATCAGCTTGAGTCAGTAAAGGCAGGCCTCATCATACATACCCCCAGCCACCCAAAAGGCTAGTGTGTAATCTAAATCAGGTGTTTGTTTCTAGACTTCCCTCCACAGGGAGAGAGACTTGCAAAGAGTGATTCATCCACTCTAAGAAACAGATGTATCAGCCTCAGGAGGCATCTATATACATCCGCAGACTACAGAAAAAAGCCAAAGTTGTAGTCAGGCTAGATGTCAGAGTCTGGGGCAGTTAACATTAAGTGAGATGAATCCTACCTTTGATGATGATGATGTTATAAAGTGCTTTGATACTAGGGAGAAGCAATAGGGATAGCTTCACCACTAGGAAGACTAAGTTACTAATGTTTTAATGTTAGGTCCACAAAACTGCATAACAAGTCACTGAACTGATAAACAAAGAGGCACAGCAGAAATTAAAGGAGCAATTTTATGATAAATAACAAACTCAGAAAGCTTAAGTTTTGTAAAGCTACCTATACAGAAAGCTTTTAGTTTAGGAACTAAGATATATTTGCATTTATTTGATTTTTAGAATTTCTGGCAAAGTAGCCATTGATCCTATTGCTTCCAAGGAGGTCAGCAGTTTTCTCAGTCTCACTCTTTGCAATAGGAAAGATTTATTCTCTCACTGACTAGCAAGAAAAAGAGAGGCAAAACTTAAAAAGAAAAGAAAAAAGTACCTGATCAAAAATTCAGTTCATTTTACATCTCCTGTTCAAAGCTGCCTTGATATCAGTTACCTACTTTTCTTGCTCCAAGTTCCCATGCACTGTTTATATACACATAGTATATGCTGATGTAAATTATTTTTACAATGACAACCTGCAAGCAGTGAAGACACCTCCACCAATTAAAATGAACAGCTAATTTAATTTCAGTCAGTTCTTCAAAGTACTTCAGCTCACTCATTCAACTGATATTTAGGCTAGTAAAATAATAAAGTATCCCTGAGGGTCTCCCTTCTAAGAGAGATCTTTTCCTAAAAAGGCAGGATACTTCAACATCTTCCCAGCCAGCTGGTACTTTGACCTTCTTTGTACCAAGTTTTTCAGCCTTACCTACTGTAAGGAAACCAGAGATAAAGAACGGGTCTGATGTGCAGCAAAACTCTCCTTTTCCTCACTGTCTCTCTTCAACCCTGAGAATCCAGACAGGAAACAAAATCCCCAACGGACTTTTGTCCTTGACCTCTTCAATAGGGTCCAAGAGAGACAGGGTGCAACCGATGCCTCAGACCTCCACAGGGACAAACCCAGCAGGGTCGGACTTCGCATTCTCGATACTTTTAACCCCAAAAGTAAACTGTGTTTCTAAAGCGTTTTGTTTCGTTTTTCCCCCATGCACCCCTGCTCTCTCTCTCAGGGAGGGGGGTACCTAGTTCAACACACACTTTTGATTTTCCCCGGTCTGTCAGAGGGCAGGGACCCGGGGGGGCCGGTGCCTGCTTGCTCCGCGCCGGGCGGGCGGCAGGTGCGCCGCGGCCACATCGCGGGCAGGGCGAGGGCAAGCGGCACGCTCACACACATTCACACACTCACTCTCGGAGTCGCTGAGGCCGCTGCCGTCGCTGACGCTGGCGCTGCTCCGCCGCTTCATGCGCTCCAGGTGCTCGCCGTAGTGGAAGCGGCGCCGGGCGGGCGGGCACGAGAAGTCCTCCAGGACGGCGTCGAACTCCCCCAGCGCCTCCGCCAGCTCCCCGCCGTCCTCCAGCAGCGCTGCCGGGCACCGCGGAGCCCGCTCAGCG